>NC_135786.1:204509642-204825000 GCF_051106095.1 Pogona vitticeps | reverse complement strand
AATGTTTTCTTTGATCTGTACTTCATAACAGCTGAGGCCAACCAAGTACATGTGCTATAGACTTACCTTCATGGCTACATATGTACGATGTATAGCACAGGGTTATACTTGGAGTAGCTATGATGCAGCAGAGAAAATGGATGCGTATCTTTCTACTGATGGTGTGAAATGTACAAATCTTTTCCTCCCACTTTCTTGGTTACTGAAGGTCATCCTAATTTTAAAAGATGGTTGAGATCACTGTGATGTAACTCAATTTACATTATAAAATTACTCCATATTTAAGTAAAGCAATACGGTGCTTTGCATACTGAAGATCTACAATTTAACCCCTATTCCCTTTGAAGAGTATGATTAGAAAGTAGAATATTTTCTCTACTGATATAAAAACGGGCCCACTCCACTTCAGTAGATTTAAACAGTACTAGGTTTAATGACTAAACGACACGACTAAACAACTAAACACACAGGTTTAAACAGTATTAGGAACTCAAATCCCACTTGTGGCACTGTGCTGAGGTTTAGATATACCTCCTTGTGTAACTAAAAGTTAAATGGAGAAGCATGTGTTTCTGCTGCCTAATGAGAATGAATATTATAATTCATATTCCTAAACCGTCTGTTTGCTGGTTTTATATATAATGTCATAAATGATAAATGTAGTTTCTCAGAATGATATCCAGTCATTTGTCGGATGCATCAGGGAAGGTGAGACTTCCCTACCTACTATGCTGTTGTCACTGCAAACAGAGCAATATCAGCACATGTGAGGTATATAAATATGTACATAGTTGCTGGGAGTAGGAACTCCATGGAGTGATATGGGATTGGTAGCTCGTTTTGTGTGAGATAAGTGAAGAGGCGATATATAAGGGAATAGAGGGTCTGGAGATTCCTGAACGGAGGCTCATGAGTCTGTCACAATTGAATATAGTTTGACTTGAATATGCTCAGAGTAAGCTGAGCTGTTCACCTTCTTTCTGAAGGGGAACAGCCCCACTTATTCTGAACCATTCTGAGGAGAACAGCAGATCCCACACCACAAACCAACTAAGGACTCAAGACTATCGTAAGGTCTGCTGAGGATGTCAGACTGGAACACATTCACTTAGAATGAATCTGCAGATGGGGATCATATTGTTCAGGGGAAGGTGTAACCAAGAGAAAGATACAAAAATGCAATATTCTTATGTTAGTTAGCATGGGGGTAAAACAATGACCTACAAAATCCTATTTTTTCATTGCTAGCCCTTTTCCTACTTACTACCTGACACCCATCCCCTCACCCAGATGGATGCACTGGATAGATGTTGCCTCTCCTTAGTCCATATTCTTGGCCTTGCAATGTAATTTTTTCTTTTTTTGCCTGCTGCATAGAATGCTGAAGGGAAATTGTAATGGACAATAGTGTGACATAGTTTGGTTAAAACTTATTGTAGCAACCACTTTACATCTTGGAGTTTCAGAGAATCGTGGGATGGTGTGGTAACTTTCCATCAAAAGGTAGTTGGGCGAATTTTGGCAGGTGAGGTGCCCAGGGCACATTAACTTTTTAATGAAACTCTTGAAAGCGGAAGGTAGCAATAGAAAACCAATTATGCTATTCCTGCACTGTCATGTGCTTGGTAGAAATCTGCATTTCCTTCACTCAGTCTTTGTGTCCTTTGCCTTTCTTGCAGGTGAGAAATGGCAGTTAGGAGGAGTCTTGTGGAGCTTAAAAGGCTAATATGTTTATTTGACGCACACAGCTATGGACTGTAGCCTACATATCCAGATATTTGCTGATACTCCTGGACCTCGCAGCAGCTTTCAACACCATCGGCCATGGTGTCCTTCTGGATAGGCTGGCTGGGTTGGGAATTGGAGGCACTGCTTTACAGTGGTTCTGCTCCTTCCTGACTGACCGTGCCCAGAAGGTGATGCTGGGGGACAGTTGCTCTGCACCATGGCATTTATGTCATGGGGTTCCACAGGGCTTGATACTGCCCCCCCATGCTGTTTAACATGTACGTAGAACTGCTGGGAGAGATCATTAGGAGGTTTGGGCCGAGGAGTCAGCAATATGCTGATGACACTCAACTCTACCTCTCATCTTCCACCAATCCAGGTGAGGCAGTTTTTGTGCTGAACTCGTGTCTGGACCTGATAATGGACTGGATGAGGGTTAATAAATTGAAACTCAATACAGACAAGACAGAAGTGCTGTTAGTGGGTGCTTCGCTGGACAGGCTAGAGGGCCATTTCCCAGCCGTGAATGGGATTGCACTCCCCCTAAAGGGCAAGGTCCACAGCCTGGGCATGCTCCTGGACCCCGGTCTAACTCTGGAAGCTCAGGTGGACTCAGTGGCCAGGAGTGCCTTCCTTCAGCTGAGGAAATTATACCAGCTATGGGCCTACCTGGACGAGCAGAGTCTCATGACAGTTACACATGCATTGGTAACATCCCATATAGATTACTGCAATGCGCAGTATGTGAAGCTGCCTTTTAAGATGTTCGGCAACTGCAACTAGTTCAGAATCGAGCTGCATGGCTGGTGAGTAGTGGGGCCACTAGGGAACACATCAGGCCAATTCTGTTCAAATTACATTGGCTACCCGTTGCTGCCCAGGCCCAATTCAAAGTGCTTATTTTGATGTATAAAGCCCTAAAGGGCTTGGGCCCTGGATACTTGAAGGACCGCCTCCTTCCATATGAACCTACCCGGCAATTAAGATCTAGCCAGGGGGCCCTTTTGAAAGAGCTGTCCCTCAAGGAGGTAAGAGGGATGGCTTGTAGACAAAGGGCCTTTTCGGCAGCTGCCCCCAGACTATGGAACACCATCCCGAGGGAGATTAGTCTGGTGCCGACGTTGATGATGTTTTGGTGCCAGGTCAAAACCTTCCTGTTCCAGAAGGTTTTTAATTGAAATAATATCAACTGTGGGTCCTGATGGCAATTTTTAGAGCACTGTATTTTAATTGTATTTTAATTGTTTTATCTTTTATTGTATTCAAATTGTTGTAAGCCACCCAGAGACCTTTGGGTAGTGTGGACGGCATAGAAGTTAAATAAATATAGACGGATGGGAAGGGACAGATATGGCATAGATGCTTCTCCATGCAGGTTATGTTTCTTTGGTCTGGTGAGGTGGGCTACAATCCACAAAAACCTATGCCAAATGAAAGTTGTTAGTCTTTAAGGTGTCACAAGACTCTTCATTGGTTTGGTTGTAACAGATCACAGACTACTATGCATACCTCTCTGGAAATTTGTGGGCTCAAGAGTGTCGCCTGTTACTTGGCAAAAAAGAACCTTGCAGTGAGCCTTCCTTCTAAGAAGTTATATAAACCAAACACTTTTTGAGAGTTTGACTATAAATTACTGCTTATGAGAATTACAGATTGAATTCTGGTTATTAGTTGATTCCGCTTCTTCATTGATCGTCCACTTTTGGTGATGGGCAACAGCAGTCTAAGGTATATGTGAACTGATCTGATGTTAATTAATAAAAAATCCTCTGATATAAATTCTGCTTCCTTATATTAAAATCTAATTGGAGATGCATATGGGGTGAGAATGTTTGCTCTAGTTCATGTTTCTAAAATGCTCTATGTGTTGCTAAAAATACTTTGTACGCCACGTCATAACAAAGAGGAATTGGAACTATTTATTTCAGTGTTCCTAATTCTTGTCAGAATGTGACCTGGAATTGTGACACAGAATTTTTCAAAGTCAGCCTGGGAGAAGGGGTGTACATTCATCAATGTTTTTACCTTAGTCACCTATGCAGAGGCACTTGTGAAGGTCTGTTTTTATTTAATTCTCAAGATTTTGTTGTTAATAGAAAAACTGTCCCATAAATTAGGGAAGTGCTCAATTATGGTCTTGACAAAGATTGATTTCAGTCCTGCAGTTGGTCACCACTAGCAAGTGAGGGTCAGCTCGAACAGCTACTGCAAATGGTGCACACAGCTTAAAGGCAATCGCAAGAAGCGTTTCACAGACCCAAAGAAAAATGTCCATGCAGCAAAATAATACTGTTTTGATATTTCTAATAGGCAGCATCTCCTCAATATTTTACTCTAAAACCTACCAGATATATTCTTAGTGTAACTCTACATGTAGTTACTCAGAAGGACAAGCTTATTTTCAGTATAATTATGCAAGTACAATGGAGTGTGTGAAGTCTATGTGACCAATATGAAAAGGGAATGCAGAGTTAAATGTATGTCTCTCTTTAAAAATTGACAACCCCAGTGGAAGTGGAGTCAGAAGGACCACCGACTCAAAGAGGTGGAGTTTTAATAGAGGCATGCCTTGATCTACACATGCACATGCTTCAGCAGTTAATTAGAGATTTAATATTTTTAATTCAGTTGATGACTCAGTTTCAAAAAATAAAGTGAGAATCACACTTTGATCCACTGATTTATTTATATTTATTTAACTTTATATAAATCCCACTTTTCTGTTAAAGTGCTTGAGACAATAGTTTAAACACATTGGTCTGAAATTTAATAGCTGATGGCTTTAACAGTAGAAGCAACATGGAACAAAGAGGAAAAGAATCAAATATGGCCCACCTCTTGAGACATTTTGGAGGTGGGAGGGGACAAATGGCAAGGGGCCAAAGCAGAATTTACTTTAAAGAGTGGGCCAGCAGTGACCTCTTTATTATGTGGCCCACAAGGCTCACATACACCTCAAGCTGAAAAACTGTATAGTGAACAAGAAAAGATAATGTCCCACTTTTGTCATGAGTGGTGGTCCCAATCCTTCTGGCTGTGATCTGGCAGTAATTGTTGGATGTTAAATGCACACCCACCCTCTACCTTCATCTAGTCCATTACAGCCTTCAAACTGAGATTAAGCACCTGCATAGTCTCAATGAACTGAACTGATAAGAAGAGGTAGAGCTGGGTATAATCAGCATACTGGTGGCACCCAAGCCCTAAACAGAATGACCTCTCCCAGTGTCTTCATAGAGATATTGAGCAGCATCATGGACAGAAAGAATCCTTGTGGCAGCCCACAGCTTAATTGTCATGGGGCCAAACAGAAATCACCCAGTGCCATTCTTTGGAATTGGTCCCGCAGATAGGAACAAAACCACCACAATATAGTGTCTCCTATTCCGATTCTGAATAAGCATTCCATGAGGATACCAGTAGTATCAAAAGCTGCTGAGGACCACTGAAGTTGTCCATTCCTCCTTGAAGATGACCAAATGATTTTCCCAGGGCTTCCAAAAGCACTGCTGTTCCTAGGCCACAATCCGATCAGTAATGATTTTACATACTGCTGGGTGCAGTATGCCCATCTCCCACTGTTAGTGCTTAGAAATATGGAATATAATCTTTTCTCCAAGCACTATGCAGAAACTTGTAAGAACTTGACATATGATTCCTTCTGGATTTCTTTCCTATTGATTACTGATACACAATTAGCCTTTTCCTAGGTACAACATATGAAGTTGATGTTTACATTAGGAATGTGAATCTCTCAGTCTCTTATACTTGTCAATGAATCAAGAACAAAACACGTCCTTTCTCTCTGCAGCCAGATTTCACTGCATAAGGGTGTGGCTTTTTCCACTGAGAAATCTTGCAGATAATCTTGTGAGGTTTACTGGATGTTTTGTGCTCATTTTCACCAAACTGTGTAAAATTGTTACAGTTTCTGCACAATATTTGTTGTGTTTATTCAGGATTTGGATTATTTTCTTTGTTTGCCGAGCACATAGTACAAAAAATAAACCAGCTACAACACAGGGAAAAATGACTATAGCTACAGGACAAACCCAGCTTCCAATCCATCCACTTTGCTAGCCGCCTAGAGTGGTCATCTGACCAGATAGGTGGGGTAAAAATACAATCAATCAATCAATCAATCAATCAATCAATCAATCAATCAATCAATCAATCAATCAATCAATCAATCAATCAATTAGTAATAAATCACACTACAACTAGCTTAAGGTAGAAATAATAAAATACATCTATATTCACAGTTAATTCTTCAGCTAAAATCAGAAAAGTAAGGAAGAATAAAACAAAAGAATTCCAGCCTCAACCATGTGAGGAAGCTCAGTCCACCACTACAGCCATATGGCAGAGGTCAGAAGCAGAAATAAATCATGTCTGTACTCAACAATGGTCAGGGAACAAGAGGCAATAAACACACCTTAGAAAAAGAGACAGGTAGGAAGAGGGGAGTGGCTTGTCTCAAGTTCAGGAAAACTGACTTTTTCTAATAGGTTAGCGAGAAAGTAAGCAGTCATTCTAGCCCAAGAAAGTCCCTTTGAGTTCCAAAACACCTATAACACTGAAAACTGGTGTTAGTAGGTATGCAAGGTTGTTATTTTTCTCTGACAGCTTTCCCATTAGGATCCATAGAATTTAGCAGTTTCTTGAGCAGAAGGAAAAAGTCGGAGGAGGAAGAAGACTAGAGGCCTCTTTTTGTAGTCGCACAAGAGGAGTCTCAGCACATCAGGCCTCAGAAGTTCACTGTGAACAACAATTTTTTTGCGTATGTTCCACATCAGAAGTTTAGATCAAGCTGTCCACTATGATCCTTTTTCTAATGAGTCTCTGCCAACTTAGAACCCATCCACATGTATGTGATGTGCAAGCATGTATTACTTTATATTTACTTACTGTATGTTGAACCACATTTGTCCTTTTTTGCCTACTATTTTAGGGGTACATGGTACTTGATTTTTTACTTTGATCATCCTGAATATAATTTGAGGGCTCCAGCAAAATCATATTTGACATGAATTATCTGTACCTAAAGCTGCACTATTTATGAACATGTTAAAAGTTACCAGTCCCACTTTTAGAGTGAATGCATTTCTTAAATCTCCCCATAGTGAGGAACTATCTACTTATGAGAACTAACTTCTGTTTTCTAGCTCTTGCTCTTTAATCATCTGAAGAAGTCTTTTTAGTTGTCAGCAACAAGACCACCATAATTTAAAAATACACATACAACCCGAAATATCAACTTTCCAGTTTTCTACCATCATTGCCACTTCATCTCTTTCCTTTTATCAACTACAGTTTTTACAACATTTAAGCAATAACAGAACTAATTGGTAAATTAGAAAAGGATGTGTCTTGCCTCATATGTTTAGTGAAATCATTATTTTTTTAAATCAAAGTTTTATATGCTGTATTAGTATGTGGTTATGTGGGGGTTTTTTTTAAAGAATGGCTTCTGTTGCTTATAAATAGCATATGTATGTAAACAGAAGGGGCTAAATAATTTTTTTTGGATCCAATTAGAGTAGGCCCACTGAATGAATGGGAATTGTTGACTTAACAAGTTGCATTCTTCAATGGGTCTGATCTAGTTGGGAGTAACAACTGGATTTAAGATTTAAGATGTTTCAAAGACTGACAATATATTGTACAAAATTGTATTGGTATTTGCATAAACTTTGCATAACGTTTGTTGTTGTTTAGTCGTTTAGTCGTGTCCATGACCCCATGGACCAGAGCACACCAGGCCCTCCTGTCTTCCACTGCCTCATGGAGTTGGGTCAAATTCATGTTGGGAGCTTCAATGACACTGCCAACCATCTCATCCTCTGTTGCCCCCACACTTTCCCAACATCAGGGTCTTTTCCAGGGAGCCTTCTCTTCTCATGAGATGGCCAAAGTATTGGAGCCTCAGCTTCAGGATCTGTCCTTCCAGAGAGCACTCAGGGTTGATTTCCTTTAGAATGTATAGGTTTGTTCTCTTTGCAGTTCAGAGGACTTTCAAGAGCCTCCTCCAGCACCACAATTCAAAAGCATCAATTCTTCAGTGGTCAGCTTTCTTTATGGTCTAGCTCTCGCTTCCGTACATCACTACAGGAAAAACCATAGCTTTGACTATTCGGACTTTTGTCGGCAAGGTGATGTCTCTGCCTTTCAAGATGCTGACGAGGTTAGTCATCACTTTCCTCCCAAGAAGCAGGTGCCTTTTAATTTCGTGGCTGCTGTCACCATCTGCAGTGATCATGGAGCCCAAGAAAGGAAACTCTTGTCACTGTCTCCATATTTTCCCCTTCTCTTTGCTAGGAGGTGATGGGACCAATGGCCATGATCTTAGTTTTGTTTTTTTTTTATGTTGAGCTTCAGACCATTTTTGTGCTCTCCTCTTTCATCCTCATTAAGAGGTTCTTTAATTCCGCCTCACCTTCTGCCATCAGAGTGGTATCATTTGCATACTGGAGGTTGTTAATATTTCTTCCAACAATCTTAATTCTGGTTTGGGATTCTTCTAGTCCAGCCTTTTGCATGATGTATTCTGCATATAAGTTAAATATCCAGCCTTGTCGTACTCCTTTCCCAATTTTAAACCAATCAGTTGTTCCATATCCAGTTCTAACTGTAGCTTCCTATTCCACATATAGATTTCTCAGGAGATTCATAAGTGGCTGGGCCATGTCTTAGTCATGTGGCTGCTCATGTGCCCAGTTAGGCGTCCAAGCATCTCATCAATTAACCACAGTTAGCCATGACAAGTTATGCAGACCTGACATAAATACCAGTAGATTCTGCCCATCATGGTAAATCAGTTCCAGATTTACTGTAATTTAGAATCTAATTGTCTAAGTATTCATAATTTGCAACAGCGTTTGTACCCAAGTATTTAAGAACAGATGTGCAAAATTGAGTTACAAACTTTCTTTTTTCAGTTGAAACAAAGAATATTAAAATTGTGATTTATTTATCATCTAATTATCCTGATATTTTAAATCAGCTCATATTTAAACTCCTTATGGATATTTTAGATTGTGGAGCCAAAAAGTATTCACTAAGGTAATTTCCAAGGGTAACCCAGGTGTTCTTGGACTGCAACACAAGTGGGAGCAGGTGAAATGGAATGGAATTCAGATAAGAGTTTTACATGTTCCTTTTTTGAGTTCACCACAGTGCTTTCCAACTTTGGGTAATCCAGGTGTTCTGGACTGCAACCCCAAGAAACCCTGGCCAGCACAACTAATAGTGAAGGCTTCTGGGAGTTGCAGTCCAAGAAAACCTGAGTTACCCAAGGTTGGGAACCACTGCTCTTCAGGATTATTCCCTGAGGAATCAGAGTCAAACTATGTCACACTAATTTCACTTTTTGGTTTAAACGTGCACTGAACAGACTACTGATGGGAATGTCAACAATAAGTAAACCCACCTGTGAACTTCACTGTCCACCTCTTGGTGGAGTAAAGTCCAGAACATCCTATCGTTGCTATTACTACTATTACTATTACTATTACTATTACTATTACTACTACTACTACTACTACTACTACTACAAATCATCTTAATCATCAATACCAATAATACCATCACCACACAAAGAATGATAGCAACTATGATAGCAATAATAATTACACATCCCAATGGAACTTTTTATTTATGCTGCATTTTGATATAATATCTTAATTACTCCATTAATTCCAAACTCTTGTATTTGAGGGATTCAGATGGAAGCTATTCTCAGGAATCAGATGCATAATATTGGTTGTTCTCTTCATGGAAAAAGGAAATTTGGGGGATCATAAACCTTGCATGTATGGATGTGTGTGCATTTTGTCATTCATGTGGAACTTATTTCTTGTTTTGATTGATGTTGAATGTCTGCCTACACACAGTCCAATTACTCACAGAGAGGTTCAAAATGAATTTTCCTAGGTAGTCTACATATGTTAATCAACCTACTACAAATAGACAGTAAGTGTAAATGGAGTTTGTCATGAAGGAATTCCAAATTATTCCTCTGTTAGTTCAAGCAATGCCAAATTATCCTGCTGTTGTTATAAAGGATACCAACCGTCTCATTTGTAGGCAGCTTTTGCCTCCTACATTGGCTGTACCCAGTAGAAACTTCACTCTGCATTTAAGAAATCATTATTCCAACCAGGAAGCAGTCTATATATTGTACATGACCCTGTAAAGTGGATACTTTGCTCCTGTCAACAACTAAAAGTGGAGAGATGCTGTTCAGCTTCCAGCACTCTTCGAGAATACAGCTTAGCTGAGTCCCAATTTAATTCCTAATAATAGGCTTTCAGGTTTAATGCTGAATGAAACAGGATAGTGGAAATCGCTGAAGGAAGAAGGATGAATACAAATTAACTGGAATGCATCTGATACTCTTCATTAGTACTAAATATTTTTGAATTGCAGTTGGAGTCGGCTGCAAAGTTGAAAAACTACCAATCAGTCTTTAGACGTCTAAAAGGATATCTAGTTATGCCTTGATGCACTTTTCCCATCCAGCTGATCCTAAATTGGGAGCAGCTTTCTGCTTCAATATTCTGAGCTGTTTCTAATTAGTTTCTAATCTGCCTTAATTGCACTTAAAAGAGCAAGAACAGTGAAACAGCTGTTAGATCCCCCCATTTACAATGTAACTAGAACCACCATTTGAAATTGATTTTTTTAAGAAGACAGGTTTTTTAAAGCCTTTTCTCTGGAATACAAGCCACTAGTTTGCAGTAATAGCTCATTTTTCTGTTTGAATACATTACAATTTCCCAAACGAAACCAAACAAGAAGCCAATAGATACATGTAAATTTTGAAGGATAGTGTATTCACCCTGAAGCATCTGAGATGCTCCCTGACAATAGTTTTATTAAATAACCAAGGAGAGATTAATTTGTTTCTCTTCATTTCAGATGAAATTTTACAAAATTCACAACTTTCTTTGCATTTGTAGTGGCAGATACTTGAAAATTTTAAAAATTGAATATGGGTAAACATGAAGTTGACAGTTTCATATATTCAGGCCCAATGTTATGATTCATTCGTTGTTGTTGTTTAGTCGTTTAGTCATGTCCGACTCTTCGTGACTCCATGGACCAGAGCACGCCAGGCCCTCCTGTCTTCCACTGCCTCCCAGAGCTGGGCCAAATTCATGTTGGTCGCTTCGATGACACTGTCCAACCATCTCATCCTCTGTCGTCCCCTTCTTTTCTTGCCCTCACACTTTCCTAACATCAGGGTCTTTTCCAGGGAGTCTTCTCTTCTCATGAGATGGCCAAAGTACTGGAGCCTCAGCTTCAGGATCTGTCCTTCCAGTGAGCACTCAGGGTTGATTTCCTTTAGAATGGATAGGTTTGTTCTCCTTGCAAGAGTCTCCTCCAGCACCACAATTCAAAAGCATCAATTCTTCGTCTGTCAGCCTTCCTTATGGTCCAGCTCTCACTTCCATACATCACTATAGGAAAAACCATAGCTTTGACTATTCAGACTTTTGTCGGCAAGGTGATGTCTCTGCTTTTTAAGATGCTGTCAAGGTTTGTCATTGCTTTCCTCCCAAGAACCAGGCATCTTTGAATTTCGTGACTGCTGTCACCATCTGCAGTGATCATGGAGCCCAAGAAAGTACAATCTGTCACTGTCTCCATATCTTCCCCTTCTATTTGCCAGGAGGTGATGGGACCAGTGGCCATAATCTTAGTTTTTTTATGTTGATCTTCAGACCATTTTTTGCGGTCTCCTCTTTCACCCTCATTATGAGGTTCTTTCATTCCTCCTCACTTTCTGCCATCAGAGTGGTATCATCTGCATATCGGAGGTTGTTGATATTTCTTCCGGCAATCTTGATTCTGGCTTGGGATTCCTCCAATCCAGCTTTTGCATGATGTATTCTGCATATAAGTTAAATAAGCAGGGTTGTTGTCTTCGTTTCCCTTATGAGAGGCTTCTAACTGGCAGGCAGACACAACACCATCTCTGTGCTGGGATTTAAAGCTGGATTTCCTAATCTAGCACTTTGACCACTACATCCCATTGGCTGCCCTATCTCAAGCAGTTTTAATCATCCCCTCTTTGCACTCTCTCTTTGGACATGCTTTGCTACTTACTGGTATTTTGTGGCTATGTGAACCTGCCCTGAGCTTCATTATCCATCCTGTGTTGGATGGATTTATCAGTTCTTTTTTTGTCCACTCAAATGCCTCTTGTAGGAGTTGCAGCTTAGCACACAGAGAGCAAAGCTCTTGAAATGGATGTATCCCTGGCTGCAGACTCTCTCAGAATATAATGACACTTAAACAGATGCATGGATGTGCAAACACACACCTTAACTAAAGACTGAAAAATAAAGCAACGTTGAAACAAATGACTTGTGACATCTCCTAGCAGGTCATTTTTCCTTTCTCGGCTCATCAGAGCCCTTACATCGTTTTCAGAATCAGATTGTCCTTGCACAAAATGTCATGCCTCAAACAGAAAGACAGTTTGGGCAGGATTCAAGGTGTCTGTAAAGTCACAGGTAACGACTGAGGATGTCTAAAGGGAAAGGGCTCCTCTATGGACATCCTAAAGAATTAGGTTACAAAGAATTTCCGAGGTCCCTTCCTGAAATCCTCAAGGTAAAACAGCAACAGTTGGTGCATGTTTTCTTGTAAATAGTCAACTGAGATAATGATTGTCAGAACATCTCATTGTAACTGGATTTATCCCACTAATTTGAAAAGATTTCAAGTCGCTCAGTTCTTAGCAAATAGTATGATTCACAATGATCTGTGATGCTAGAGGGGACAAATAGACACCAAATGACAGAGGCTGTTCTTCCTAATGTTTAAATATAATTTAATTTCTTGTAATTGGAATCCATTTTGGGATGATGCTCCAACCTTCTGGAGCTTCAGAGATCAGGTTTATGCAATCTTGTGTGTGACTGTACTTCAAACATTAAACATGGCTGTTTATCAATCCTCAGTCTTTTCTCCTCCAGCTCAAAGATGCTACAGTTGACCAATCATTTCCCAGAGGGCTTGTTTTCCAGATCCCTCAGCATGTTTCTTACATTCCCTTGGACATATTCCAAGTTTTCAACATTCTTTATTTTCTGTGCTACGCAGAACTGGGCACAAAAAGCTACATGAGATCTGGTCTATGTCTGCTGATGCCACCCAGAATTCCTTTAGCTTTTATTTGCCACTTATCATGATAGTTGTTTGCTTTGTGGTCCTTTTCATATATGCTACTAGGTGTCAACCACACTTGTGCATCTGATTCTTCCTGTCTAAAAATTTACAGTTATCTCTAGACATTTTTCCCCCACTGGCATCTTTTCCCCTTATATGATAACAACGACCACCACAGTGCAACTGGGCACAGATAAAACACTGGAGTGGTAAAAGGTGTCTTGATGCAAAAGCATGGACTCACTCACTGGAAACATTGAGGACACCTATCTGTGCTCTGCATGGAAGAAATAGATGTAAATGGAAAAGGCTAGGGTGAGCATTCACTAATTTCAAAAACAGGCTGAGCAACTCTTGAAGCTACAGAAGAATGACAGAATGGAAAAGGAGAAATATGTGGATATCTCACTATTCTTATCAGCTCTCTCTCTTTTTTCCTGAAGAGGAATACAGCCTGCAATAAGCTGTATTGTTCAGTAATTACATATTTGTAAGGCGCCCCGAGTAGATGCTGTCTATGGGGGGTGGGGTAGAAATCTAATAAATAATAAATAAATAAATACAGGAAAACAAGTTTGAAGCAACTGTGAGGTTGCTTCAAATCTAAAGTCCTCTCAAATTGGTCTTCAGTCTATCCTGTCCTCTGCTTTTTTCACCTTTCTATCTCCTCTGAAAGTCTTAAGTCCTCTTTGTCCCATTCTTTAATAATTTTTATAATCTTAAAATCATGTGTTTTTTGTAAATTCTGAAAGTTTTGAACAATACATTTATGTGCTTTTCCCTTAATACATGATATTTTGCTAATATAGATAATTATAATAAAACATTTTTACAAGCAATTTTCTTAACATTGTTATTTTTCGCTAATAGGCACGTATCATGTGCATATTCCCCTAATATATAGATTTCTGAAAGCTAAGAGAAATGAATATTTAAAATAATGATTCCTGAAAGTTTGAAATTAGGTGTGTTTTAACTAAGATGTCAAAACAAATTTCTTCCCTATTTCTAATGTGACCAACAGTGTTTAAAGAAGTGGCGCTAAGAGCTGTGCTATATGTTATGGTCATTGCAAAGCTAAGGACAAAACATGAAATATAACATGCAACCAGAATCATTATAGGATGATTAAACATTCTTAAATTTAAAAACCTTTTAGGATCCATGATTAAATGCATCTTGTTTGGGAGACAAATATAAGACAGGGACTCAACAAGCAACGTGCAAAGGATAGCTAACTCCCTAGAAGACAGAAACAAAATTCAAAATGGCCTTGATAGGATGGAGCATTGGGCCAAAAGCAACAGAATGAAAGTCAACAGTGATGAGTGCAAAAATACTGCACCTCGGAAAAAGAAACCAAATGCACAGTTACAAGATGGGGGAAACCTAGCTCAGGAAAACTACGAACAAGAAGGATCTTGGAATTGTCATAGATCATAAGCTAAATATGAGTCAAGTGTAATGTGGCTATAAAAAAGGCAAATGGTATTTTAGGTTGCATTAATAGAAGTCTAGTTTCCAAATCCTGTGAGGTGCTAGTCCTCCTTTATTCAGCACTGGTTAGGCCTCACTTTGAGTACTGTGTCCAGTTCTGGACACCACACTTCAAGAAGGATGCTAACAAATTGGAACAAGTTAAGAGGAGAGTGACAAGGATTATCAGGGGGTTGGAAACCAAGCCTTATGAGGAAAGGCTGAATGAATTGGGCAAGTTTAGCCTTGAGAAAAGAAGGGTTCGCGCGCTGAAGGGGCGAGACAACGCCCTCGGAAGCCGCGGCGAGTTTGCTTGCCCGGGGCCGGAAGCGTAGACAACGGGGCCCACGTGGCTAGATGACGCGAACCGACGCTATTTAAGATAGCGTCGGTTCGCCGCAAAGGGCTCTTTGGCGCAGGCATTGGAAGAGGAGAGTGCTGCCGGAGCTCTTGGACGTGGTGGTCGGCGAGGGTTTGTTGTGCGCGCGAAGGGAGGAGGGGGCTGAGAGGTCCGGGACGGAGCAGGCGGCGGCGGGGATTTTCGGCCGCGCTGCGGCTCCGACGACCAGCTTTTATTCCTTTTGCCTGTTCCCTCCCCGCTTGATCTTTTTCCACCCCCCCCCCAGGTCGCCTGGATCTGGCCTATTTTTTCCCTGGCTGGCTGCCGCGGGGCTGCTGAGGAGCGCTCCGCGGCTCCGACGACCAGCTGTTGTTACCTTTGCTTTTTCCCTCCCCACTTGCTCAGTTTCCACCCCCCCCAGGTTACCTGGATCTGGCCTGTTTTCCCTGGCTGGCTGCCGCGGGGCTGCTGAGGAGCGCTCCGCGGCTCCGACGATCAGCTGTCGTTCCCTTGTTTGTTCCCTCTCCCTCGCTCACTCTCCACCCCCAGGTCGCCCGGATCTTGCCTTCCTTTCTCTTGCTGGCTGCTGCTGGGCTGCTGAGGAGCGCCGAATCGGCCCGGCGGTGGTTGGCGGGGGCTGGAGGGGTGGGATTGGGGTGTGGGGGGACAGGTTGGGGGGGTAAACCGCGCGGCGGGTGCGGCGCATTGCCAATTGGGCGAGAGGGGCTAAAATATTTTAAAAAAAAAAAACCGCGAGGAGGAGGCTGCGCGGTGAACTAGGCGGCTCCAGCCGCGCTCCCTCATTGGGAATTGGGGGGTGAACTGAGTCTCGTTGGGAGGGAGACGTTGGCACGCTGCTAGGGGTGGTCAGGCTGCCCAGAAGAATTAAAAAAGGGTTTGTGAACGGCTGGTTTTGGGTGACGGCCATTTTGAAGAGCTTGATCGGCCGCATGGCCTACTGGCGGTGGCCATTTTGAAAGTTGGTTTCATTTTCAAAAAAAAAAAAAAAAAAAAACCCGAAGGGGTGTGGGTGCAGAGTTGGTTATTCTGGGGGATTGACAGTGCCTGTAGGTTTTAACTGCTGAGTGGGCTGGCAGACCAACTTTGTTGATACTGGTTTACAGTATAGATATATATATACACACAAATACATAATATAAATAAAAATATCTTTCATTAATAATAATAAATAAACACATATATAAATAAATACATAACATACACAAACAGGGACCAAGTTGGTAGGCATATATTACAGGATGCCGCCTAAGAAGGGAGGCGGTAGAAAGAGAGGGAAGGAACCGGTACAGCGACCGGTGGAGAAGCAGCAGTCACCCTTGCAATCATCCTCTGAAGATGAATCTTGGGCTATGCTAAGGGAGTTACATTCTAAGGTGGCAAGCATGGAGGCAAAGAGATTTGAAAAAAGGGCTAACAGTGGAGATGAGGTTACGCCTCGCCGGTCTGCCAGGGAGTCAAAGGGAAAACGGAGGGCTGAATTGAAAGCTCTTACGTGTGAACTAACCAGGCGTCTTGATGTAATTGAGTCTGAGCAGGGTCATGACCACGACGAAGGCGAAGGCACATCGACAGAGCATGTGGAGAACAGGGGACGCAAGCGTAGAAGGACAGGGGCGGCCAGCAATGTGGACGCTGGGGAAGGAACGTCCTCTGGGTATGACCCCTATGAGGACCCGGCAGCATACACACCGGGGGCTGCAGACGCTGCAAGGATTGGAGGAAGGGGTGAGTATGATGGAAAGCACAACACGGCAGCACAGGGGGTACTCTGGCCGTGGGGTGATGGCCCACAACAACCTATAGGATGCCCTAACATAGGGATGTCATCTCCCATGCCATGGCCTGGTGGTTTTTGGCCGCAGGTTGCCCCGCAATGGTTTGGATGGGGGATGCCTGGTACAGTGCCAGATAAAACTGGGTCTACAAAAGAAAATAGGGAGTTAAACATGGCTCAGCACCCTTCCGTGCCCAATACGGGCTATAACTCAGCGCCATTCCTAGCGGCCCCTTACACAGATTACAGTACTCCACTGGGAGATCACCTGACGCCAGCAATTAAGGAACGGATTTGGAGAGGCGATTACATTGACTTCTATGATCTTCTGAATAGGGAATATGAAGTGAAGGAGCTGGACAAGGATGATGAAAAAATTAAAGAAAAACATAGGCGGAAGAGACCGGATAGGAATTGGAATAATTGGGTGACTGGTTTCACCATATATGCCGGGGTGTTAGTAAAGATGCAACCCTGGAAGGCTTCGGCCCTTTTCCAGTATTATGATATACTGCGTAGAGCGAAGGCTGAATTTGAGGGTCAGGCGTGGTTACGGTATGATGAAGCGTTCCGAATGAGGAGTGCTATCAGGCCGGAACTGCGTTGGGATGAAGTACACACTGGGCTTTGGCTACAACATATGTCGCCTGCTAAGACGAATTTGGGTGACAGATTCGACTGTGGACACCTTAATATTAAGTTCGCAGGGAATACTGGTACCCGCCAGGGGGCGGGGCAGACGGTTCAACCCCGTCTGCCTTGCTATGAATTTAACAATAGGGGGTCCTGCAACAAGTCCCCTTGTAGGTTCAAGCATGAATGTATTACCTGTGGAGGCAAGCATCCAAGGTCCAATTGCTTCAGGGCAGGAGGACAGCGACAGGGCAGGCAAGGTGGTCCCGGTAGGAAGCCCGATGGGGGTGGCGGCTCTACGGCTAAGGGGACCAACACCAATCAGAATTGATAAATTGGAGGGGAGCTTATTGCATTATCCCAGACAGGACGATGCAGCATATTTGCGTGATGGGTTTAGACATGGATTTCGGATACCTGCCTTGGGTATTCGAAGAGCATTTTTTGCTAGGAATTTGAAGTCGGTTGAGGGTATGGAAGAGGTGGTTTTGAGGAAGATCGATAAGGAAGTAGGAGAAGGTAGGGTACTGGGGCCATTTGCCAGGCCTCCACTGGTTGACCTACGGGTTTCGCCTCTGGGAATCGTTCCCAAGAAACACCCAGGGGAATTTCGGTTGATACACCATTTGTCTTATCCGGAGGGCGAGTCTGTAAACGATGCCATACCGGAGGAGCTGTGCTCAGTTAGATACACATCATTTGATGAGGCAGTACGAATGGTTAGATCCTGTGGCATCAATGCTGAGCTGGCAAAGGCCGATGTAAAATCGGCTTTCCGGATTTTGCCTGTTCACCCAGATGATTTTAATTTACTGGGTTTTCAGTTTCAGGGCCATTACTATGTCGACAGGGCCCTCCCTATGGGGTGTTCGATCTCGTGTGCGGTCTTTGAAAGGTTCAGTACATTCCTGGAATGGCTGCTACGGCAGAAGATTGGATGTGCATTGACAGCGCATTATTTAGATGATTTTTTGTTTTGTGGACAGGCAAATACTAGTAGGTGTTCTAGGTTTTTGGAAGCTTTCCGGGAATTAGCAGCGGAGTTAGGATTGCCATTGGCGGAGGAAAAAACGGAAGGGCCGTCAACAACCCTTACCTTCTTAGGAATTGAGCTGGACACGACTCGACAGGCTTCCAGATTGCCACAGGACAAATTAGTAAACATTAGGCAGCTGGTCAGGAGTTTCGGGGGTAGAAAGAAGGCAACATTAAGGGAGCTGCAGCAGTTGGTTGGACACTTGAATTTCGCCTGTAAGGTTGTAGCGCCGGGAAGGGCTTTTGTAAGGCGATTTTCCAGCGCCATGTCAGGGTTAAAGAAACCATTTCATAAAACAAGGATAACACGGGGAATGAGAGAGGATCTGCGGATATGGGAACAGTTTTTGGATCAGTTCAATGGGGTTTCTTTTTGGAGGTCAGAGATTAACCTTAGGGCAGATGTCCAGGTGAATTCCGATGCCGCCGGGGCTTTAGGGTTTGGCATCTACTTTCAGGGTAGATGGTGTGCAGGGAGGTGGCCGGATGAATGGCATCACCTGGGTATTACCAGGGATTTGACGTTTTTGGAATTCTTCCCGATAGTCGGAGCACTATGGTTATGGGCAGAAGAATGGGCCAATACTGTAGTGCGATTTTGGTGTGACAATCAGGCGGTGGTGCACATTATTAATAATTTGACATCCCGTTCAGAGAGGGTCATGGAGTTAGTCAGGGCGTTTACTTTGAAGGCGCTCCACTGTAACGTCGTGGTGCATGCGCGTCATGTGCCAGGCTTAGATAATCGGATAGCTGACGCTCTTTCACGCCAACAGATCCGGCGTTTCAGGGAACTGGCACCGGAAGCCAGGGATCTGCCAGAAGTGCTTCCGGCGGAGGTCTGGCAGATTGGCGTGAGGAAGCGTCGCGAGCGATAGGTATGGCATTGGCCCCAAGGACGAGTACAAAATATAGAATGGTAGTGAAGGAGTTTTCGGAATTTCGGTGCAGGGCCCAACTGGAATCGAGGTGGCCGGCACCGGTTGAACACATACAGCAATTTATGGTGGAATTGCATAGGAAAGGTTTGGCCCCTAGTACCATTCAGGGTAAGTTGGCAGCTTTGAAATTCTATGCAAAAGCGAATGGTTGGAAGGATTGGTCAGGTGAATTTAGAATCAAGAAAATGATTGAGGGATGGTCTCGGGAGAGGGGTCGGTCAGGGGATGACAGGACCCCTATATCTCCAGGGATATTAGAGAGTTTGGTGGATCTATGGGGTGTCATATGTAAGGATGGATACGAAACAGTGCTTGTTCGTACAGCATCTTTGGTGGCCTTTTTTGGGGCGCTGCGGATTAGTGAGCTAGTAGCTTTAAGTAAAACAGATGAATCCCGGGCAGCGTTACAGAGGACAGATGTAGGGATACAAAATGATCAGGTCATACTTCAGATTAGGAGATCCAAAACGGACCAACATGGGAAAGGTGGACAGGTTAGGTTGGGTCGTTGTAGTGTAGATAAATTGTGCCCAGTGCGGGCTGTAAGTCAATTTATTCGTGTCCGGGGGAATACTAGTGGTTATTTCTTTCAACATGCTGATGGGATACCTCTTACAAAATATCAGTTTTGGAAGCTAACTGATATGGCGCTGGAAAAAGTGGGGGTCCAGGGCATGCGATTTGGCACGCATTCATTTAGAATAGGGGCGGCTTCAACTGCGGCGGCTATGGGTTACGATGCTGGACGAATCAAGCAGCTTGGTCGTTGGTCGTCGGGCTGTTACAATAAATATATCAGACAATTACCTAACGTGTAGGTAGTGTTGTTTTTTGTCTTTCAGGAGGAGTGATGCCGGAGGCACGATGGAACGTTATGATGGTGGGACATAGCTTCATCTATTGGGCAGCCCGATACGCTGCTGCTTCCAGGTGGGGAAGTGATTTAGGATTGGGAGCCCAGGCCTCCATTATATGGAGGGGCATGCGAGGCATGAGATGGATTCAATTTGGTCGGCTCACGGCCTTTGGATGTTCGCCTCCTGACATTTTGGTGATTCACTTGGGTGGCAATGATTTGCCCCAAGTGTCTGGTAAGGCATTGATACTGGATATACTGCGGGATTTGGATAGGCTGCATGCCTTATATCCCAGGATGAGGATCGTTTGGTCGACGATCATTCCACGATTAAATTGGCGTGGTGCTCTTAATGTGGACAGGGTAAACAATGCCCGTCGTTTAGTTAATAAGGAAATTTGCAGAAGGGTAAGCAAACGCGGCTTTGGTTCTGTGATTGGCCATCGCAGAATCGTGACATCCAAACTGGAATATTTCCGCGAGGATGGGGTCCACCTGTCTGATGCAGGTTTGGACGTTTTCTTGGATGATTTGAGAGGGGGCCTGCTGGAGGAATTTGGTTGTCTTGGTGGGCTCATGGGACATAGCCGATGCTAGTCCTCATGTGGTGGCGGGTAGTGCGGGAATAACTGGTCGTCACGGTGTTTCCCTTTTGGTAATATTTCTTAAGTAACAGTGCGTCAATGCTGACAGTTCCTGCGGATCGTGCGATTACAGGGCTGAAGGCAACTGAGGCGCTGAAACACCTTCGGACCAAAAAGTCATTAAAGGAGATGGCTGGAGGTCCGGGTGTTTTAATTAAGCCTTCCAGGTTCCACCGGTCGGTAGTACAGCTGGAACCTGGGGGCTGGGACTCGCCCATTGGCATATAAGGATTTATTTGGTGTTATTTCCCCGCACTACCGCAGGTCCCCTCAATATGGATTTGGTTTCATTTGGCTTAAGGAAATTTGATTTGGCTAATAAAGTGTGGCCCGTGTTTAATACCAAATGTACGTTGTCTGCGTCTTCATTTCGGGACTTGGGGAAGCAAGGGTTCGCGCGCTGAAGGGGCGAGACAACGCCCTCGGAAGCCGCGGCGAGTTTGCTTGCCCGGGGCCGGAAGCGTAGACAACGGGGCCCACGTGGCTAGATGACGCGAACCGACGCTATTTAAGATAGCGTCGGTTCGCCGCAAAGGGCTCTTTGGCGCAGGCACCCGCCCGCCCAACCCTCTTTGTTCTAGTGTGTTTGGGGTCGCCCGTTTCTGGGGGCCGGATAGGAATTTTTGACCTTCATCCTGATTGGCTGGTGGATGGGGGGATTTTTCGCCTATCCCACACTGGAACGGGGGGGGGGGATGTTGTTTTGGGGCAACGATTGTAGGTTTTCTTATATAATCCTGGTCACACTGGCGGGTAGTGCGGGAATAACTGGTCGTCACGGTGTTTCCCTTTTGGTAATATTTCTTAAGTAACAGTGCGTCAATGCTGACAGTTCCTGCGGATCGTGCGATTACAGGGCTGAAGGCAACTGAGGCGCTGAAACACCTTCGGACCAAAAAGTCATTAAAGGAGATGGCTGGAGGTCCGGGTGTTTTAATTAAGCCTTCCAGGTTCCACCGGTCGGTAGTACAGCTGGAACCTGGGGGCTGGGACTCGCCCATTGGCATATAAGGATTTATTTGGTGTTATTTCCCCGCACTACCGCAGGTCCCCTCAATATGGATTTGGTTTCATTTGGCTTAAGGAAATTTGATTTGGCTAATAAAGTGTGGCCCGTGTTTAATACCAAATGTACGTTGTCTGCGTCTTCATTTCGGGACTTGGGGAAGCAAGACTGAGGGGTTATATATCTGAAAGGCTGTCATACAGAGGAGGGGCAAGATCTGTTCTTGATCATCCCAGAGTGCAGGACACTCAACAATGGGCTCAAGTTAAAGAAAGCCAGATTTTGGTTGAATATCAGGAAAAACATTTTAACTGTTAGAGCAGTACGACAGTGGAAGAAGTTACCTCGGGAGTTGGTGAGTGCTCCAACACTGGAGGAATTCAAGAAAAATTTAGATAATCACCTGGCAGATATGCTTTGATTGTTTTCCTGCATTGAGCAGGGGGTTGGACTTGATGGCCTTGTAGGCCCCTTCCAACTTCACTTTTCTATGATTCTATGAAGGGATTGGAGTGGAAGCTAAGAGTCAGCATTAGCACACTGCCAAAAAAAGAAATGTGTCACCAAAAAGACAACAAATGTAGGCCCAGAATTACACACAACTTACCTGTAAGTCCAACCGGGTTGAAAGTGCCTAACTTTTAAAATTAAATAGGAAACACAATTAAAAATGTTCCAAGTACTTACATTTGCAAATACAGACAACATCAACAATGATTCAAAAGTATCTCATCCTGGATGCTTCATGTACATTTGTCCCCATCAGAAAATCATTGTTGCAGGAGCTGATTAGAGAAGTGCCCCATAAACCCTCTATACTTCCAAAATCCTGAGTTTTGATTGTTGGGTTTTTTGGTCCCCAACATCTGTGAGAGGTAAAATTTTAAAAACTTGAAATACAAAAATAATACATAATGCTCACCACAAATAATTATTCCTTTTCCCTTAGTGCACATCACCTAAAGTCTGTTATCTACATTAATATGCTATTCTCTTTTCTTATGATCCATCCTAACTTGAAACCTAATTTAGATTGGGCAACCCTCCCAAGAAAGGACAACTTTAGATAGAGGACTGTCCTATGTCTGTCCTTCAAACGAACTCAGGCAGAGATTGCAGAAGTTTTAAAAAAACTTGTTTTGGATCACATCTCCCAAATATCCCTTCTCCAGCATGGCTAGTCCAGCCTCCAGACTTGTCCTTGCTGCTATCTGAATATACAAGTGCAAAAGAATTAAGAAATGCTTGCTTGAAGAAATGATGGTAAACACTAGCATGTTGATTAGACTGTAAGGGGGAGGGGAGACACATTTAAAATAATGCATTCAAATAGATCCTAGAGAAAATGGCCTCAATGTAATTAATTGTATGGTGTTAAATAGATCAGCACAAGTCTTGAATGAACCAGCAGGGTCATTCAAAGGTCAGTGTGGGAATAAAACTGCACAATGGATGGGGAAACAACATGTGGTTTAGGGCCGTGACAAGAGAGAAAGGGAGGAATCAGCATGTCATTCAGCTGAGATAGTTCTGACATCCGTGCACATTCATTAAAAAAAATGAGAAGCCTAATTGCTATAAGGGATACCGTGGACTGATTTCAGTATACCAAATCACATGCCAGAAGAGAAGTGGAGAACCGCTAGCTTTGCTGCTGCATTGGTCAAATAGTTTGCAATGCAAACAATGGATACAGAATGTAGACAGGATTTACCTTTGCTCTCCTGAGCCAAATGTGATTCCTTACCATAAGGAATTTGCTGACTTCAGGGTGAAGCTGAGATCGTACACAGAGTTCTTAGCATTCGCACACAGCTATCTGCTGTAAGGAAGCTACCAGCGTCTCCTCAGATTGGCGGGTTTCAGGCATCACATTTGAGACTCATATTTTGGGGTTCATTATCCACATTTCAGTCTTTGGCCCTGAAAGGGAATGGCATCCTGCTGAGATGGCCATCTTATTCTGATCACCTTCCATGTTCAGAGCATGATAATACTTCATTCTCTGACTTCTGTTGGAATGCACATATAATGCTGTAGCATATAGAATGATTCACTAGGGTTGTTAAATAACTGGGGCCCACATCGTGTTGCATAGTTACACCTGCAGAAGGTAAACACCTTAGCCCACAGTGGCTGGCTGCTGCTAATTAACTAGTGCACTAGTCCAGTGCTTTGAGGTGAATCCAAAAATCTTGGACCCCTTAATTGACAGCAAGAAACTGCTGAAAACTACACCATTTGCCCTCCACAGCTATACAGATCTTGTCCTATAGATATTTGTCATTAGAGCAGATCAGAGGGTGAGCATAGAGGGTTACAGTCATGTGATAACATCTGTACATTTTAACACAGAGTTGAGGAACTTGTGGACCTCCAGATTTGTTAGATTTCAGTTCCAAAAGGGTGAAGCCACCTTGGCCAGTTGTAAGGGATTATGGGAATTGCCATTGTCTAAACCAGTGGTCCCCAACCTTGGGCCTCCAGATGTTCTTGGACTTCAACTCCCAGAAATCCTGGCCAGCAGAGGTGGTGGTGAAGGCTTCTGGGAATTGTAGTCCAAGAACTTCTGAAGGCCCAAGGTTGGGGACCACTGGTCTAAACCATCTGGAGGCCTACAGGTAGAGATAATAGCAAAATTTCCCAGTAACCCTTGTGGCTGGTGCTGACAAGCATGGCAGGCTGTGGAGAAGCTGATATGAGAGCAAACCTTCAAGATGACACTACCACACAATTCTTCACTTACTTCAAAATGTACTTCCCTCAGAGAGTCTGTGGAGTATGACCACAGAAAAAGCACAGCCAGCCAGCCCAACACAGTCTGAGCACACAAGAATAGCCCTAAATGTTTTTCTGCCTGAGGGAGATGATAGCATGATGCCTCTCTGCTTGCCCAATTTCATGTACAAAAGCTGATCAGACTGAATATGAATCATTCCCTGCCCCCAAAACTGGCAGCAGAACAGCAGCCTGCACAGCACCCAAGGACAGCCAGATAGCACAATGGATGCAGGACAGGCTACACATGCATTTCGATCTCTTCTGAGACCTTAAGTAACTGCCACCTGAGGAGGCACTTCAGTTTAAGAGTTGTAGCTAGCCTTGCATGAATAGATGTTGCAGTAGTTATAGCTAGCTAACCATGTTGTAGTTAGGGTTATTGGGTACATGGTACAACATGCAGTCAAATTCTCAAGCTCAGAGACTTGGTGCTTGTGTGCATGAGCTACATGGCACCAGAGTTCGTTTTCTAGCCTCGAAAGGAAATGTTGCCACTGATTAATATTTTAAAAATCTAGCAGCTCATTTGATTTTCCAGTTTTTCCATATAAATTGAAGTAATTGACCCTGAGGTAGAAGCCCTGGCTGAGCTAGTCTCCCTCTCTCCCTTGCCTTTTTGTTGTGTATAATGTTATAATAATATCCTGCTGTCTGAATCTCAAGAGTGATGCCATCCAAACAAACATGAGTACAATGAATACTCAGGGGTATATTTAGTCATGTACGATCTCTGGGACACCTTTGTATAGATTTGTTGTTGTTGTTGTTGTTGTTGTTGTTGTTGTTGTTGTTGTTGTTGTTGTTGTTGTGATGACACTCTCCCCATTGGAATTCTAGGAAGACTGGTAATAAAACCTTTCTGATGGGCAAAAATTTGTAAAACGGACACATGTTTTACACTGCCACCTAAAGACTCCGCGTGAAGTAAATGGATTTTCTTGGAGACTCTTCCTTGTGTTACAACTGCGATTGAAGTCTGCTTGCTTAGGATGTGAGAAAGGCTTTCGAGGTGGCTGCACCTAGACTGTTGAAGGCTCTTCCAGGAGAGATCCCTCAGTGTCTTTTCTTTTCAATGTTTAGCTTAAGACTTTTCTAATCTGCTACATTGACCTCACCTGTTGAATGCACTGTCTCCCTTTAAGTGCTATTTAGTTTTTTGTGTTGGGGGAAATAATCTCTGCTGGAATTTGTGTAAAAAAATTATTTAGTTATTTTCATGCTGATTTTCAAGGCTAGAACACTCCTTTCAAGGTAATTCACAACATAAAATCACAATTAAAGAGGTTGAAGTCAGTTATAACGATTTCATGTCATAACCTAAAAACAATTCATTTCAAGGTCTGCAGTAATAAAGTAATAGTAATTACAGCTACAACTGAAGTGCATGGATGAGTATTCTTGTCTTTTACAAGCAACAGTAACATTTGTTGTCTTTATTACCTAATGAAAGCAGATATAAACAACTGTATATTTAAAGGGAAGTCAAATGCAGTTCCTGTGATATGGAATTTTTATGGTAATGAAGCCATCACTGAAAAGGTCTTGTCTACCAGACAACATGGCCTCCCTAACCCAAAATGTCTGGGAGAGCCAAGTATGGATAGGTCGCCATTGAAATAAGTTGGCTTTAAGCAGTTTAGCACCTGAAGGATAGCAACCAGCACTTTGAGTTTAACTTAAAGGACACTAGCAGGAGTTCAGCTGGTGCAGAATGATAGGAATGCACTCATGTTCTCTGGCAAACAGATTGTTTGACAAGCAGGTGGCCAACTACTTTCTGTGCCAAACTATTCTCAAGTAAGTGCATATAAGATCGTAACTGAAATGTAACTAAACTCTTTAGCACCTAACAACAAAAACAGAATGCTTGCACTAAGGCTAGTTTAGTAAAAACTAAGTCATTATATGGAATCCAGATGATACGGCTGAACCTGTTCACATACATAGATGAATGTTAAAAAAATCTACCTTTGATAGACATTAAATATTAAAGAATTGTTTAACCAAATGTTAAATACAGTGGTGCCTCGCTTAACGAGTGCACCGTATAGCGATGTTTCCGTATAGCGATCCCTTTTTCGGGATCGCTATACGGAAACATCCCCGATTGTCGCAATGGGGAAAACCCGCATTGCGAAGATCGGGTATTGCGGCGGCCATTTTGGAGCCGCCAAACAGCTGATCGGCGGTTCCAAAATGGCCGCCGGAAGCCCGGAAATGGCTGCCGGCAGCCGTTTTCGCGCCCTGCCCTCGCTTAGCGAAGGCGCGAAAATGGCTGCCGGCACCTGGAATCCTCGCTGAACGGGTAAGTAACAACGGTATTGGAACGCATTAAACGAAGTTTAATGCGTTCCAATACATTTCCCCTACCCGTTTAGCGACGATTTCGTATAGCGAAGGTTAATCCGGAACGGATTAACCTCGCTATGCGGGGCACCACTGTACTTTATCTGTCCCATTGACCTAATGAAATTGTGAAACAAATCTACCTGGCTAACTAAAAAAAAAAAAAAAAAAATGTGTTGCAGAGTGCAGAAACTTCCATTCTGTTCAGTGACACTTATTCCCTATGAGTTGCTTAGGAAAATTTAATCTTAGACAAGCTTTGCTTTGGATAAATTGTGTGGTTTTCTTTGTATTACTGACAAACTAGCATTTTGAGCCTTCTGAATGAATTGTTTTCTACCCCTGCTGCACTGTTTTCCAAGTGTGACTACAAAAGTTTGGGCAATATGAAGTATTCCCCAAAAGCTCAATTATGTGTATATTTTTATTGAAAATATTATTGAAAGTTGGCTTAGCAGAACTGGGTAACATTTGGACCTGGGCTAGCATGAGATGCTAATTTTGAAAATGGTCTGCTAGTTAAGATGAGGTTGTCCAGCTGCAGCCATTCAGATGATGCCAGACTGGAAGTCTCTGCAGCCCTAGCTGAGGTGAGGAATCATGCCATCAACATCTGGAGGCTCTCATTATGAATATTCCTTGAATCAAGAATTTTTGAGGAACAGTCTTGTCTCTTTCTCTGCACCCCCAGGCAAGGAATAAGAGGAAGAAAGGGAAGAGATAGCAAAAAAAAAAAAAAAAAAAAAAAAAAAAAAGGAAAAGAAAGGGGAAAAAAGGGGAAAAAAGATGGTGGGAGGAGAAATAAGTGATATCTGATTCCTTCTGGGCAATGCATCCATCCAGCAGTGGCTTCAACTCCATCCACAACTGGCATATGCTCCCTTAACAGATTAGCCATTAAGTAGTTTGGCTCTTGACAGAGAAAACAAAGTTCCTCAGCCCTGGGATAAACCTTACATATAGAGAAAAACAGTGTGTCCTGAAAGGCTACAGTATGTCCTGAACAGCTGCAAGAAAAAAACATGGAAGGAAGAGAAAAATATACCAAAGGACATACTAGCAGAGCAGGTGAGACCACAGAAGAGGAACAGGTTAGTTTTATTCTTAGGCAGAAAGAGTTTTGAGCTCAAAAGAGAGCATTTATCCTACACAGTTATCAAGATCTTTCTTCTAGGTGTGATGCCATAGAGTGAGTCAGACAAGGCAATTGATTGACAAAACACATCACTGCCTGGACAGCAGGAGGCCCCAGAATAGAAACAAAGGAAGCTGCTTTCATACAGTAAGTATACTTTCACAGCATAGGTTTGTAGGGAGGTCCAGGTATCGTGGTGGAGGTCTTCGAGCCACATTACATGATGGTGTTGGTTAAGATCCTCAGGGTCTAGGAGGGTAGAAGTGCCTCTGGTACTTAAAACAATATCCAGGAAATAATCCCAAGGCTGTGTAATGATTTTTTTTTTTTACTGCAGCAGGCACTCACATTGACATACTTTTACCTTAGTGACCTAAGGCTGTTAAACATTTATCTCTACACTTTCGCTGTGTTGTTACAAATTGCTGCCATTGAGAAGATGTGCCACTGAAACACATATGTACATACACAAACAGAAACACACATAGACAACTTTGAAGACTTGGACATTTGATCCGTATTTTGGGAGCCACACATCCATTTCTACTTCAAGCAACCACTGACATAATAGTAAACTGTTTAAAAGGAAACAAAAATCATGAAGACTTTGCTTTGAACTTGAATAAATAACTTACTATTTGCATTCTACTATGTGATTGAATATGCCTCCGACTGATATTAGGACTATGGATCTTTTACTATTTGTCTAACTGTTGTTAGGTAGTCTGGATTATATCCCAATCTCTAGACTTATTTTTTGCTTCTTATACCGGTAATTGAGAGGGTGCTAATTTTGCACTATAACTCTGCAAATCAAACTTGGGTTTAAAATTATTGCTCACAACAGAGACTTTTCTGAACTACGGTTTCCAGATTACTTGGATTAGCAGGGCCACACTATCTTGGAATTCTGAGAATTATGGTAATTTCCCACCAGCTCTGCACAAAATAATACTCACTGATAGCAAGAAGGCTACACAAAGTGTTCCTCTTATGAACTCCAGAGAGCTATTAAAGACCTTGAGACAGCCCAATTGGTCATGTCCAGGAAACCTCTCATCCCTTGGGAAGAAGAGTATTGAATTATCTGCTGGTTAGTCTATTGGGACCAATACAGGAAAGCTTCATTATATACTTGTTCAAAAACTCAGTGAGCTTGTGTTCATATAGCCTAAACCATATACATTTGTTGAAATCATTTCAAAGAGAGCATCAATCCCAGGACAAAGATTTTTTTTTTTGGCTGCTTTCATTCTGATGGTTTCTGAGCCTATGGTGAAGGATAAAGGGTATATACTTTGTATTCACGAAGGCTTTCACGGCCGGGATCTAATGGTTGTTGTGGGTTTTTTGGGCTTTTTGGCTGTGTTCTGAAGGTTGTTCTTCCTAACGTTTCGCCAGTCTCATCTTCAGAGGACAACACTCTGTGCTCTGGTGTAGTTGGCTTGGGAGTGCAGTATTTATGGCTGTGAGATAGGCTTTTGTCTTTTTCTGTAGATGAGTGATTAGTGTGTCTTGTTGTGGGTGTATTGTTGTGCTAAGGAGAAGAGATTATCTGTCACTGTGGTTGATGGGTGTCATTAGCTAGTCTTTTGTGTGTAGTGATCCCCTGTCTTTGTGGCTGGGTAGAGTTCATTGACCTTTTGCATACTGTATTTTTGAGAGCTGGGAGCCAAGTTTTGTTGAGCTTCAAACTTTCCTCTTTTTTGTTGAAGTTCTGCTGGTGCTTGTGGATTTCAATGGCTTCCTTGTGCAGTCTGATGTAATGATTGCTGGTGTTGTCCAGTATTTCAGTATTTTGAAATAGAATTTCATGTCCAGTTTGTGTTATGGCATGTTCAGCTACTGCAGATTTTTCTGGTTGTTTTAGTCTGCAGTGTCTCTCACATTCTTTGATTCTGGTGTGGATGCTTCGTTTTGTAGTTCCAATTTAAACCTGGCCACAGCTGCAAGGTATCCGGTATACTCCTGCAGTGGTGGTGGGGGTCCCTTCTGTCCTTTGCTGACTGTAACATTTGTTGTATTTTTGTGGTGTGTTTGCAATTGTCAAACATATAGCTGCATATCTATATAGTTTCATGCCTCTGTGTGACTGAAAGATAAGAATCTATCTAGATTGCTGGAGATTTCAGTGGTTTAAGTATCTGGTTGCCTACAGGTTAGAGATTTGATTCCCCACTGTGCCTTGACAGGGGCTGGCCTTGATGATCCATAGGGTCTCTTTCAGTTCTGAAGTTCTAAGATCAGAAGCCATAGGGAGTCATCTTCAGAGTCAAAGGCTGATGGGAGAGCAATATCCTTAAGGTAGAAAAGGGGAGATTTTGAATTCTGCACACAGAAGCACAATATCCCACATTCATAAATGGAGGTGTGTTTTTTTTAAAAAAAGAATTGAATTAGCTACCTGTATATTTTTCCTTGTACACTGTTGTGTAAAGAGATAACAGCAACATTTCCTGGCACTGGATGCCATCACAGAAAAGCAAGTAGCTCTGTGATTTGTGGTCAGTTCACGTGACAATGTCACCAAGTGTGAGCAATCTGCATTCTCCCACCCCTACTCTTGTGATATCTGAAAGTGGGGACAGCTGAATGACTGAAAATCAGGATTCACTGCAATCTTTATAGGTATCTCACGCTGTGTTTATTTAACAATTTTTCCACTCTGTGGAGGTTGACTTCAACAAGCAATACGTGTCCAGAACCAGTGGCACTTCAAGAGTCTGACTTGGTCTTTTTAATAATAATATTTTTTAAAACCCTTAATGCTAAAAGCGGCCCTGCCACAGGGGGATCATCAAAGCAGCAGTAGCAAAGGCCATAGCCTCTATTTTTAAAGCAGCTTTCATTTCAATAATGCTGATTGTCAAGGTTTAGCTTTCACTCACTCTTCCCTCTTGTGATTCATCTGCTTTTAACTTTACAATTTTTTAAAGGAACTAAATTGAGAGTATTTCATGACTGCAGTTTTGATGGAAAGTCAGACTTGGCCTTTTCATGGGGACAAGATGCTCTGAAATCAGAACTAAAGCCAAAACCTCTCAGTGTGCTCGAACCACAAAGAGTTGTGCGGAACATTGGTGATTTGAGGGAAAAAATCTTTCACTGATAAAACAGACTGAAATGTCCAAGCATACCTAAATGAAGAGAAATGTCCTCAGCCCATATGGCAGGCATGCGAATGTCTGTTTTCAGGTGCATATATAAATTGTTTGCAATGTTCTCGAAAGAGAGCAAGTAGAATCTTTCTAAAGCTACTTGAGAGGTTCCTTTATCTAATTAGCTGGCCAGATAACTCACTGAGTTAGTAGTTTTAAAAGAGTTTGGTATCTGGCTGCAGAGCCAGAATTTGGGGGTTTGGTGGTTCCCCACTGTGACTCCAGGGAAAAGAGCCAGCCTATGCAGCCTTGGGCAAGCTTCACAGTCCCTGAGCACACCCAGAAGAAGGGAATGGGAAATATCTTCTGAGTATTCTCTACTGTACCTTGAAAACCCTCAAAAGCATTGCAATAAGTCAGAATTGACTTGATGGCACATTATTATTATTTGTCTAACTATCATCACAATTCCAGTGGGTTTTTTGTGGTGGTAGGGAGATATTAATTCTTCACTTTCTTTCAGGGACCTCAGAGTAGCTTAAATGGTTCTCTTCTTTCCCATTTTATTTTAACAACAACTCTGAGAGATAGGTTGGGTTAATGGCAACCGGTCCCACATCACAGGAAATAAGAAGAGTGCCTTAATCCTATTTAACTCAGGATTGCCAACACTGACCTACGGTAGTGGCTTTCTAGGGTCTCAGGCAGAAGTCTTTCCTAGTCCTACATAGAGATACTGGAGACTGAATCTGGGATGCAAACATGCAAGCAAAGCATGTTTTCTGCTACTGAGCTATGGCTTGCCTTCATGACTGATTGGGATTTGGACCTGAGTCTTCATAGTCCTAGGTGAACATCAAAATTGGTTCATGACACTGTTTGTTTGACATGTGCTGTCAATTCATATTCAACTCACAGTGATCCTAATATGTTTTTCAAGGTAAGTGCATTTCCATAGTCAAGCAAGGAATTCCAGCATAGGTCTTCTGAATCCTAGACCATCACACTATCCAATATACTACACAGGCTCTCACTTCATAACACTAGCTCTTCTGTATCAGTCTATATAGCTTTTGTACTCTGTTGCTGGAGTGCCTGCTTTGTGACATAAAGGTCAATCATTATGCTATAGCCCACAGGTCCAGTTTTTTAAAGAGATTCTGAGGTTCTTAAGGCATACACGGTGGCACTGGGAGTAGGATACTGGCAACCCACCATCCCATGGGCCTGTATGATGAAACACTGAGTATTTATGTTGTCTCTACTGATAGTTATAAGTGGAATCACTTGCTTTCTGTTTAATCCTGACATTTCAGTTGAATTGACCGTGGATGATAGATGACCATGTCTCCATCATTAAGGACTGTTTGTGGATCTGACTGGTCCATATCTAGTTTAACAAAGAACGGTAGGAAGAGCAGGCTTTCAAACTTGTCATTTGTTAGTACAGAAGTATGGATGGAAAAGAATTTACATTAACTGATTATTTAAAGAGATTTATCCAACTCTCTGTGTTTATGTGTGTGCCCACAAGTATTTTTTTTAAGAAATTTCAGGTGGCACATTCTTTTCCCTCTTCTTTATTTTTCAGATGTATACAAATAAATCTGTACAATTTAGAATGTGTAGCTTTGGACACACAAATGCTTAAGAAAAATAAAAACCATTTAGTCTTATATGTGCTAATGTGACTATTTCTGACAAGTAATAACAAATGGTTATTGAGCTGGATCTGACGTTCATAGAGTTTTCCAAGTCCAGGGCTTGCCGCTTGCTGGATCACAGTAAAATAATGAGCGGTTGGCGATCCTGAAAAGAAAAAGGGAGTGTAGGTAGAATAGTGATGGCTGAACAAGGGGAACCTCTGGACATGAATGGCAGACCTCTTGGATTTAGGAATGAATGTGAGTTAGCCATGGAAACTACATTCAATGTGCAGTGGGCACATATTCTGTTAATATTCACAGCAAAGAATTAGAAAGCAGGGTTATCAAATAGGATCCTGATTTAACTACTTATTTGCATTTTCAAAGCTGGACACCTTAGAAGATACCTAAGGTTGTTTCTAAAGCTTGCCTTTTCTAAGCATATCAGCTTGTACATAAAGGTAACAGGGGGCAATGAAGGAAAAAGAAAAAAAAATCTTCTGACCATAAGTTGGTTAGACATGAGCATGACATGAGTAAATTTTTCTGTCATAAGATATCTTGATGGGTATATATTGTGCGTTATCACGAATTGCCACAGCTGCAAGGGATTATTCCTACGAGTAATGATGGGACAACAGAATAGCCAAACATATTTCTAACTCAGCTATGAAATTAAGCAGGGTTATCATTGAGATAGAGATCCTGCCCTTTTTTTGTACACAGCTTGAAAAATAATTTTGAATTCCCATTATTCAGCAAGTTGAAAGTCATTGGCAAAAAAACACAACCTTTTGTGCAGGGTAACATAAACATTTCTTGGTGCTTTCACCTCACTTACATGCCCTTAAGTACTAGATTTTGGTTTCACAATCATGACCTATTTTACTAAATTTAAGCTGAGCAGAAATCACTTTGATTAGAAAAATGAAACCAATAATTCATTGTTGTGGGTTTTTCAGGCTCTTTGGCTGTGTTCTGAAGGTTCACACATGCCAAATTTTGATGACTTACACATTGATGATTCAGCTGAGACCCAAATGATATCCTATGACAGTAGAGTAGTTTGGCAGCAACATGGTTATCACCAAAAGTCTTGCTCAGGCATTATAAATGTTGGCATTATGCCCATGCTTACAGGGAAACATTTAACCCCACCCCTGCATTGTTGTTGTCTTCACAGCTCTAGCCCAGGTTCTAAAGAGGAGAAGGCCCTGCTTCTGTATTGGTTATTCATGCAAGCCAAACAATTTTCCCCAGTTTCCTGAACAGCAACACTCAGCAACAGGAGAGAAATCTCTTTCTGCAGACATGTTCAACAAGCAAGGTTTAATGTAAGTGATGCTTTGAAACCAGTTGCACAAAATTTTGATGGCTATTGTTTTATTTTGCTAAGGGTTAGCAGTGTGTTGTTTAAATCTTTTTTTTTAAAAGCCAGATAGTGGTTCTGTGCTTACGGTGTGTTTGCATATGTATTTGTGTGTGTCTGTGTACACACACTTTGATTTCAAAAGTGTGTCTGTGTATACACACTTTGATTTGAAAAAAGAAATTTCATTCATATTACTGAGTGAAGTTTTGCAAAACTTATGGAGTTTGTGACAATGAAAAATAGCACCCCTTGTCTTTTTCTTGCCCAGAAGGGAGCTTGAAAATTCCTTGCTGAGGTGTCATGTAGAGTGAATTTGAGAATAAAGAATTTAGCAAGTATTCTTTAAATCTCTATCAGACACCAAGAGGGCAGTTCCTAAGTTGTTTCTTCCTGCCTCTTAATGGAGCCTCCTGAAGCTGTTTGCTACCTTCAGGGGCAACTCTGAATGGTGCCTCTTCAGTTTTACTTATCTTTTGCAAATATGATTTTTGTGAATTGAGCCAAACACAGTCCTGAATGATGAGCTTGTTCTTTCTTTCTTTCTTTCTTTCTTTCTTTCTTTCTTTCTTTCTTTCTTTCTTTCTTTCTTTCTTTCTTTCTTTTTCTTTCAAGAAGTAATCAAATTATAACTCTATGCATGGCAGAGAGAGAAAGAATAGAATCAGGTTATTCTTCTTCATCCAGTAAAGATGAATAGTGAGAGATTTGGAACAGAAGAAGGGTCTCTAAACGAGGTACGCAGCTGCCTGGATGGGGCTTCTTTGCCTGCTCGGCCAGACAATACGACACAGGTTAGCTGCATCTTATTGGGCGAGGAGGCTGGACTAAGGGAGCCTTTTAGAAGGCAGCCCAGGTCTGCCTTGGCGTCTCTCAGATTGTTGGTGTTTGGAGGGGTACTGCTGGATGTGCTGGGAGCAGTTTTATTTTTTTACCTCATGGCTTGTGCTGCCTCTAGAGCTGCAGGTAAAAGGGCCCTGGGGGAAGGAGAACAGAGAGCCTGGCCAGGCTCCAACAAGCATGCATTAATTAGAGGTGGGAAAAATCAAATAATAAACAAATAATACATAAAATAAAACAAATAAGATAAAATAACAATAAAGGGAAGAGAAAGACAGCAGGCCAGGCCAAAAGGAGTGGGGCAGCCACCCCTGGGAACTGGGGGAAGGAGTTCTGGATGCCACAGTGCTGGGTTATAGGACTGTCTGGTAATAATATATTGACAAAAAAGGAGGGAGAAAAGAGGAAAGGAGGAAAGAAGAAGGAGAGAATGAGACAGCATAGAGCAGGGCCTAAGGGCTACAGTAAGGGGTTGGTGCCTCATATTAAAAAAACAACAATACCCAACATCAGTTTAGCAAATGTTTTTGGCTATTACCCAGAGGGAGAATAAGTGTGGATTGGTTTACGACATGTACAGTGGTAGGTAATATTAGTAGAATGGGACCCAAAAAGGGTTGAGGGGGATAGAAAGGGAAATAGCCGGTGAAGTGCAAGGCTCCCCCCCCCCCGATCTCCCCTGGCTATATCATCATCAGATGAGGAATGGTCTGATTATAGAAACATGTTAGAAAGGGAGAGAACTCAAGCAAAAGGAACTGGAGGTTTGCTGGCCATTTGGAGGTTCTGCAGGGAGTCCAAGGCTCACAAGTTGGCTGAACTCAAAAGGATGAGGGACATTATGCTTTCCTATATTGCCGTTTTCGAAGGGGAATGACTAAGCCCTTCAATGATGTCTTCAGCAGCAACAATGATGATTTGGGACCCATTCCTTTCGTATAGGCACTGTGTCTACAGTGGCTGCCCTAGGTTATGGAGTGGAAGACATTAAGAGGGTCGAGAAGTGGTCATCCCACAAGTATCATTCATATGTTCAATCCCTCCCACGGTTTTAGGTGCTGCCTTGCTGTGTTGTGTTCTTTGCTGCAGCTCCTGAGGTGCCATTATCCAGAGTTCAAGTTATGTTATATGGCCACAGTTATGTGTTCTGGGCAGAAAAGTATGCCAGTCATACCAGCTGGGGTCAGAATATAGGCCTTTGAGCATGGCTCTGCTTGAATGGAGGGGACGAGAGGCATGCTTTGGAACGGGTTCATTGAATTGCCATACCAGGGTACTCTGATGTGACCCCTGTTATCTTGTTGGTTCATCTTGGAGGAAATGACTTGGTTTGAAGATCAGGCAAGTCTTTGATTATACAGGTCATCACTGACTTGAACGTTTTTGTAGCATACTACCCAGCAATGTGCATTGTGTTGTCGGCGATTACTCCATGCCTCGTGTGGAAGGGTAGTCGTGACCCGAAGTGTAATAATCGGGTCCGGAAAGGAGTCAACAGAGAGGCTGGCAAGGCCATTGAGGAGGGCCTCTGGTCAGTTATAACATCCTAACATCAAGTTTAGCAAACCTGGGTTATACAGGGTGGATGGAGTACATTTATCAGATATGGGGCTAGATATTTTCTTATTTTCTGAGGGGATTTGCAAGAGGGCCTTTGGTCTGAGATTTTCAGCTTGTTGGAGCACATGGGGCATACTTTGTAGCCCTTATGCTATGGCAGGTAGTGCAAAAGGAACAGGTGCAGGTGAGTTCCAAAAAGGAGTTACCCAGCAGGTGTAAGACACCCCTCCTTTCGGAAAGACATTAGCAGAGCTTTGGATGAGGAGAACCAAGCAGGAGACCCCAGTGGAAGCTGGGCCTTTAGGCCAGAAGCACCACCTTGGGGTACTCTGGCTATCGGAGGACAGAAAGTGTGCTGTTCAGCAGGACAGTGCACTTTCGCAATAGGAAATCCCTAGGGTGAGATCTGGACTGGAAGGGCAAGGTAGACTCCAGTTGCAGACTTTTTTGAACTACAATATGCCGCCTTGTGAAAGGGAAAGTTAAAGGTAAAATTAAATAAGTTAATAAAGTTGCGGCCCTAGTTAACCCACACAACAGTGTTTTGTCTTGTTATTCCAGGCTGGGCAGGCAAAGAAAAAAAATGCTTTTCTACACAGCTGCAGGATGTAGTGATATGTGTCAAAATGGGGTGGGAGAGGTAAATCGATAACGGCCTCATCCATGGTAGATGAGTCATTGTCCTCCCACCCCAGAATAATGAGCTGAGACTCAATGATGGGTTGAAAACAGGGCCACACTTTATTAATCATAACACTTTCCCACTCTCTGGCCCTTGAAAGAAGCAAATGGGGCCTGCAGTTGTGCAGAATCATGCTGGAAGAAAAGGTCTCACAAGGACCCCTTCTTGATGACATAATATGCACCTTAAAAAAAGGACCCCAGCAGATTGCAATCCCCATATAAGGACAGGTGATGTATTAATATGAACTCTCCTTCCGCCTTTTTTGGAACAACACCTACGGGTGAAGTCCTAAGACGAGGAACTGGTGGCTGTTCAAAGGGGCCCAAAATCCTCCTCTCACGAGCCTCCTTATCAATCTTTTCTCTCACTACATGTTCCATACTCTTTACAGATTTCAGGTTCTCAGCCCATGAGCCCTTCCTTTCTCTCACTACCGGGATTCTAAAACCAAATTTAAATCCTTCTAGTAAGTATTTTGCATCCTCCTTCCTTGGATAAACCTGCAACCACCTTTTCAACACTGCTACCTTAATGGGGCTGAGTCCCTTTTGCAGGGGGCTGCCCACTCGCATCGGTTTTCTTTCCCCCACCTCCTTCTTTGCTGACGGCTCTCTGTTCTCTCCTAAAATAATTGGAGCCTGCATATTGGTGTGGCTTTCGAGAGCAGGTCCCTCTGGAGTTAAATTCCCAACATAGCAGGTAGGGGTGAAACACCTCCTGTTAGGCTGGCCTGCTTTACATATTAGATGTTCACTATCAAACTTCTCTCCTGTGGCTGGCCTCGCTGGTGTCATGAATTGCAACCAAAGTCCTGGTTGCAGCTCGTCCCATTGTATGTTTGGATGAATCGCCACTCTCACCCTAAATGCCTGGTCATAAAGAAGCCATGTGTGGCCCTGGTAGTCCACATACAACCTATAGATGAGATCCAGATAATGAACAAATGACAGGGCTCTCCACAGTTGTGCTTTCACAATTACTCCAAAGTAAATGAGGTAACCAGGCAACCAATTCACCCAAGAATGTTCCAGCTTCCTACGCCTTTCCTTCTCCCTTTCATCCTCCCTATCTATATCCTTCACATCCATTTTCTATTTAACAGGTCGAAAAAGTTGACATAGTTTCCATATCAATTTTTCTCTTTTGTGGCAGGAGTCAGGTGATCGCCCATAATCACCAAATGACAGTGCCTTAAGTGGAACTGAATTGTAACCTGTGTCCGGCTCTGATGGGTACGCCCAGATCCCCACTCTTGGGGTAAGCCCAACTGGAGTTGAGAATGTGACCTGTGGTTAAGGGGCACTCCATATCCCGGCTGCCCACCCCTTTAGTGGTAGTGCCTGTGGCTGACCCACTGAACTCCCAGGGCTCCCAAAGCCCTACTGCTATGTATTATGTGTTTGCACCTGGCCCAAGCCAACTGCCAGCTCACCTGATAGGGGAATCATGGCTGTATCCTGCTCCAAACATATCACCTGTGGCTCATGTACTGGCTCCATCCCCTCACTGCACTGTCCGGCCTTTCTGCTCTGACATGGTCTGGCTCTGCTTGGTCCCAGCTGGTTGAAAGCATTGTCCACCTCCTGAAACCCGTCTCCGACTGATCAGGCTGTTTGTGCAGCCACTGCCTTTGAAGGCCCTTGCATGTCTGCCTCTAGAACAGTGTAGCCTTGCGTTTCTCTGGCTGCTTCCCTTTACTTTTACCCTGGCCTTTCTTGGGACCCATAGTTCCTTTTGATATCTGTATCTGTATACCCACAGACTAGCACCCTTGCAATTATACTCAACTAACCTTAATGCTTCCGCGGCCTCTTCCTGTATTTCTAGATAAATAAGCCACTAAATTCAGTATTGCTTCAATAATGTTGAAAGTTATTAACGCCTCCTCCCTTTTTTAAAAAATTATTAGATATATAATAAAAGTGCATGGAGGTACACCTACTGCCTGAAAATAGGTTAAGTGAAGGCCCTTCTCTTTCGCTCTCCTTCTTTTTTTAAATGAGCAGCTCAATCACCCTATCCCAAGTAGTAGTTTAATATTTTATTTTTATCACAGCAGCCCCCACCCCAACTCTCTTTCTCTCAAACCTCTCTTTTACTTATTTATTTTTATTTTGCAATTTATTTGTATATTTTAATATATATAAGCCGCTGTTAAATGGTGGGGGTGCACCAACTTGCCTCAAACCCACACGTCTGGCTGCCTATGTGTTTCTTTAAGGGAGGGGGAGTCAGTCCGCTGCCTTACCCAATACCAGGGGGGAGATGAACCTCAAATCCACAGCCTACTGCCGCCCTTTCGTGGGGGTAAGCCCTTTAGGGGCCACTGACCCTATAACTCCCCCTCCCCTCTCCCTCTTATAATCATGTACTTTCTTTCTCCATACGAGGCTTCCCTTTATTTTTTAAAATTTTTTAAAAATTACTCCCAGCAGTACTAAAGGGGAAAGTCCCCAATCCAAACTGATGGGGACGTGCCAATGCAGTCCCCCAAGAGCTCTGTGGATGCTGAATCCAAACGATGAGGGTACAAATTGCTGCTGCATCACGGCAAAACAGAAACCAGGATCGCTCCAACACAGCAGCCTTATCTCCAGAATGCAAGCCTCAAAGAGGCCAATTGGGGGATGAGGTGGATTCAGTGTCACCCACCTGAGTAGCACAACTGAAGAAAGGCAAGGAAACAGTGATTCAGGTGTGCATTCGTTATCTACTACACAGAAACACCCATTTACCAAAACAATAAAATAAATAAATTAACCACTACACAAAAAAGACCAGCTAATGACACCCATCAATCACAGTGACAGATAATCTCTTCTCCTTATCACACCAATACACCCACAACAAAAACACACTGATCACCATAATCACCCATCTCCTGAAAAGGACAAAAGCTGATCCAACTGCTAAAAATACTCAACTCCCAACAAAATGCAGCAGAGCACAGGGTGCTACTCCTGTCCTCTGAAGATGCCGGCCACAGAGACTGTTCTTCCTAACGTTTCACCAGTCTCTGTGGCCAGCATCTTCAAGGTACAAGAAAGTACCCTCACCACTGCCAAAAGGAGGGAGAATCCCCAAATAAATTAAGAAGGGAAAAATAATCCTAAGGAAAAATGTCAGAATAAGCTAATTATCCAGCAGCAACAGCAAGAACAAAATTAAGATGTGAGGGAAATAATCCACCGAAAAATCAAAGGCGGGGGTGGAGTAGGGAGAAGTAAAGGATCCAAAATGAAGGTACTGGCAGGTATAGGCAGGTAAGGAGGGAAAATTCCCACTCCCTCTGGATGCTTTCATTGGCTGCAAGCAGCTCTCATGGCTGAAAAACTGGATGAAAGCAATTTTAGGTGATTTGGCAGACAAACAACAACAAAAGATTACACAAAAGAGGGAACACACAAGAAACAAGAAATGTTCATGCATTTCTCTTTCACAATTGATGAAAGAACATAAATTACATGAAACCTTTCATGTTTTGGGCCTTCTGATTAAATACAAAAGGATCATCCTTAGTCATGTAACATTCAGAATTGAAAGCACTGAATTCACCCACGTTATAATAATAACAGTGCCCTGTCAAGTCAATCTTGACTTATCGTGATCCTAGGGCTTTCTAGGTACTGAATACACAGAATCAGTTTACCGTTCTTTGGGCTTCTTTGGGACTGTATTGCTTGCCCAAGACCACATGGGATGGCAGTGGGAAATCAAATGCCCAACCTCTGGCTCTGCAGCCAGATACTTTAACCACTGCACTATCAGCCATGTTATTGCAGAATTAAGTTTTCTGAAATAAGTTTTATTCTGAGTGAAGCCACATGTCTACCACCTATGTGACAGGCAAGTGCAACATGTCTTTCTCTGCTGGGATGTACATATTAAAAGTGGTGCAGACGGTGCAAATGCTGCATTTGCACCATTTCTGAATATTTTAGGAAATCCATAAATTTCTTCATATTCAGAGCAGAAAACAAGTTTAAAGAGTCTGATGTGGGAAAAAGCGAAACTCACAGATTTCCCCATCCATATAACCCAGTTGGCCACTGCATCAAAAATAATGTTTGGTTAGACAGGCCTTTGATCTGATTTTAACACAGATATTTTTGTGTTCTTATGTGATAGAATGGAAGTGCTGTTGAACTGACGGGGGCTTCCATCAGGGTAAACATGTGTAGGATTAAGTTGTAAACATGTGAACTGCCCCAGTTATAAAGTGCTGTAAAAAAAAGTGATGTCAAGGCACGTAATATTGCAACAGCAGTGGCAGTACTCCATCTGTTGTGGTTGTTTCACCCATGCAAAGTTCTCACTTGGTGTTGCAAGTTACCAATGGAGGAAACTCACCTTAATTGAGAATGTCACTGTGCCAGATTCTACTTGCTCATATCTGTTAACTTCAGCAGCTCAAGTTGTATCAATTTTCGGAGGTTATCAGGGAGAAAGAGGGCATTTCCAAACTTGCTTCAGCCCTCACTATAATGATCTCAGACATGGCACTTTCAACTTCTAATTCTCAAAAATCATTTGGAAAGCACTCCATGCTAGTTGAAGGTTAAAGTGAAGCTTCTATTAGTGCACACAGCAGTAATCCAATCTTGAAGTGACAAAGGGTTGACTGTGGTGAGGTTTATATCCCAAAGGAAAGGTTGCAGTCTCATTACAAGATCTAGAGGGGGTAGCTGCTGATATTTCACCAACTCCATCTAGCCGGGTATTCAAAAAAGACACTTAAAATTGTACTCCTTATTTGAAAACCCCACACAAATCCTTGGTACAAGGAAACTTCCCATTCATCCTTGTATTCCACATTCTTCTGTTAAGTAATACATTTTCTTCTTATTATTATTATTATTACATAATGTATTGCATACTGCATTTAAATTTTTCTTTTTAACTTCCTTCACCCAATGCACTCGATTATTATACTGTAGCTTTATTTCAATGCTTAGCAAATCTTTGAGACAGGATGGGTAACATGACAGTGATTTACTTATTCAGTGGTCAAAAGACTGAGACTTGGAAGGGCAACTATGAAAGAAGTAGAAAAATCTTCAGGTACAAGGATGTATCACTTAAAATCTATGGTGTGGTGTTCCCAATTAAACTGTGCAGATGTGAAAGCAGGAAAGTGAAGCAAGTCAACTAGAAAAAACATCATCATCATCATCATCTCCATTAGTATTACTATTACTGTGTTTCCCTGAAAATAAGACAGGGTCTTATATTAATTTTTGCTCCAAAAATGCATTAGGGCTTATTTTCAGGGGTTGTTTTATTTTAGTTTCATGTACAACCATCTACATTTATTCAAATACAGTGATGTCATCTTCTTCTCGTTGCTGCACAATGGTGGAGGGCGGGGTTTCACTTAAATAGGGCTTATTTTTGGGGTACGGCTTATATTATGAGCATCCTGAAAACTCATACTAGGGCTTATTTTCAGATTGGGTCTTATTTTCGGGAAAACAGGGTACTATTACTACAACTATAACTAATACTATTATTGTTCTTCAATTATTCCTGTCCTTCCTAGAGGGCCAATCTCAGATGGTACAGCTTGGGGAGGCATTGCCCACCCATTTGGATCTCTGTTACAGAGTACTTCAGGAGTCATCTCCCCAATGCTTTTTAATATCTATATGGAGCCACTGAGAAAAGTCTTCTGGAGAGTTTGCTGTCATCAATACATGAATGGCACACAGTTTTATCACTACTTTTCTTCATCTGCAGATGAGGCTGTGTTCTTCTTTGAGCGCTGCATAGCATCAATAATGGAGAAGACAAGGGTCAAGAAACTGAAACTGAATCCAGATAAGATTGTATTGTTGGTAGGATCATCAGATTGCTTACAGAGATATTTACCTGGTTTTGATGGGGTTATACTTCCCCTGAATGACTGGGTTCACAACTATTGGACCCAGCTCTCTGCATGGATCTGCAAATTCTGCTGTGGCCAAGAGTGCCTTTCATCCACTTCAGTTGATTGCCCAGTTAGGCCCCTACCTGGAGAAGAAATGCCTAACAACAATGGTGCATGCATTGGTAATCACTAAAATAGACTGTAATGCCCTCTATTTTGCCCTTGAAATCAGTATGGAAATTTCAGCAGCTCCAAAATGTGGCAGCCAAACTGATTACAGGTATCAGCAGACACTTCCAATCTTGGCACACCTTCATTGGTTCCCTTTTAGTTTCTGTGCTCGATTTAAGGTGCTGTTCATAAACAATAAAGCCCTTAATGGGTCAGAATGTCAACGTTTGGCAGAACCTCTCTCCCATGAAATAGCTAGCCATCCCATACACTCCTCGCAGTCCTTGATGTTAAGAATTTTACACCCAAGTAGGAAAAAAAGTCAGTACAAGGAACCGAGCTTTCTCAGTCATGGCCTCTGGAACAAGCTTCCTACAGAGGTTCACCAGATATTATCCATCTGAGTTTTTAGGAAGCTAATTAAGACTGAATTATAAAGCTGCCTTCTTCTAGTGTGAATACTGCCCTAAGATAGATTTTAATTTGTGTATTTTTGTTTAAAGGGGACAGGGTTTATTTTGTTTTATTGCATTTTCCCTATTTATTACATAGAGTTTTAGTGTATGATGTAGTGTATATTCTGAACCACGCAGAGTGGCAACACTAGTGGGGTGGTGTAGAAATGGAAACAAACAAACAAAATTTTCCAGTGCTAATGCTCCTGTGCATTGATCCAACCAGGTTTTTAAAACATTTTTTTTTCCAAATGCTACCAAGAGCAGAATCATAGAATCATAGAATATGGGAGCACAGAATGCTACTCCTGTCCTCTGAAGATGCCGACCACAGAGACTGGCAAAACGTTAGGAAGAACAACCTTCAGAACACGGCCCAAGAGCCCGCAAAACCCACAACAACCAACCATAGAATAATTGAACTGGAACGAGCCTATAAGGCCATCAAGTCCAATCCTCTGCTCAATTCAGGAACAAGCAAGCCCACAGTAGCTACTATGATGCAGATGGCGTATGAACCTGTTCTGTGTGTTTAGTCGTTTAGTCGTGTCCGACTCTTCGTGACCCCATGGACCAGAGCACACCAGGCCCTTCTGTCTTCTACTGCCTCCCGGAGTTGTGTCAGGTTCATGTTGGTTGCTTCACAGACACTGTCCAGCCATCTCATCCTCGGTCGTCCCCTTCTCCTCTTGCCATCACACCTTCCTAACATCAAGGTTTTTTCCAAGGACTCTTTTCTTCTCATGAGATGGCCAAAGTACTGGAGCCTCAGCTTCAGGATCTGTCCTTCCAGTGAGCACTCAGGGTTGATTTCCTTTAGTATTGATAGGTTTGTTCTCCTTGCAGTCCAGGGGATTCTCAAGAGCCTCCTCCAGCACCACAATTCAAAGGCATCAATTCTTCGGTGGTCTGCTTTCTTTATGGTCCAGCTCTCACTTCCATACATCACGACAGGAAAAACCATAGCTTTGACTATTCGGACTTTTGTCGGCAAGGTGATGTCTCTGCTTTTCAAGATGCTGTCAAGATTTGTCATCGCTTTCCTCCCAAGAAGAAGGCGTCTTTTAATTTCAGGGCTGCTGTCTCCATCTGCAGTGATCATGGAGCCCAGGAAGATAAAATTTGACACTGCCTCCATATCTTCCCCTTCTATTTCCCAGGAGGTGATGGGACCAGTGGCCATGATCTTAGTTTTTTTGATGTTGAGTTTCAGACCGTTTTTTGCACTCTCCTCTTTCACTCTCATTACAAGGTTCTTTAATTCCTCCTCACTTTCTGCCATCAGAGTGGTATCATCTGCATATCGGAGGTTGTTGATATTTCTTCCGGCAATCTTAATTCCGGCTTGGGTTTCTTCCAGTCCAGCCTTCCGCATGATGTATTCTGCATATAAGTTAAATAAGCTGGGGGACAATATACAGCCTTGCCGTACTCCTTTCCCAATTTTGAACCACTCAGTTGTTCCATGACCAGTTCTAACTGTTGCTTCCTGTCCCACATATAGGTTTCTCAGGAGACAGATAAAGTGGTCAGGCACTCCCATTTCTTTAAGAACTTGCCACAGTTTGCTGTGGTCCACACAGTCAAAGGCTTTTGCATAGTCAATGAAGCAGAAGTAGATATTTTTCTGGAACTCTCTGGCTTTCTCCATAATCCAGCGCAAGTTAGCAATTTGGTCTCGAGTTCCTCTGCCTCTTCGGAATCCAGCTTGTACTTCTGGGAGTTCTCGGTCCACATACTGCTGAAGCCTACCTTGCAGGATTTTGAGCATAACCTTGCTAGCGTGCGAAATGAGTGCAATTGTACGGTAGTTGGAGCATTCTTTGGCACTGCCTTTCTTTGGGATTGGGATGTAGACTGATCTTTTCCAATCCTCTGGCCACTGTTGAGTTTTCCAAACTTGCTGGCATATTGAATGTAGCACCTTAACAGCATCATCTTTCAAGATTTTAAATAGTTCAACTGGAATGCCATCACCTCCACTGGCCTTGTTGTTAGCCAGGCTTTCTAAGGCCCACTTGACTTCGCTCTCCAGGATGTCTGGCTCAAGGTCAGCAACTACATTGTCTAGGTTGTCTGGGATATCCAAATCTTTCTGATATAATTCCTCTGTGTATTCTTGCCACCTCTTCTTGACATCTTCTGCTTCTACATATTTCAGATATTTCAGAATACGGAAGAGGAAGGAAGTACTCAGGCTTCTACGTACCTTACTAGATAAGGACCACAGGAACAAAAACAACATTCACATAATGATACTTTGAAGGTTTATTGTGGAAACACCAAACAGAGCTTCAAAAGTATCACTCTTTAATCACTGCAAAGACTTCAGCCATGTGAATACTGCATCATAGAGCATCAACAGGAGCATATAAATCATAGTCATTGCAAACAAATAATAATGTTTTCTGTTTCCGTATGGTCAGTAATCTATAATATCTGCTCTAATCGACAGACATTTTAAAACTTGTTTTAAAAAAACACTACATTAAAAAAAGGTAGACATTTATGGTAAGTTTACAACTCTTAACCCTGCGATATTATTGAGGTTTGCATTTATCTGGATAGATGTACAAATTTGGCCAGTTTATAGCAACTCATTCTACTTCAGATTGAACCCCATTTCCCCAAGAAACACTCTTCTGCCCCTTTTTGTTTAGCATTTCAATTATGGGTGGCAATGTAATTTATGTTAATTACATGATTTTTGGTAGAATTTTTTTTCAAATACGTATGTTTGAGCAGGCCTGAGATCTCCTTCCATTGAGATCTCCTTCCATGGATGCCGCAGACAGAGCTTCATCACAGAAATTATTTTTATTGTCAAACACAAATATAGCCACTTTGGGCAGTTAACAGGCATAAATTGCTTTCAATGGGCACCAGAGATTTTAATGTTCTCCCAGACAAACAGTTGCCCTTAGTGAGAGCCGTTAGTCACCATTGTGGGTCAGAGTGAAGCCCCACATCATCCACAGTTTCTTGGATACCTTGCAAATAAGCAAGGCAAGGACTTCCACAGCAGTGATGCTGAATAAAAGCCTGCACTTCTTCTTGCAACCAGGTACCCTGCAGTCTTTTTTCAGTTATCCTGGTTTAAGCCTTGACTGGTGCTTCATAACTAGGCTGCTGGCACCTCTCCTGGGTTGCACATCTAAAGTCCACCTTAATTCATGCAGATTCTGGGGAACAGCATGCTGTAAGAGGAGCACATGGAGGGGAGGACTTAGCAGGTAGACTCACAGGAGACTCCTGGCCATCCTCATGGACCAGGACTGCAGATTCTGGGCATCTCTGCTGGCAGCAGCTATGGTGATGCCTTGCCCAGTGCTTCTCTTCCCAGCACCTGGCTTCATCCCTCCACACTCAAGCCTCCTCCTCCAGGGAAATCAGGAATGACTCCCACCATCTTGTTTTGGGATCCTCTCCCAAACCTTCTTAGAGAGTTTTTGGGGTGGTGGCTCCTCCTGCACTGCCAGGGCTTCTGAATCCTACTCATCTTCCTGGGTCTCACTCCCCTCATTCTTCTCCCAGTGCTCCTTAAATCCCCACGCCTCCAGATTTAGCCAGAATGCCTCTAGGGCCACTTTGGGTCCCTTGTTGGGAGAAATGCAGCATATAAATAAAATAAAACTACTACTAATAATAGGGCCAGATCCTGAAGCTGAGGCTCCAATACTTTGGCCATCTCATGAGAAGAGAAGACTCCCTGGAAAAGACCCTGATGTTAGGAAAGTGTGAATGTAGGAGGAGAAGGGGACAACAGAGGATGAGATGGTTGGACAGTGTCATCGAAGCTACCAGAATGAATTTGACCCAACCCCGGGAGGCAGTGGAAGACAGGAGGGCTTGGCGTGCCCTGGTCCATGGGGTCACAAAGAGTCGGACATGACTTAACGACTAAACAACAGCAATAATAGGGCATCACTCCAGTCCACCTCTAGGGCAACGCCTCAGTCCATAGGTGTACTCCATGTGGGAGAGCAAGCTCTTGCTCCCGAGGAGATAGAAGACCACTTTTCACAGCAAAGGGTCTGGGCTGGGGCTTACACTTTACATCAACAGAACAGAAATGTTAAAGTCTATAAAAATTCATATATTAGTAAAAATGAGTTAAGAAGATATGTCCGTGAGGAAAATAATGCATTCAAAATATGAGCAAATGCCCATGCTGAAAGGCAAATGAAATAGCCCTTTCACCAAACAAAACAAAAACTCAAGGGAGAAAAAGAGAACAACAATAAGAACCCCAAAAACATCGTACTAAGAAAGTTTGTATATACTGAGCTAATTCTAAATAACCCAAGGAGAATTTTTCTTTCACTAACTGATTTCTGCTGTTGCATCAGACTAACTAAAGAGCATAATAGCGTCGCAAGAGTTGAAGTGCCATAGAGGTTCAGTTCTCTCCTTTTTATCTTCAACACTGCATCGGCTGCTTTTATTGTCACTGCCACAGGAATGGGTTGGCCTCCATGGTTCTTGGGATTCTACACAAAGGATGGCCTTCTATCTCACCACCTAGCACTCCTTTCTAATTATGTAGAGAATGAAAAATACAACATGGTTATTTTCCTCTTTCGAGCTCTGATACACTTTCAGAGACATTCTGGTTGCTAAAGTGAAGAGAATCTAATGACTAATATGGAAAATACCAGACAAATGCTTTCGATTCAGTGTTCTGTTAATTTCTCATTAAACATCTGGTGTCTGTTATTCTTGCATGCATTTAATGTAACAGGTGGTAAATCCACTACAGGACTGGAAAGACCTGAAACCTGTTATTTCTCTTTTTCTCCACCTGCTTCCCCCCTTGCTGTAATCCACCGAATCTATGTTATCTGTTACACAGATTTATTCCAATCAAAAACACTTCTGTTTCAAAGTAAGTTCCCATGAAATCAGCAGAGCCTCCTCTCAAGTAAATGACTGTATAAAACTTTTTCTTAACCTAACTTGTCTTCTGAAAAGGTTATTTCCTTCATAGTTCTATAGGGGTGGGGATAAGAACAAACATTCCCACAACCGTTTTAACTACAACTCTGATGCACCAATTCACCAGTGGATTTCCCCCCCGAATTTTCAGTTTCTTTGTCCTTTTAAAATAAAGATGAATCTGTGAGGAGATAATTTGTGCCATTTCTTCTTAATACTCCTCCCACCACCACACATGTATATGATACATAACACATTTCCTTCAAGATGAACTAAGCATGTTTTAAAAGCCAAATACAGATACGTATCCACTTTTGTGGTGCACATTTTTCAGATGCACACATTTTCTGTGCAATTATCCCCACTAAGAGGGATAGCTATCCAGCTTGATAGACAAAAAGGTTTTCCCATAGCTAGTTATCTGAACAGCTTACTGAGATGCAGTTTAGATGCCTTAGCCCAATAAACCATGATTTACAATCCTGGTTTGTAATTAGAATGTAAAAAGCAGTTTCCAGGTTTGTACATTAGAAGAAACTGCAGTTTAATGGGTCCTGGAAGTTTTCCATGAATACATACAAGGAAAGAACATCAAGAAGAGACGGACCACTAAACTATGGTTTGATCTAAAGGATTCTTTAGTGACATTTGGAATGCAGAGGAGAAAAGAAGTGGAACTGCTGAGTAGAGAACAAAAATCCATTTGACAAAAGAGTTTCTATGAAACTTTCAGAGGTTTGAGCTTTTCAAAAGACATAATTTTTTGAGACAGCCATTTTACTCCTCGTCTTATAGTATACCCTTTAAAAATGTTATTCTCCATTCTGTTCAGGCTTCTGTACTTTAGAATCGGTTCACTGTGTTTAAAACCCATTGTAAAAAATGTCAGTCTTCATACAGCCCAGTGAGGTAGATGACCTTGTACTTTTCTTTGCTCTTACATCACCTGCATTAATTTCAACTTTCATTACTCAGTTCCACTGCTTTATGCAGTATTCACTCTTTTTTGTTGTTTGTTAGTTTTAGTCTTTTGTCAAAAAAATTGCATGTACAATTACCTGCAGAAAAGAAGTAAGAATTATTAGTGTTTCAGCTTTGATACATCTTTCTTTTAAAGGATATTTGTAAATGTATTTATAAAACTTGTACGAGTGAAGAGAAAACTTGAAAATATGTAGTTAGAATACAATAACTTCTGTGGTCAAATCCAAATAAGCAGCGAGTCAAAATGGATGGCCACATCTAATGTAGGTGTGTTGAGGATACACCTTGTGAGAAAATTCTTGGATTAGAATACACTTCCTCAGATGCAGGGGTGAAATGTTTAGCCACAGGTTTACATGCAAGTATATATTGTGGTGGGAGAACGCAGCGACAATGAGTATGGGCCTAGGAAATGAAGTTTCAAACTGTCACAAGCATTATTAGTATCAGAGCTTTGAGATCTATTACAGAGTATCTTGGGAGGTTGTCTTGAAATGAACAAAAATCCATTTGACAAAAGAGTTGTCTCTGTGTAGCCATTTCTGACTTTCATCTTGTGTCCACTCATTCTTTCGCATGGCAGTTACCATGTTTGACCTATGCAGAATGCAGAAGGGGCGCTGCTGGCAAAGGATGGAATAGATTACATTAGCAGATGACAAGCATGGGTCACTCAAGCAGGCCCGCAAACTGATGGCAACATTGCTCTCCAACTACTAGATAATACTTTTAATATGATTGCAATTCACTTACTGTGTGTGCAAACTAAATTCTGTCCCAACTTCTCTAATGCAGGATTTGCCATGTTTCTGTGTGCCTCTGCTCCCAATGAAAAAGATTCATGTGTGTCATCTTTAAGCAATGGAGAAGAGTGCTGAATTACTGGTAGTCTTTTGTCTAATAACCTTGAGAGGGACTTTCTAAGCTACATCCTCAAAGGGGAAATTTGAAAGTCCTGGCTCTGAACCAACTCTGCAGCCCCCATTTTGAAACTTGCTTTAAACAAGGGAATCTGAGCTATACATCAAGCCATAATTTTTAGACTATGATTTTAGGCTGTCTTAACAGTCTAAAATCATAGGCAAGTATAGCCTCTTTTTAAAAAGTTGAAATCCAGCTGATCAACTAATTACAGATTCTTGGAACTGATTTTAACCTTCCTCTCCATTCTCTATCGCATAACTGGTAGTATCTCAACTATATTTTTTGAAGGTGGGGGAGAGCATTACTGAAGTTGATCTGAACACACTCCAGTGGATCAGAGCCTGGATATGTAGAGTGATGACTTCATATAGATCTTAAGCACAGGAAGGTTTTGGTGTTTGACTTGTAAAGATAGGAGTTTGAGACATTTTAAGGCTTTAATCCTCAAATCAATGGGTTTTTTCCCCAATGCAGGTGGTTTTGAAGATGAGCATGTAAATCTCAACAACATCAAAACAAAATGTCAAAAACACTGACAATATAAAAGCCTTATGACTTGTCTTATCCTTTAGGGTATATTTGTACGACAAAAGATGATGGAAGATCGTTGCCTGCTGGGGAGGGGAAACTGTTAAGGAATAATATGATTAAAAGAAAATGCATGAACTGCCCAGCAATAATAATAATAATAATAATAATAATAATAATAATAATAATAATAATAATAATAATAATAATAATAATAATAATGTGTCTTTCACCTTAAGATACAGAGAGAAAAAATTCTCCTAGATAATTGTTTCCAAGTGGTCAGAAATGGAAAATGTATCAAATTCTAGAAACAAAGCACTATTGGCCTTATTGTTATCCTTTCCTCCTCCCCCGAAGCAGACATTAGTGTTATTGCATTTACTTTGCCAGACAGGACCTACCAGTTTGGTATGCTCAATTATCTGTTCTTAACAGCAACACATTATTTTAATATAAAGTTTTCACTGCCGTCAGCAAATATTGTGTATTTTGTTTAAACTGACATGTCACATCTTATTATAAATTATAAAAAGAAATAGCGGATCCTCTCTGGGTTAGACCAAATCATTTACTGTGGTTTGGCTCACCCATACGGCATATTTTCTGCCAGCAAGCCCCAACAAGCTGATGAGAAAATAGTCACACACAAAAATAAATAAAAAAGAATTGAAATGTTGAAATATGAGCTAATGAGAAATTGTTTACTTATTTTATGAAATTAAAAACAGAAACTCTGGAATGTTCGCCTCCTCCTGTTTATAGAAAACATAAATATTTCCCCTATAAGACATTTAATAACAAAGATAAAGCAGCTTTTAGGTTTTGCTGGCCTCCAGACAAATGGGCTCTCCACTCTGAATGCCACTTTATATGTGTTAGCCAAAATTGGATGTCAGGATTTGTGTTTAAAAACAATAACGTCTGAAAATAAAGTAGCAATATTTAAAGGTCTTCATTGATTGTAGTTTATTATGCAATTATCTTAATGCTGAGCTCAAGGGGAAATGGGAGTCACACATCACAATCTTGCTCTGAAATCAAGACAGTGAGACTAAATAATAAAAAAGAGAAGAGTTTGCTATTGTATCTGCTGTAGTTACTGATTATACAATCCAATCAACTATTAAACGGTGCATGCTACTATAAAAGCAAAGGTGCTATAATGTTAAGAAATCTTCAGTAATATGAATGAACTGATGAAACTTTATTTCTCTCTTCTTATCCTCAACATCAAGTGGAAAAGAAAGAGTTCTTGTCTAGGTAATACAATATCATCAAATTATTAATTGATGTAATACTTGATTAAGGAGGATTTGGCAATGGTTTTTCTGATACTTTCAGATCAGAAATTTAGTCCTTGAAAATTATGCTTCTATAATATATGAGCCAAAAAAAGAGAAGCTTAAACAAGAGGTGACATAAACTTGTCAGAAAACTTAACTGATAGAGAATGGGAAATATAAAGTCAAGAATTTATTTTTCTAGGAAGTATGTCTCGATTGTCCTACCTCATAATATTAACTGAAATTAGACAGTAATCTTTGAAATTAATTGAGTAACTTAGGATCATTTAAAGTCTTTAGAGGGCATTATCATGAGTTGAAGTCCTCAGTGATGTTACTAAGAAGTCGACTGGTATGTTTTCTTCCGTATGGACATTTTTACTTAACATTAGAGATGGACACACACACACACACAAAAAAAACGAACCAGGAAATTAGTCAAAAATCGGCAGCATTGAAGGAAGAGGAAGCAGTGTCAGGAAAAGATAGAAGGGCAACAAGGACAGAGGGAAGGGGGTTGGAGGTAGGCTGTGGGGGCAGGGAGGCAGTCAGTTGTTGGTTTGTTTGTTTTTTTAGACAGCTACCAGGCTGTCTTAAAACCAAATTCCCAAATGAACCAACAACCTGATTTGTGGTTAATTTGGAAAAATTCATAAATTCATGGTTTGTTTTCCATCTCTACTTATCCTATATAAGTTCAACTCTTGAAAAATTTCGATGGCCTCATTTTCTAGTACAGGCATTGAGATATTTTCCATGTGTTGAAAGAACATTTAGGGTCCTAGATCATGCAGGCTTCCCCCACCCCTCATTGCTAACATACTTACTACAGCTTTGGTCTCTGCTGTGTATGCGCTTGGCTTTATGTCCATGCTGAAATAAATATGCAAGGCTCCTTCCTATCTAAGGGGAAACTGACTGAGGTCGTCTGTGCTCATTCTGTGTATATATCAGTGTGTGCATTCCTTCACATGTCTTCTGAACCTGGAGATGATGGAATTTATGACCACTGAAACTTCATGAATCTTGCCTTTTTTCAGGTTCAGTGCAGCATGTGTCTGGAATATGCATAAGATGGAGACAGGCTTGAGAGCTTACCTGACCGAAGTGAACTGTTTTGCTGCAGACAACCTAACTGCTCGCGCAATCACACAGAAAAATTTTGATGCTGCTGCTTTCCAGTATTATGAATGAAGAGAAGAGAGAGATGCTACTTCCTTCCTCCTTGATAAAGAGCAATATTGGATATCTTTGGGAGACCTGTGAGACTCAGTTTTGTAGACTCTGAAGACTGTCCCCAAATTCTACATTGAAAAAAAAGCCCCATAAAATTAGCAGTGATATCTACCAAAATCAGTGGCACAGCTTCCCAGCAAATCTTCTAACTGCTTCTCTAGCTTTTCAATACCTACGTATTTCATGTTTATTTCAAGTTATTTTAAAGGACTCAGTGTTTCAATGAATCATTGGTTACTGCTTTTATTTTTGTTTGAAGCTGCTGCTCTACACCTTTATTGCTATAATTGAATAAGGATGCCTCCAGTCAGAAGTCTTCAATCAGTTTCCTTCCAGGTTAATTGGTGACTATTTGTTATTTCCTTTTGCAAGGCTCTATGGTCAGGGACTGTCCAGGCATCAGAGGACTACAATTCTGTGATTCTCTGGTCAGGAAATGTAATAGGGAACAACAAAAAAATTGCTGATGAACACCAGTTGAAGAATTCCAATCAAAGATTTTGGACTGATTGTCCATTTTTGATCAATCAGCCTGTCTTTATATGCTTATTGCGTTGAGTGCTTAGGAAAAAAGAGGGATAGTTTTGCATTGCTGCATTTGTGCAAAATACAGAAACATAATAAAAAAGTATGTGTCCTACTTTTGCAGATGAGAATATCTGAAAGGGCAGAACTATCCTCATCATGTTCAGATGGCCTTTTCAAAAAATTGTGTATTGGCTAGATTTTCCCACACCTTTTGTGTGCCTTTTGGGAGAGCTTGGCAGGCTGAAGCCTACATAAAGAATGGAAAAGATGTGCATTATTTGAAGGAAAAGGTACACTGTTTTCTAAACCAAAAGTGGGACAAAAGTAATTCTTGGTCTTCTCGCATATTTCAGAATGATCTACAATTTGTCAGGTTGACCCTGGAAGCAGATTAGGGAATCTAGGTCAGCAGCGGAGGAGGGGAGTGAACTTGACCCTCAGAATCTTAAACCTGGAATTTCTTTAAACAGGTAAAGATAAAAACTAAAAACTTGTAAAGGCAGAACTCTACAAAGAAGCTTTTAAAAACTTAATATCCCTAAGGTAATGATTTTAGGAACTATATCCGGATGTCACCACATGTTTTATTTTATTTCTTATATTGCGTGATTAATTTATGTTCCTTATAGAAATGGACTGAGATTTCATGTTTTATTTTCTGTGTTTACTGTGGTAAACAAATAAAAAACACTGCTGTCAAGTCTATGATCCATGTTGTCGTTATTTAGTCGTTAAGTCATGTCCAACTTTTTGTGACCCAATGGTCCAGAACACGCCAGGCCCTCCTGTCTTCCACTGCCTCATGCAGTTTGGCCAAATTCATGTTGGTAGCTTCGGTGATGCTCTCCAGCCATCTCATCGTCTTCTCCTCTGGCCTTCACACTTTCCCAACATCAGGGTCTTTTCCAGGGAGTCTTTTCTTCTTATGAGATGGCCAAAGTATTGGAGCCTCAGCTTCAGGATCTGTCCTTCCAGTGAGCACTCAGGGTTGATTTCCTTCACAATGGATAGGTTTGTTCTCCTTGCAGTCCAGGGGATTCTCAAGAGCCTCCTCCAGCACCACAATTTAAAAGCATCAATTCTTCAGTGGTCAGCCACCTTCATGGTCCAGCTCTCACTTCCATACATCGCAACTGGAGAAAACATAGCTTTGACTATGTGATGTCTCTGCTTTTTAAGATGCTGTCTAGATTTCTCATCGCTTTCCTCCCAAGAAGCAGGTGTCTTTTAATTTCATGGCTGCTGTCACCATCTGCAGTGATCATGGAGCCCAAGAAGGTAAAATCTTTCACTGCCACCATATTTTCCCCTTCTATTTGCCAGGAGGTGATGGGACCAGTGGCCATGATCTTAATTTTTTTTGATGTTGAGCTTCAGACCATTTTTTGCGCTCTCCTCCTTCACCCTGATTAAGAGGTTCTTTAATTCTTCCTCACTTTCTGTGTGAGGTACAATCTGCATATCTGAGGTTGTTGATATTTCTTCCAGCAATCTTAATTCTGGTTTGGGATTCATCCAGTCCAGCCTTTTGCATTATGTATTCTGCATATAAGTTAAATAAGCCGAGGAACAATATACAACTTTGTCGTACTCCTTTCCCAATTTTGAATCAATCAGTTATTCTATATCCAGTTCTAACTGTTGCATCCCGTCCCACATATAGATTTCTTACGAGGTATATAAGGTGGTCATGACGACCAGCTTATTCTCTTGACAAAACTCTGTTAGCCTTTGCCCTGCTTTGTTTTGAACTCCAAGGCCAAACTTAGCTGTTGTTCCTTTTATCTCTTGACTCCCTACTTAAGCATTCCAGTCCCCTAGAATGTGAATAACATCCTTCTTTGGTGTCAGTTCTAGAAGGTGTTGTAAGTCTTCATAGAATTGATCAATTTCAGCCTCTTCAACATTGGTGGTCAGTGCATAAACATGGATTACTGTGATGTTGAAAGGTCTGCCTTGGATTCATATTGAAATCAGTCTATCATTTTTGAGATTGTATCCCAGTACAGCTTTTCCCACTCTTTTGTTGACTTTGAGGGCTGCTCCATTTCTTCCACAAGATTCTTGGCCACAATAGTAGATAAGGTAATCATCTGAATTGAATTCGCCCCTTCCCACACATTTTAGTTCACTGACTCCCAGGATGTCAATGTTTCTTCTTGCTATCTCTCAAGGTTCATAGATCTTACATTCCAGGTCCCTATGCAGTATTTTTCTTTGCAGCATTGGACTTTCCTTTCACTTCCAGGCACGTCCGCAGCTGAGCGTCCTTTTGGCTTTGGCCCAACCACTTCATTAGATCTGGAGCTACTTGTACTTGTAATCCGCTCTTCCTCAGTAGCATGTTGGATGCCTTCTGACTTGAGGGGCTCATCTTCCAACCTTCATATCTTTTAGCCTTTTGTTTCTGTCCATGGAGTTTTCTTGGCAAAGATACTGGAGTGGCTTGCCAGTTCCTGCTCCAAGTGTATCGCATTTAGTCAGAACTCTCCACTATGACCTGTCCGTCTTGGGTGTCCCTGCACAGCATAGCCCACAGCTTCTCTGAATTACTCAAGCCCCTTTGCCACAACAAGGCAGCAGTCCATGAAGGATATCCATAGGTATCATTAATGTTAGTATTTTAACTCTGTAAGTTGAATGGTGGCTTTTGGTTTTGTTATTAGTTTGTGTTTATTTGATATGAATTTGAAATGGTCTGAAGACTTCAGCTAAGAACCTACCTACAATTAATAGACTTCACATACAGACTTTCTGATCTTGGGTCAGCAGTATCTCACTCCCTGAGATATCAAGAGCAAAGCCTGAAATCCAGAGACTGAAAGCCAAAACCTGAGCTTCAAAGATTGAGACCTGGTAAGCAGGCTTCCAGATGTTCATCCCTTTTAATTTTTGAGAATAGAGACAGATACACACTGTTCTAGAATTCCATCAGGTTACAATCTTTCATTGGTGGGTTTCTAATTTAAATATAAATATGGGGAAAACTCAGTAACATATTTTGCTATAGTTCATCTTTTTCACTACCATTATTCTCTCCCTTCTCATTAATATATGGGATTCATTCATCAAAAAATTAATTTCAATAGGCTGGAAAAGGATGAAGAAATGCATTTATAAAGTACAGTTTCATAGATAACATAGCACTCAAATGGCAAAAGAAAAAGAAATGTAGCTCAGATTATGCAAAATAAAATAATTGCCTCTCAAATCTATATTTTCACTACTCTGGAGCCTAAACAATCTGGATCATCCATTCTGAAATAGTCCTCTTGGTTTCTTGTGGTAGCTAAACCAATTATCTAGTGCTTCAGTCTTGCATTTCAAGTACAAAGGTACAAAGAGACTAAATCTGCTGCTTGCTTAAGCCCTGTGGCTTAGCCATCTTCTTGACAACAGCTCTCAGAATTCCAACCAACTGCAAGCTTCCTATAGGGATCATTCCCACTGCACCTGAATTAGTTCATGCAAGTTGTGCAGACATGGCAGTTCTTACGCTGTTCATTTATGTCTCAAATCAGTCTCACTCTGCTAATTTTCTTCTCAGTCTTTTTATTCTACAAATAGGTCTGAAAAATGGTGATGACAAGCTTCTAGTACCATCTTGACCCTCCCTTGGTGGAGAGAGTACAATCTGTGTGACCTTTTCATTTCATTTCATTTTCTCCCATGGTCCATGCTGCAATTAGGGTCTTCTTGTCTCTCTCGGTATCATTCAAGAGACATTGATTAAAAAGGGGATGAATTGTGTTTCTTTTGATGCCATAATCTTAATTTTTTTTCTTTTAGAAGAAAAGCTGCATATGAACAGAGGAAAAAAATCCCCAAGGATTCAAGACCCGATGTGACTTCCTCCACACATTAATCAGAATAAAAGAAGATGAGAATACAGCGGAAATATTTTTATTTGCATACTTTATTTATATTTATTGATTAAAGTTAAAAGCCATGCATTCCAACTTCCAGACATCAACATGTTTGCACAGTAAAAACATTAAAATTTCACATAAACAAACAAAAGAGTAACATAAAATTGAAGACATTCATTGAGCAGAATCTCCCTCCAATTGTGCAGTGGTTATTTGTGTGATCATTTGGTGTCTTTCTAAACACCACAGGGTTCTTCAGTACCCCTTACACAAGTGAAAGCCCTGTTGCCTTGAATCGGAAAATTTCTGTAGGAGGTAGGGAATGCCATAAATTGCATGTGAGTTCTGCAAGTGATATGAGCCAGTTTTAATAGTCAGTAGCCTGTTGAAAGCTCTGCCTGTCATTAAAATTAAGAGTGTCCAACATTGAATGCCCAACGAATAACACAATCTTCATTACCCATGCAAAGGAAAATAAGGAAAGTGTCAATCTCTTCTCTCTCTGGAATGAATTCCATTCCTATGCTTTTGCTACCAAAAAGGCCTTCTCTCAAGTACTATCAGTGCCAAACTATTTACATTCCAATTGCAGTTTAAGAAAGTTACCTAATTGAAGACAGGAAAACTGCAAAAGCAAAGCTGGACATAATTTTTAACAATAAAGGAATGGACATGTGATACTCGTCATTAAAATTTCCCTCCATTCAGGGTGTTTTTTTTTAAGTATGTAGAAGTCATTGGCAATTCATGATGGCTACTTTGGTGGTGATCCTACACATATTTATTGTATTTTAATAATTCAGGGAGATTAGACATCAGCACTTTATACTCTACATCAAGTCTGGCAAGTAGATGCTGAGAATAATTGAACCTATCAAACTTAAATAGTGGAGGTGGAGATAATCAGCACCAGCAAATTCTTAAAGTTCAGGATGGAAAGAAATTGAATTTTAAAAAGTTGAATATAGGAGAAAGCAAATTTGACAGATTTTCCCATCACTACATATAAATTACAGTGAAATAAAGTAAAAGGAATGTAAAGATGACTTGGCTTTCATGCAAATCAAATAAAAGAAATAATCTGCTTGGACACATAAATTGATTCCTGACCTTTAGAGTGATCAAATTGTTCCTTGAAGCATGAGATTTGAGCATCCTCATTTTGTTTGGTTTCGTTTGCAATACAATGCAAATTATATTATTGATAATAAATTCACCTGCCCCACCTACATTTTTTAAAAACAGTCTGTTGTAGCTTTCTTCCCCATTATACAGCAACATGCTGAGCTTTAAAAGTAGCAAACCAACATAACTGATGAGCTGTGCAGCCTTATTTTTCACAGTGTTCTATTTACCATGTGACTTATTTATCATTGTTTTGGTACTGCATATAATATCAGTGATACCAGTTGATGGAGGCTGCACTGAGAAATGAGATTGAATGTATAGCATTCACCCCTCCAATGTATAAAGCCTGGGCAGTGTGCAGTTTTCATTTCACTGCAGAGTTAAAATTGTATCACAAAACACTTTTGAAAACTTCACTTGTTGGGTTCCCCTCAAACAAATCATGTTGAAATGAAATTATGAATATAATGTCTTGAGCAGATAATTCCAGCACTTAATAAGAGATCCTGTAATTCATTTCTATATGTATCAGAACTATCTCAGTTTACCCTGTATTTACAACAATCGTCTATACCACCTGGCTACTCAAAACCAAAAATAAGTCAAGATGGGTATCCTTTTTGAGTACTTAAAATTGTGAGCACGTGCACAAAGTAGCTACTTTCCCTTTTAGGATTTCACTACAGAAAGGTTGAACTTTGAGCTGGCAAGACTGAACTTCAAAGAACAAGCTCCTTTTCCAATCCACATTATTCTGACAACAATATTTCCCTCCTGCATTTTTCAGTGACAAAGGCTAGTTGACCCTTGCATCTTCTTTTCCTGTATTATATCAAGGGCAATAATTTAGCCTTGATATAATTAGTAAGTAGTACTTGTGACTATAGCCATTAGAGCATCTCAGCACTATTACACAGCTTTTTGTTTTGCTCATAGGTGTCTAGAATTATGATGTAGTACTGACACCCCTCTAGAGCATAGTAACAGAAACAGCATCTTACAAGATGTATACTGTATATCCACCTCACAGAGAGTACATTTGCAGAACCTTTCAAGGAATGAACAGTAATAAGGTTTGCCATTTTAATGTGGTTTTCTTTCTTTCTTTTTCTTTGCACTCAGAATATTATGTCTTACTTGTGCCTTATTTTTAAAGTTAGCAGCCTATATAGCCACAGTGCCCCATTTGACTATGGCAAGACAGAAAGAGTCCATGGAAATATTCGGCTGACAGAAGTCTATTATCCCCAATCACACAAAATGACATGGATGTCGAGGCCAGGACTGTCCTTGTCATTAGGCAAAGTGAGTCAGCTAGGATTACCAAATCTCGGAGCATCACTTGGAGTCTCAGGGAATTGCTATGCTTCTCTGATTCCCCAGGCGATAGAAACAGGTTAAGGCACCCTGAAGAATTAAACGCTTTGTGTTTGTGGGTGATGTGATCTTAAAGCTTGGGCACTCATCCCCAACTATTCTAAGCTGGTGAAGATGTCTGTATATGTGCTGAACACATCTCATATTGCCACACCAAGAACAAGAAGAGAGAAATGTGGAGAAAGCCAATAGGTACATGTGCTTGAGACCATCATATTAACTGAAGCAAGGTAGTTTTTAAAGAAACCCTGCCAAGGCTTGGGGATCTTCATAATTGTGCTGATTAACCTTCCGCAAGCCCCAGCAATTATATAGGACTTTCGACAATTCCCCATGTATCCTGTGTACTATAAGTAAGGGCACATGAGGTGAGCCTTAGTAGGAATAGTGGCAGATGATGGAAACTTTTGCCACTTGTCCAACTGTGTAAAAACATACGTCAATTCTGGGGTGCCATATTTCCTGGTTAGCTGGGTTTTATTGATTCTGGGCCCATTTACCAGAAGCAGTTCCAAGCTGCGCCCCCTCCACACACCTCAGCCCTCCACTCCACCCTGCCAGATTTTGGCTTTGCATAACTCTGAATAATTACAGGATGCAATTGCCTTAAGAGTCAGAAAGCAGTAGTAAGGTGTTGGAGTACTATTGTATGTGTCCTGTGACCATCCAAAGATCCCTTAATTTTCAGGGGTGCTGAAGGTAGTTGTTGCATCACTTGTAACATATACTGTCCTCATAGCTTTTTTTATATGAAATGAACACATTATTTTGTTTCACATTTCAGGATGCAAAAGGTGCTTGGTTTCCGACCACACTTGGATTTTGTATATGTGATTGAGCAGCTATTAAAGATAGGAACATCACTCTTCGGTTCAATGCAGAATTTGGGGAGAGATGGTGCTTCAGAGGAAGGGAAGTATATAAGTTATCTTGTTTAAAGATGGCACAAGTGACATCTAGAGAAGTTCAGGAGGGACTCTTAGGAAAAGGGCCATTGCCAAGTGGTAGGGCTCATCCCATTACACACAGAAGAACCAAGGCCAGTTCGAGGCATCTAAAATCCTGGAGACTTCCTATCAGTCAGCATAATGTCACTGAGCTAGATGGACCAATAGTCTGACTCATCAGGAGATCTCTCTTTCATATCCCTAACATTTGTTCTTTAAAATCATTTACAGATCATGTTTTAGCCTGAAAAAAACCTCCCCATGTTTGTAACCTATGTATTGTTGTTTAGTCATTAAGTTGTGTCTTGACCACATCCAGCTTACCAAGGTTCATAGATCTTACATTCCATGTTCCTATGGATAATTTTTTTTGCAGCATCGGACTTTCTTTTCACTTCCAGGCACGTCTGCAGCTGAGCGTCCTTTCGGCTTTGGCCCAACCACTTCATTGGCTCTGGAGCTACTTGTCCTTTTCCTCCTCTCTTCCTCAGTAGCATGCTGGATGCCTTCTGACCTGAGGGGCTATCTTCCAGTGTCATATATTTTATCCTTTTGTTTCTGTCCAGGGAGTTTTCTTGACAAAGATACTGGAGTGTCTTGCCAGTTCCTGCTCCAGGTGGATTGCATTTAGTCAGAACTCTCCACTATGACCTGTCCATCTTGGGTGTCCCTGCATGGCATAGCCCGTAGCATCTCTGAATTACTCAAGCCCCATCCCCATGGCAAAGGAGCAAGGGAACCTATGTATAGAAACATATAATGCAAAATCAGTAAAAGTATAACTTGATGTGGGTGATCACAGAACAAAGGAAGGCTAATTGCCTTTGGACAAAGGAGTCGACAGCACGGATGTCCAAACTAGCGGAGCCTAAAGGCAACACCCTGAGAGCTCTTTTATTTTCTTAGCATGATTACATAGTATGTTGTTAGAATTCAGATAAGATACTAGTTACCTAATCGCAACTAGGATTGGCTGAAATAACCCTTTGATCTTATGCTCTACCTCTAAGCGAAATGGCACAATAAGGGGTTACCCTGCCTGCTGGCAGCTGCCACTTCCTGCACATCACTGGAACAGAATGCAGCTACAACCTTTAAGCAGAAGTTTCCCATAACTCATAAAAACAGTGGCATTAGAAGATTAACAAAACAGAGAATGAGGTAGAAATACAATCAGAATAAGGCCAGTCATTATAAATGCTGACAATGCTCATAAATAGGGGGAAAGTTTTTTACTTGCTTCACAAGTATCTCCATTTATTCAATTTTATTTCTTGAATAAACTGAAAAGAGCCCAGATAACTCCCAAAAATATCAACCATAATATTTTGGTTGATGCCTTTTCATGTTAAAGAGGAATGTCAGGCAAATTGTCTCTAGTGTTCTGCCCTATATATATAATTGCAAAAAGACATAAGATGAACACCTCAGTCACCATGCAAAGTTATGGTAAGCTCAAACAGAAGAAATCCTAAAGGCCCTAAGAATGTGGCAGAAACAAAACTTATGGGAAATTATGCTAAAACCTTTCAACCTTTCCCTGCATCTGGACATAACCTGCTATCAAACTCACAAGGAAGGTACTATATTATAGATACAAAATGTACCTAAAATAGGCCCTCTAAATGATATACTTACAAGATCTGAGGAAGATGCTTAATGCTGAACTGCTAAGCCAAATTTTCTCAGAAGACCCACTTTAGCATAGGTGACAATAAAAATTTCCTTATTCCCATGCCTGCTGTATTGAAATAAAAATAAAAGCACTAGGATTTCCAGTCAAAAATCTCTTCATAACAGTGTTTGATTCTCAACCAAGCTATTTTTCTTGCTTATGAAATACCCAGAAAATAGTCACAAAGAATATTCCAAAAATAGACTACTTCTCCCCCCATCCCCACTTAGCTTAGTCCTTAACCCTTCTTGACTGCCTTCTCACTGAAATCTGAAACAGAAAACTTCTGTCATGAAGCTTTCCATGCATTCCCACAAAAGGAATGAGTTTGACCATATGGGCCATCTTACTTTGCCCTTTCTTCACCTGTACAAGAGTGTTGGGACTGCTCAGAACATCACACATTGCCTTTTTCCCACACAGAGTTTAATACATTGTAAAAGGTGTTTCTTTCAAAACTTGCCCATAGTGGTGCAAGCATCTTGGACCCATTGGAAGACCACCTCTCCCTAATGGCATTTTCTTTCAGTGAAACGGACTATTGGACTGCAACGAAGAAATCACAAGACAGATTTGATCATTTATATGTAAAAAAGAAGAAGAGGTTACGTTGCCCTTTAAGACATGTTGCTCTGTGTTGCTAGTCTTACTAGGAACAGGAATAAATCTATCCATTTTGCTCTCTCAACCTACTTTAAAAAACCCTCAACTTCTTTCCCCCATGTGAAGAACATTTGGTTTATTCCTAAAAACAGGAATGAAATGAAATGTTCTTCCATTTGTACTGTGGAAATTTAGTATGTACCTGTCTCTAAGAAGGGGGTGACTATCCTGTACCTTCCTGTCGTATAGGTGTTAATGATGAGGAGCCTCACGGAAAATAACTTGCCACAGCTAATTGAGGCTACTTTACAAGGTGCTGAGGCAAAACTCAGCAACACAATCAATTCTGTGACGAAGCACATAACTAAGACACTGCCTAGCACCTCAAATTAGCTGGCATGAACCACAGCAAGTTACACAAACATCAGTAGGGTTCTGGCGAATGTTTAAAAGTTTTTCTAAAAAGTAAGACAGCTACAAGTTGTTTCATAATGTTAAGGTATATAATTTTTATATAGCCTGAACATAATATGTGTGTGTGCAGAACAAGATTGAGATGACGTCATTCCTTCATCCCTGGCTGATGCAATTTCTCTGCAATATGAAGATTGCCACACCTGTGTGCATGAAGTCACCTTAGACGGGATTGGACCAGACTGATGCCAGAACTGTATTTAAGAAATGAACTCTGTACAGTCATTCTCTTCTCCTGTGTACTGATGTCTGCATGTCATGCTGCCGGTTTGAATACTGAATACTGAAGTGCTGTATGTATGTATATCCTGTATATATTTTGTAAATACACTGCTGAAAAGAAGAAGCTGTTGTGTGCGTTTATCTGCTCTTTACTCTGCGAGAGACAAGATAAAGTCACAGACGCACACTCCCTTAACAGAGGTTATGCGCCCAGCAACGTTCCGCTGCGCTGCAAACGTGAGTAAATGAGTAAATGAAAGAGGAGGAGAGCCTAAGCAGCAGTGATAGTGAAACCAGTTCGTCTGTAAACCCGGGGAAGGGAAGGATACAGAGAGCTGCAAGGATGGCATACAGCACGGGAGGAAATATAGGTGGCCTGGCCATAAATAGACTGAATGAAAATAATTATAGAACGTGGGCAATTAAAGCGGAGATGTTGTTGAGAAAGGAGGGTCTGTTTCGCTACGTTACAGCCCCCCCAGTGCAGCCCAGTGAGGAGGAAGAGGCAGAGCATGAGAGAGCTCTAGCCACGATCATTTTGGCCATTGAAGATTCGCTTCTAACCCACATTCAAGGACTGGCAACAGCAAAAGCAGTCTGGGATAAACTAAAAGGCATTTATCAGAGGGAGACAACAGGCACAAAGATTTCTCTTACCAGGAGGTTGTTCCAATGCAGGATGAAACAGGATGAATGTGCTTCGGAACACTTAAAAAATATGAAGGACATGTTTAATCAACTGCAATTAATGAATGTTGTCTTCCCTCAGGAACAGCGCGTTTATATTTTACTAAGTTCTCTGAATGACGATTACTCCATGCTAGTAACAAGTTTGGAAAGCATGCCAGAAACTGAGCTTTCAGAAGAATATGTGACAAACAGAATTCTCCAGGAGGAACAGCATTTAAAACAGAGAATGCTGAACAAAAAGGCAAACCACGTGCGTGCTGACCATGAGAGACAGAGATACGCTGATGGCAGCGTGCCCAGGAGGCGGGCAGACGGAGAACAAAGAGGAAGAGTGATGATGACGAAAGCCTGTTTCCTCTGCGGATCCACCAATCACCTGCAACGGAACTGTGACAAAAGCGGAAGTCCTCCAAGCAATAGAGACGGAAAAAAGAAGGTCTCCAAAAGGTTTCAACAAAGAAACGACATGAGGCCGGTCTCCTTGGTTACCAGAGGAACGAGGGACAAGGTTCCCGGCAGCCACACATTTGAGGCGTGGCTCATTGACTCGGGGGCAGTCGTACATTTGACTAATAATAGAGATCTCTTTTGTCTTTTAGATGAAACCAGCCTCAGAAGTGTGATGATGGCAAATTCACAAGAGACAGCCGTTGAAGGACAAGGAACTGTTTACATTCCTTCGTTGAATACTGAGATAAGTGGGGTATTTTACGCTCCTGAATTGTTGTTTAATATAATAAGTGTATCAGCGTTGGCTGAGCAAGGGTTCACTGTCACTTTTGAGAAACAGGAGTGTATAATTAAGAAAAATGGTAAAATAGTTGCAAAAGTGAAGCAAGAAAACAATCTGTACATGTTAAAGAGCCAGACACATGAAAGTGCACATGTGATACATACAAACAAACCACAACATGATAACTGTATACATTTACTGCATAGGAGGCTGGGTCATGTAAATTTTAGATCATTACAGAAAATGGAACATTTTGCCAGGGATGTAAACATAAAGGAATGCAAAAATTACTTGGACTGTAATGTCTGTAAAAGTAGCAAGACAAATGTGGCCCCAAAAGGGAGGAAAAGTGACAGAGTCACAACCAGGCCATTTGAATTAGTTCATGCAGATTTAATGGGACCATTTCCTCCATCATTAGGAGGAGCGAAATATGCAATGGTTCTAGTGGATGATTTTACAAGGTTTTCTTATTGTTATACACTAAGATCTAAAACAGAAGTATTTGATACATTTAGAAAATGGTTATTTTCAGTAGAGAGAAGATTTAACCACAAGGTGGCGCAGTTGCAAACGGATAGAGGTACGGAGTTTACAAACACTAGGTTTCAAAGATGGTTAGAAAGTCTGGGAATTAGACATAGAAAAACGAGCCCATATAGCCCATTTCAGAATGGTGTTGCTGAGAGACGCAACAGAGTGTTACAAGAGATGAAAAATGCATTGTTGGCAGACTCTGGGTTGCGTCACGGTTTGTGGAGTGAAGCGATACTAACCTCTAACTTTTTGGTTAACAGAATTTATTCTTCCTCGATAGATGACACACCATATTTCTTGTTATACGGTAAGAAACCATGTTTAAAATATTTGAGGGTGTTTGGATGCACGGCTTGGGTGCATATCCCGAAACAACTCAGAAGAAAAGGTAAAAATAAAACAAGAAAAATGACATTTGTAGGGTATGAACCCAATTCAAAGGCATACCGGTTTTTTGATGGGGATAGAAGTGTGATAATCTCTAGGTCAGCCAGTTTTAATGAAGGGGAAAACTGGGACCAAGTACATGCAAACTCACAGTTATACATCCCCCTACACGAAAGAAAAAGTCAATTAAGACAGACAGGAACACTTAAGCAAGGCATGGAGTCCTGTGCTGATGATGAAGAAGGAGGAGCTACTACAGATGATGAAGAAGAAGAAGAAAAAGAAGGTAGTGATGAGGAAGGACACGAAGAGGAGGAAGCACATACTAGTAGTCAGATAGAAACACACACAAATTCACATGGTCCCAGGAGGTCCCAGAGAGCAAATAAGGGTGTGCCGCCCAATAGATTTGGAGTGAATGGTATTACAGTGTGTAATGTTTATATTGAGCCCAGAAATTATAAAGATGTTTTGAAGCTTCCTGATTATGAGAAGAATAAGTGGTTAGAGGCCATGGAGGAGGAGATGAATTCCATGAAGGAACATCACGTGTTCACTGAAACCAAACTACCACCAGAGCATAAGGTAATAGGTAGTAAGTGGGTGTTCAAAAGAAAATTGCAAAATGACGGAAACTACAGATATAAAGCAAGGTTGGTTGCACAAGGTTTTACACAGAAAAGGTTTCTACATTATGATGAGTTATTTTCCCCGACAGTTAGATCTGAAACATTGAGAACAACGCTTGCCTTTGCTGTCAGTAAAAATTATGTAATTTACCACTACGATATAACAACTGCATACTTAAATGCAGACTTAAAGGAAGAGTTATATATGGCAAAAGCACCAGGTTTTGAGGGTACTAAACCAGAACTAGTGTACAGGCTAAACAAGGCAATTTATGGTTTGAAACAATCTGCTAAAAATTGGAATGATTGTTTACACCAAGTTTTGATAAAACTAGGATACAAGAACGGTCTAGCAGACCCTTGTTTATATACCAAAAAAGTTGGGAATGATTTAAATATTCTTCTGGCGTATGTTGATGACCTATGTTTTGTAGCAAAAGATCAGAGCCAAGTAGAGTTGTTTGAAAAACAATTAAAAAAGGAATTCAAATTTAAAAATCTAGGGCCAATACAAAATTATCTGGGTGTACAAATAAAGAAAACAGAACATGGACTTGAATTAAGTCAAGAACACAAAATAAAACAAATGTTAGAAAAATATTGTATGGGAGAGTGCAAGAATGTGAGTACTCCCATGACAGTGGATTTTCAAAAGGAAGATGAAATAAGTAAAGATTTTGAAAATAAAGATTTATATCACTCAGCAATAGGGAGCCTAATGTATCTAGCGAACTGGACGCGCCCGGACATAGCGGCGTCAGTAAACATACTCAGTAGATATATAGAAAAACCTAGTGAAAAACACTGGCAAGGATTAAAAAGGATTTTTAGATACCTAAAGGGAACATATAATTATCGTTTAATTTTGCAACCATCAAAAAATTTAAAACTGTCAGCTTATGTGGATAGTGACTGGGCTAACGATGAAAAAGACAGAAAATCTATGACTGGATTTGTTATAAAATTTGGAAGTAATATAGTTGGTTGGAAATCACGAAAGCAAAATTCTGTAGCAATCTCAACTTCTGAAGCAGAGTTTGCTGCTTTGTCAGATTTATGCTCTGAATTAATCTGGTATAAACAATTAACAAAAGACTTAAAGTGTAATACAGATAATGCAATAAAAGTAATGGAAGATAATACCACTTGTATACAAATGGCCAAAACAGATAGAGTAAAAAACAGGAGCAAACATGTTGATATAAAATATCATAACGTAAGGGAAGCTGTAAAAGGAAAACTAATTGAATTAGAATATTGTAAGACTGAAGAAAATATTGCAGACATATTGACTAAACCGTTGTGTGCTCAAAAGCATGAAAAGTGTATAGATGCATTGGGAATGTGTAATGGGTTCAGGCAATTTAAAAATTAGGAGGAGTGTTAAGGTATATAATTTTTATATAGCCTGAACATAATATGTGTGTGTGCAGAACAAGATTGAGATGACGTCATTCCTTCATCCCTGGCTGATGCAATTTCTCTGCAATATGAAGATTGCCACACCTGTGTGCATGAAGTCACCTTAGACGGGATTGGACCAGACTGATGCCAGAACTGTATTTAAGAAATGAACTCTGTACAGTCATTCTCTTCTCCTGTGTACTGATGTCTGCATGTCATGCTGCCGGTTTGAATACTGAATACTGAAGTGCTGTATGTATGTATATCCTGTATATATTTTGTAAATACACTGCTGAAAAGAAGAAGCTGTTGTGTGCGTTTATCTGCTCTTTACTCTGTGAGAGACAAGATAAAGTCACAGACGCACACTCCCTTAACACATAATTTGATAACATGGAACATTATTACACCCTTGTTATTACAAAAGATAGCATATTACTTTACTTCCAAGCTTTATTTATTTACCCTGGAAATACAGGGGGTGGCAATACAGGAGTTCCAGGACTGACTATATCTTAGCCAAGAGTTCTCCTTGACTGACATTCCTGCTCCTACAGCTTGCGATAACTTATGGAACACCCATTCCACAGTCTGGCCTGTCCCACCCTAGTTCCCTACTTGTATTATCTGCACACGAAGTATGTGGATTAGAGATGGGGACGAAAATAAAAATGGATCGCATTTGCCAAGGAATATAGCTGATTTGTTAAATATTTGTTGATCCGTATTTGTGGGTTCCAGAGACTCCCACAAATACAAAGGGATGAATATTTACCCATTTTTATTTATCCTTCGTATTGAAAAAACAAACAAAAAACCACCATTCTGCCTACCGGCCGCCAAACACCTGATTAGCCTGCCTTAAGGGAATCCAGGCTACCCTTTGCAAAGATGGCAGCTGCAGCTTCCCTACCCTAAATGAAGTCGCAGCCGCCATATTTACAAAGGGCAACCAGTCTCCCTTTTTAGACGTTGATCAGCAGCCAGTAAGCAAAATGGGCTTCTGTGCCGTGTGGGGGACCCAATTTGTGGGTGAATAACTCGGATGTCTGATATCCAATCTTCACCAAAGCTGGCAGGCATATTGGGGAAAGACATAGGAAGCTCTGTTGTGATTCTGGAGTCTCTAGGTACCTGGGAGGAGCTTTCCTGGTGGGGTCCTCTTTGTGTGATATTTATAACGTGGGGGCCCATGATCTAATGTAGAAAGGCATCTGAGGACGTTCCCTGCAAACCTGGTGTCTCTAGGTGGTTGGGGGCCAGTGTTATAGCCATTTATAGTGCAGATGAATCAACAGATCAATTAATCAATTCATCAATGAATATTTGTACATTCGTATTCGTTGATCCATTAACCTTGATGAATAACAGATCAAAACAAATCACCATTTTTTTATTTGTCCCCATCTCTAATGTGAATGTTTGTTCCTAGATGTTATCTGCAAGTTACTAAGGGTCAGTGAGTTCAGTAATTGTTCAGACCTTTAGGCCCCTCTACCACTGCCATGAATTGTGCCTTTAAGCAGCAAACATAAAAGGAATCATTAGAAGGAACAGAATAAGAATCCATGAGTGGTTTTAGTTATGAAGTTGCTAGAGAAATATGGGTTCTTTTATTTTAGTTTAGCAGGAATTTCTGAAGAGAACAGGGCCACAAACTAGCTGTCCCCATGGTCACTATACAGTCTCTATAATTCATATATTTTTCTATGAAATCCTGAGGAATAATGGATCTCCTGTAGTCCAGATTTCCTGCCCAAATGACAACATTCCTTCCATTTGAAATAAAAATGATTTGTTATGTACTGCGTAGTGTGTTGAACTGGATAAAGAAGTTTGTTTTCTTCCTTTTTTATTTTGGTGTAGACTATTGCATTTGTTTTCATATCAGATGAATTTATGTGTGAGAAAGTAAGCTCTGGTCAAACTCTCCAGGGAAAGCCTGTTTTTCTTATACACAGTGCTGAAATTAATATGGCTGCGGATTGTGCCCTCTACAGCCAGAATCTGAAAATTCTGAAGTGGCATCATAGAACACTTTTTAAAGTGAACTTTGGAGATCATTATGTAACTGAATACAAGAACCAATAATGTCAGCATGCCATAACAAGTCACCATGGTTCGATTTCAAATACTGCTGCGCATTTAATAGCTTCTTGCATGCCTGTTGTTCCTGCCCTCGCAATGTGATTAAATGTGGGGACAAAACTTAGCTCATTAGCATTGAGAGGCCAGATATTTGATAAGTATATATGCATATTGCTCCTGACTTTCAAAGAGATGTTTAATATTTCTCTGGAAAAATATACTGTTGTTCTTTTGAGACAGACAAAGGGGAAGGCAGAGAGGAACAGTTCTAGTTCATTTATCATTTGCTTCTTCATCTACAACTCCATCATAAGCAGGGTTTTCAGAAATATAATGTGCGTTAGAAATTTCTTAACTGAGGCTGGGAAAAGAAATCTAAACTTTAGGGGACAGAATTGTGCTTAGCAGATAACACATTCTAGGTTGTTAATAATTATTAACAGGATAAAATTATATGCATATCGGTCTGGAAGTAATCCTCACTGAACAGAATGCAACTTACTTTAAGGTAATCAGACTGCATGTCATATCTGTCAGGTCCGATAGACACAAAGAAGAAATGCAATATATGTTAAGACAAAATTGGAAAACAATTAGACATTGGAACAACAGTCAGAAATCAGATCCATTCTCCATAATATACATCCATCTGTCTCTTGAGGTAATTTACCTTTAAGTAGAGAAAGAGAGAGAGACTTTGTTAAGCTTTATTGGTATGTGTTACCCAATACCCCATACTCAATATCCCCACGTTTCCACTAATAGGGAAACATGTGCTATACAATGCCGAGATGTAAATAATTCCCCAATTTCTTATTAAACTCTCCTTGGCATACACAGTCACATATTGAAAAATAATCAACATAAATGACCCTTGTCTGGCATGCAGCAACCATTGGCTAGAATCCAGCAAACATGCATAAGTCCCATTGACTTTGGTGAGATTTCAGACTAGTGCACCTCAGTTGAGCCGGATCCCTGCCGCGATGGCAAATATCTGTTACACGTATTCCACAGCAAACCTACACAGATCTTTGAAGTGAATTTCTGAAGTGAACAATGAAGTCATGTATTCCTTACATTTCAATTTCACAACTGTAGGCAAAAATGAAACCTGTGCTTTATTCTGCATTTTCAACTGCTTTAAACAAACACATAACAACAACAAAAACCCCAGAAAAAAACCTCAATCTGAGTGCATGACTAATTTCATCCATAGGAGATTTAAATTCTGCCATAAGAGATGTTTCCATAGCACGGGCAATGTACATTTCCTCCTATATTATCCTTCCTAGATTATTGTACCTTCTCTTAGCCATGCAAAAGCTATAGTGTTTCAAAGCCGGAGATTAGTGATGGTGGCAGCTTATTCCTTTTGGTTATCTACAGCACCATCTTAGTGTCTCGAGGCATAAAAGAATATTATCTGTGTGACAGTTATGGCTGGAGTCATCTATACTGTTCATGCTATCAACACTCAAAAAGAGCTCAAAAAGAGAAATCATTCAGTTTTAGACATTTTTTCCTCTGTCATTTCATTTTTAAAAATGCTTAAAATTGTGGAAGTGTAGCATGTTATGTTGAAGGTTATATGAAAATTTCAGCAAATCTATGATGTGGAAAGTGTGTGTTGTCTTCTACACACACGTACACACACACACACACAGAGAGAGAGAGAGAGAGAGAGAGAGAGAGGTGGAAGAGATTTGGCTGGGGTTTGCTGATCTTTCATAAAGGCGGTTGACCATAAGCAAGACAACCTATAAATTGGCTTTTCTCCTTTACTTAATTTTCATCACAAATAATGTGCCACTCTGATTGCATGAAATCATCAGGAGTGTCTTCAATTACTGTGTGCAGCCTCTGATCAAAATGACTTCCTTTATTCTGAATCTGGGGTGGGGGAAGTGGGGGGGGAAGAATGATGTGATGTAAAGGGTGGAGGGATGGGGGTTAGATATGGTGGGGGTGATGAGAATGCACAGCTAGTTATGTATTACAAATGTCAGGTTGCCAGAAAAGTGTATATATTCATATTTAATAATTTCTAAGCTGGAGTTGTGATTGTAATAATGGCTCATTCATATCTGCATTTCATTTAAATGCACTGTTTTGACTTGCTGAACATTTGTCAAAGATATTATAGCTAAACTTTTTCACATGACCACTGAGGTAATGACAAGCATTACACTACCAGTAAAACTGCATGACTTGCTGATACTTCCATTTTCCTTAGCAGCTTATGAAATAATCAAAATGTGTGCATGAAATGGCGTCCTGCTCTGAATTTATTTTAATACAGCCAGGCTTAGAGAGAGAAATGAAGAAGAGCGTAGGACCTCAGACATGAGAGACAATGACTTCACACAAAGCTGAATTTTACTAGCAGGAAAGATGGATATATGGGTATTAGACTTTTCATAGCTATAGGAAGGATAATCTTTCAATCAGATTAATGAGAAAATATATTGCATGGGCCCTACAGCACTTTTTGCTTTCCAGGCTAATACGTGATTTAAATCCCCAAAGTACATTTTCGGCATTACAATATCCTTTGATAATAATGTCGCTTGCACAAAGACAGATAAAAATAAAACAGTCCCCCTTGATTTCCTGTTTTAGATTTGAAGTATATTTTCAGTCCTTGTCTCGGCATGAAGTGAATTCTGTCGAGAAGAGTCACATTTAATAAGACAAAGAGAATTTTCTAATTATGCTACCTGTCAAGATTGGAATCTATGGGATTGCAACAGCAATTGAAGAAACCAATGAGGCAATTGCATATAGGCTGCTTTACTTGGGTGTATGATGACTATTTGCACTTAGATATTGCTTAATGTAAATCAAGCAAATACACGGACACGTGCATAGAGGTAAACATCAGGAGGCAAGTTTCAAAATTGATTCCACAAACACAAGTTTCATTTTCATTTTTTTTTTTAAATTTTATTTATCACATGCCAATTTCAATAGCTTCCTCCCATTGCTCTAGGAAAAAGAGTGGAAATATATGAAATGGATGTGGGGGTGGAAAGAGACCACTGTGGAATTACATTTCAAACAAGATGAATTCTGTGGTGCAAATACAGAATTATATAATGAAGGATATTAATAAAAATATATAAAAAACTGGGCAAGGGACAAGATTTGTCTGTCTTTTTAAAAGAAATGAAGCACTCTAATAAAGACAACCATCTCAAACACACACTCTCTCACACACAAATTCTAAAAATCAGTGTGGTAACACAATGGCCTGTTGGTATTCTCTTTGCTACTAAATGCTTCTGGCTGCTATCAAGATGTTCCTGAATTCTGAAACTTCTCCTATTGTGTCTTTTGGGTGCTCCTGAGGAACTGTTCTCTGTTCAGGCTACTGCAAACTGTGTTGTTGGCCAAGTATAGCAAAAAGAAAAGCAAATACATTGTGGCATCTGAAAGAGTAGTAGATTTCAATCTGAGCTTTCATGGATTATGCTCCACTTCTTCAGATACATCCACATGTCTGACAAAGAACCTGTCCCTAGAAACACTGTGGAAGTATGGCAAGCTCTTCATCTGTTTTGCTTTGTTCTTCTGTATTTTAACTAGAATTTTACGAATCTGCTGCCCATTTAAAAATGATCAAACTCTACTGTGGTTCAATATCTTCCTTAGGATCAACTGAAATGTTCTCCAGAACTCTTCATCCAGCAGAATGTTAAACAGTGTGCAGAAATTGAGTGCAATATAGTTATTGACCCAGATTAGAATTTACCACAGTCTCTTGACCTGGAATCCAGGATGAGTTTTGCAGAAATTATTGAATTAAACTGTTCAAGTCCAAAACATAAAAGAAGAGTCATATAGTACTATTAGGACATGCAGCAAGAATGGTTAGTTATTCCATCATATGTGGCATATATATATGAATGTTCATCACAGATAGCAATTGACACAAATTATTGCAAGAAGGAAAACCCTTTTTCTGCTTATGTATCACCATTTGCTTTGTTGCTTGTGGTGAATCAAAACTGATTCCTAGAGACCAGAAAGGTCACTTTTACGAAAGTGATCCTTGGTTTATGTGTTCAGGAAAGAAACAAACCAAAACAGAAATGTCAGCATATTAGGGCAGGAGGCTTGTAAAATATTCACTGGATTTGAAGCTTGATAGTAAATGTACTACTTAATATTAGAAAGTGAGACAACAGTAACACTTTGAATCTCTAAAAGGTGTTGTTTAAAAGATTAATGGTGGTGGTGATGTCATGGAGGCTACAGAGTAGGACTAGATGCTTAGGAAATAATGATAGAAAAGAGTTGGTAAACACTTCTGTCATCCATGGAAAATGCTGTTAGATGAGACAGAACTAGGTGAGTTAAGCCAATGGTATGACACCATACAAAGAAGTTTCTTATGTTCCATTTCTGGGGAAAGGGACATCTCCAGGTGGTGATACTTGGAGATCAGTATTCTGTTATGGTTTTCATGCATGTAGTGGAAATTGTAGAAGTGATCATGACTACTTGGCAAGGCATTTATTGCATGCCTGCCATATGCCTGTTCAGTGTCACAGCCAACCATGGCTCTGGTTTCTGTTATGTCTCCATTCTTTTTAACATCACAATAAAACCACTTAGTTTGGAACTGCTGTTAAGCATGGGTTTCTATGGCCAGGAATATCATCACAACTATATAGATTAGTATAGCAGCTGATTTCCCCACGGGAATCTTCTTTTATTTTATTTTATTTTTTGCTAAAGCGATCCATGCCTTAATCCACTGGTTCTTAACCTTGAGTTATTCAGGAGTTTTGGACTGCAACTCCCAGAAGCCTTCACCACCAGCTGTGCTGACTGGAGTTTCTGGGAGTTGCAGTTCAAAAGCATCTGAGTAACAAAGGTTAAGAACCACTGCCTTAATCCATTCTCATCTTGATTGTTGTCACATTGTTTTCATTGACCTGCATTTGAATACCATTATGAACAGTTCAAAATGCTTCAGAAGACTTTCTTAACAGGGTCCGCGTTGCCATCATTCCACATTTCTGAATGGATTTCAACTACTCATTTCTGAATGGATTTCAAATGCTTGGTTTTGACCCACAATTCTCTAAAGGGTTTAGTATACTCCCCAATATTGAGTAGCCCACTTCCTTCTAGCTTCCTTGTCCTCTGTCCTGGTTCTTCTCAATTCCTCCAGAAAAAATGCTTTGGAAATAGGAAGTAATGGTGACTATAAACAGGAAATTGAGGAAGGAAAAGCTGTATCTAGGCCAAGAAAGGACCTATTTTGACCTTTTACCTTTGCTTCTAGGCATAGAATTTTCAGTTGTACCTGATGAATGTAGACATGGTAAGCTCCACAATTTTTGACTCCCTGTAGCTCCTACAAATACCAGTAAATTTCCTTTTATGTTTATCATCCAACAAGGTCAAGGCAGCATTTATTGCCAGTCTGAAGGAATGTGATTGACTCACAGGAAATTTTATGGCTCAGTGAGGAGTTGAAATTGCATCCCTCATGTTCTAGTCCAAGACTCTACTGGATCCCAATCTTGTAACATCAAGGACTCGTAGAACAATAAGAATAGAATGAGTGCTCCTGGTATCTATACCACCTTGCACAAGTGAATGCTTGGGTCCAATTTAATATCTTCTCATATCAGGCATTCATTACTATCTACTATAAATAGTTTAGGCCATGTTCCTAATATTATGAATGAAACAAGGGAAGAAACTATATGTTCTTGTTCTTTTCCCTCATTACAGCTTTCCCAATCTCAGTTGCTAGTATGCTGGCAGGTAATAATTCTTTATAGTGGAGTTCAGCAGCCTAGAGTCCTGGACTAAAACTCCCACAATCCTTGGTCATTGCCCAGTGGCCATCTTGTCTAGGAATTGTGGATGCAACAGCCAAAAATACCTGAGGACCACCATGTTGTCATTTGAAAAACACACATTTTCTGTTTATTCATTTTTCAGAAGTGACATCCTTCAGAGAAGGAAAGAACAGAGGAAGATGTAGCAAGGTGATGAAATGAAAATGGAGCATTATGTCATCATTTTAAACTGAAACTTGTATATGTGTGCCTAGCTTTAAATATGAACACAATATTCTGTTGATATGATAGCACTTTTCAAATATTTGAAAGGCTGTCATACAGAGGAGGGGCAAGATCTGTTCTCGATCATCCCAGAGTGCAGAACACTCAACAATTGGCCCAAGTTAAAGGAAGCCAGATTTAGGTTGAATGTCAGGAAAAACTTCCTAACTGTTAGAGTAGTACAACAGTGGAACCAGTTATCTTGGGAGTTGGTGAGTGCTCCAACACTAGAGGCATTCAAGAAAAACTTAGATAATCACCTGGCAGATATGCTTTGATTGTATTCCTGCATTGAGCAGGGGGGTTCGACTTGATGTCTTTGTAGGCCCCTTCCAACTTCACTTTTCTATGATTCTATGATTCTGTCTGACCCAATGCAAATAAAGACAACGTGTAGCACAATTCTTAGGGGAATAATGAGGAGGCAACTAGATCATTTTCAGAAAATAATGTAATGATTCCTAATGTGAGTTTTTACCTGTTAACTCTAAAATATTAATTTGGGGGGAGTATGGGTTATTTTCATATTTTATTTTAGTTTTTTAGTAAATGAAAAGGAAGGTGTTAGTTTACTTTACAGGGGACAGAATTCTGTTACTGCACAAATCTAGCATCATAAATCACTGTGGCTGATTAGGCCTAGTTAAGAAACGGGCAAATGTATTTCACATCACACACCAAGTCACACAACTGGTGTGCAACATGCAATGCAAGCCTTCACTTCCTAACTTGCAAAACTTTGCTACTGCATTTTATGTCAATAGGCTTATGATATTGGACATCTTCTGGGAACCTGCACCGAGCAACAAAAGGTCATATTACTGTGGAAGGGAAGAGTACCACCTAAGATATTATTTTAATGTTTCAAGCTCTGATATCCTAGACTAGTCTCTTGAAATGCAGTAGTAGTTGTAAATAAAAGTCCTATCTCTTTTCTTATTTTGCAGTGTGAAGTTGGAGAATGTGTATTTCTGGATATTGACAACTTCTCCGTCTACCCAGGACATATGACAACTCTGCTAACCTTTAAAAGAACATCTTGACAGCTACATTACCAGGAATCACAGAAGCAGAATCGCCAATGGCGCTCATGTTTGTATTCAAACAGCTGTTTGGGTGTCTGTAGTTCTGTTTTTTGATGCAGTAATCCCTATGTATAGTTTATTATTTTATAGGAATGGGCCTTTCTTGACATCTCTCTCACACACACACATACACACATACACACACACTCACACTCACACACACACACACACACACACACACACAGAGAGAGAGAGAGAGAGAGAGAGAGAGAGAGAGAGAGAGAGAGAGACATTTATCAGTTTATATAGCATTTTGGGAATCATTAGGATGAAAGGCACTATAAATGCAAGATATTATTAAAAATGAGATAAGTAAATGGAAAGAAAAGGCAGATAAACCTAGGCAGATCCCCCAGCTATTTCCAGCCATGCAAAGGAGAAGGCCTTGAGCAGATTATCTCCCCTTAAGCCTGCCTTTCAGGCCTTGTGTCCTGAATTTATTCAGGATTAATCCTCTACTTCAAAAGAGATGTTGCTACTTAAACAGCAATACATTTCCTTCCTGCACTCTATCTATTGCCCTTTTAACCCTGGTGAGATGCAGTTGGGGTATGCTGAGTGTTCTTTCTCAGTCCACGGTGAGTACTATTGAAGAGAGAGAGGTCTTGCTCAGAAATAACAGGTACCTCGGTCAGGTATCTTTGGCTAAAGTTGATCTTATGCCCCTGAAGAGTCAATACCATTCCAACTGAAGTACCATCTCCTTTTCCCTCTCTTCCACAAATTTCCATTGAAGGCATGTCTAAAGAGAAGCTGGGCCATGTGATACCCTTCACTTTCTCTCCAGTTGACCCGTGAGTTTGGAAATCTGAAATGGTTCTGCTTTAATTGTATTTAGTCCTCTGTAGTCTTTGACAGAGACTTGGAAAAAAGATTATTTTTTTAAAAAAGCCTATTAAGTCTGTTTTTCAAATCTTGCAGCACTGTACTGATTGATTTTAGGCAGTAACAGCTGCTCACTCTGAGGTCTTCATCATCCTTCATTGTCCCTATTAGTGGATTCTTTTCTAGTTATGCTCTCTATTAAATCATAAGAACAACAGGAGCTGGTCTTTCAGAGGAAACTGTTTCAGGGTATTAGGCGCGCGCACACACAATATCTAGATTGATCTAGACAGTGCAAGAAGGGACTGAATGGACAAAGCAGCCATTATCCAGAGTGCATAACAAGAATACAATGCAGCTGGCCATTTTGCAAATGGGCATTTTCTGCAGATCCCTTGACACTGGCCCACTTGCTGTGGTTATTGCATGTGTCTGCCTACTCTGCAAGTTGAATGTGTATAATCTTGCAGGGCTTGGCATGATCATTAATTCATAATAACCATGGATCCTCAAGTTGATGCCAATTTATAATGACTTTCCTAGTCTTTTTAAAGTATAAAGTGCTCAGGTTCGTCAGTCCTCCTTCTGGATGCACTCTGAGATCATGCAGCTTGCCCAAGGCAACAAGGTGACAGGATAACGCTCTCAGCCACACACACTGGTCGATCTTGGCTAGTCCCTCTTCTGGAAGGCGCAGTGCAGATTCATATGCCCAGCTTCTGACTCTGCAGCCAGAGACTCCAGCTCGTTGAGATATATTGGCAGCCACCATGGTAAATAGAGATGGACAAATCAATATGTATCTGCTCTGCATCTTATTTGCCAGTGTTCATATTTCTTATCTTGTTTATGCATTGATCTTTAATTTTAATCCACCATACATTTACATGTAACTCTTAGGCATAGGACTAAAATGGCACTTCTGAAGACTCACCTTTGAAACAGGCATTTGAAAAAGTGTTTTGATTTTTATTTTAAGACTAGAACTGCAACAGAGCATGTTCTCATCTATGTATTTGTCCAGGAGATGTTGATTGGATCGTATGTACAAGAATTTACAAAGATCTCTCCCCCTTCCCAGTTATTCCTAAATGATACAATAACCACTTCCTTTTACAACTACTTGCTCAGATAACCATTAACAGCCAGGATCATATTTCTTCTTTATAAACATGGTGGCACTTTCAAGCTCTATCTATCTATCTATCTATCTATCTATCTATCTATCTATCTATCTATCTATCTATCTATCTATCTATCTATCTATCTATCTATCTATCTATCTATCTATCTATCTATCTATCTATCTATCTATCTATCTATCTATCTATCTATCTATCTATCTGTCTGTCTGTCTGTCTGTCTGTCTGTCTGTCTGTCTGTCTGTCTATCTATCCATCTGGAATGAAAAACCCAATAATTCTTCATTATAGGAGCCTCACCCGATAGATAAAACCTAAATATTGTTCACTTGAGAGAAAGGTGTAATCTAGAAGGTTTTGTGGCCTAACTCCACCTAGCTTCCTGTTTAAAAAGGAAGTTCCAAGGAAGCACCAGGACAGCTTCCTTTTTGACCAGGAAGCTAGACATTGCTATATACTAAGCCATGAAATTTTCCAGCCTAGGCCTTTTTCCACATGAGCTAATTTAGGTGTCTGTACGTGTCTGTCTGTTAGGTGAGGCTCCCAGAGTTGAGATTTCTGGGATTTGTAGCAAAAAAGAAATCTCAAAAAACAAAACCCACCCAAATGGCATATCCCAACTCTGTATTCTCTCTTTCTTCTTGGCATGCATCTAAGAAATATTCTTTGCTAGACCCTCTTTCTTAAAATAATTAAGATTAATTTGCAAAACCATTTGCTCAACCTCAGAGTGACTTATTCTCAAGAATCTATGATGCCTATGAGTGGTTCATCTTTATGTCTTCAGATTTGGGGAACAATGTTGTGTTCATAATTCTTTATAAATCAAAATTTTCAAAGATGGTTTTCGTGATGCTCTGAAGGCATGTTGTGTCATTCAAAAAAACAAAAAAATGGTAGCTTGACCTGGTTTGTGGATGAACCACGAACCATGAATTTCCTCCTTGGCCCAAAGCTGTCTAAAAAAACACCTTGACTCTCCACCCCCACAGCCTGACCCAGCCCCCTTCCCATGACCGTGTCACGTCTTTACCATGGCTGTCATCATCTGGGCCTGCAGTCTGTGCCGCCGGCATCAGCATCCACAGCAGCATGCATCACAGTGGCCTCCACAGCTGCTTGCTACAGTGGCCTCCTCCGCTATGGCCTGCCTTTTTTATTTTTATTTTTTAATTTCCAAAACAAATACAAGAATACAAAATACTTACTAATACAATCTAAAACACAGTGCAGTCCCTTACCCATGGGACCCTTTGGAGCAATACTTTTATTTCCTTTTCTTTTCACTAATACAAATTCAATAAATCTACCCCAGATAGTATAAAAAATATTTAAACTTATTTCCCCTCTTTTCATCTTAAGTTCAGTAGTCAATTTATCATTTAACGCAATGTCCCATACTTCATTATACCAATCTTCTAATTTAATATCATTTTTATCTTTCCAGAATCTAGCTATTAATATTCTAGCACTTGTCATAAAATTAGAAATCAATTCCTTTGAGCAATAATAAAGTTCTATCTTATATAAAATTGACAACAAAGCAATGTTAGAATTAATTTCGATATCTTTTCCAAATATATCACATATTTCCTTAAAAATAAATTTCTAAAATTTCTGAATCAATTTAAACTCCCACCACATATGATAATACGTGCCAATTTCTTCATCACATTTCCAACAGGCGTTAGAATAGTCTGAATTTATTATGTTCAATTTCACCAGAGTCATGTACCACCTTAAACTATTTTTTTTTAAATTTATTTATTTATTTAATTTATACCCACCTATCTGGCCCACTGGACCACTCTAGGCGGCTTCCAAATATAAAATCAAATAATAAAACATAGACAAATACATAATAATCAAACAAGAACAGCAGTAAAAATAAAAAGGAAAAGTAAGAAAAAATCAAGAGTTGGCTGGAGGGAAGGCCTGAATAAACAGCCATGTTTTTAATTGGGTTTTAAAGGTGCCCAGCGTGGGGGCCGCGTGAATCGCCGGAGGGAGATTGTTCCTTTATTCTTACCAACATTAATCTTAAAACTCTTATCTTCCAAATTTTTGTTCAGTCCTCTGCTTTAATTTCTGTCTTTAAATCATTTTCCCAATTTGATTTCAAACCTTCTGTTTCAGTCTCTTTTTCCTCTTGTTCCAAAATTAGGTTATAAATTCTACTTACCACTCTTTCCCTCAAAGCATCTTTCTGCATGTTTTCATGTGATGATAGAAATTGTTCATACTTAGTACATTCTCTACATTTGCATTAGTCTTCAACCATTCAGTTGTCCAGCTATCTAATTGGATATAATTACACCATGATAGTTTATTAGTTTGAAGTTTAACTATAATCTGATTCTTCAATCTCATGTTAATCATCCAATTCTTCAATCTGGCAACATTTTTATCCTTAAACAAATCAGCTAAACCCTTCAAGTTTGCTGGGAAATTTTCTATTTCAATCACTAATTTTAGTGGTGAAGTAAAGGGACATAACTTATTTTTATATCTGTTCCAGACATTTAATATGTTTCTTAAAAAAAGGGTTGTTCACCTGATTTATTGTATTTCTGTTTAATATATTAAACAAATATTTTTATTATTTCCATTTATTTTTGAAGATTCCATATCCCACCAAATTAACCTTCTTTTCTTATATATAATATCTGCAATAAATTTTAGTTGACTCACTATATAATAATTTGTTATATTAGGAATACCTAAACCTCCATTTTTAAGCCTTATATCAATATTCTAAATTTTTTACCTTGATTACAAAATCCATTAATTGATCCTTGTCAATACTTAAAATCTTCTTCTTCTAATTGTTGAAAGCATCCTGAATAAAAAAGTAATTTTTGGTAATATTTTCATTTTGATCACAGTGATTCTCCCAAACCACAATAGCTTCAGTTTAGAGTACTCCTGCAAATTTTCCTTAATATCACTTTTTAATTTGTTAAAATTTTGCTCCTTTAATTTTTGAGTTACTTTAATTATATTTATACCTAAATATTTAATATAATTACATATTTTAAAACCATATTTATTTACAAACATTTCTTGTTCATATTTACTGTAATTAAACATCATTTTTGTGGAGTTTTTTTGCCAGTTAATAGTTAATTCTGTTATTTCCCCAATTTTTTCTAAATGATTTTTAATTTTATCCATACTTTCTAATGGGTTTTTAATGGTTAATAATGAATCATCAACAAATAAATTAATCTTACTTGTATCATTTTTACCTAATCCTTTAATTAATTCATCATTTCTTATTGCCTTAGCTAACAGTTCTATAATCATACAAAACAATATTGGTGGAAGTGGATAGCCTTGTCTTGTACCTCGGCCTAGAAAAATTTGCTCTGTTAAACCATCATTAACTATTACTTCTGAAGTATTATCTGAATATAATTGAGCTATAACCCCAATAAATCTACCAAATCCCCAACCCTTTATAAGCAACTTTAATGTTGGCCATTCCACACAATCAAAGGCCTTAAATATGTCTAGTGATAAAAGTTGCCCTTGTTTTTTCCTTTTCTACCTCATATATAATGTTCAATACTCACCTAGTTAAATTATCCATTTGTCTTCCCTTTATAAAGCCACGTTGATCCTCTTTAATATAATTTGCTATAAATCTATTTAATCTATTTGCTAACATAGCAGTAAAAATCTTAGCATCTTGATTTATTAGAGATATAGGCCTATAAGATCCTGGATCTGTTTGATCCTTGTTGGGTTTTAGAATAAGAATCATTACTGAGTGTTTCCAAGAAGGTGGCATTGTCTCTCCTTCCAATATTTTATTATAAAACATTTTTAGCTTAGGTATCAAAATGAAACTAAGATGTTTATAATATTCTGGACCCAATCCATCAAGCAAGGCCTGGTGTTTTACCATTTTTTCAGTTTATTAATGACTTCAGCGATTTCTTCTTCTTTAATCTCTTTTTCTAATATTCTTTTATCACATTCCAATAATTTAGCTTTTAATTTCTTATTTATATAATTTTCTATATCCTCTTTCAATACATTGTTTCCTTTATATAATTTCTCATAAAATTCTTGAAAAATCTTCAATTTATCTTTCATTATATTACACCTCTTACCTGCTCTATCGTTAATTACCCCAATCATGTTTTTTAATCTTCTATTTTTACACACTCTAGCTAATAATTTTGAATTTTTATTGTTAAATTTAAAAAATTCCTCTTTATATACATCAAATTCCTCTGAATTTTCTCTATCTCTAAGTTTTGCAGTTCCTTTCTCTTTGCCTGAATTTCTGCCAATATCTTTCTATCTCTTTGATGTTGCTATGGCCTGCCTGAAGAGAATCTGGGCTGCCCCTTGCAAAGATGGCAGCTGCAGCTTCCCTGCCTAAGAGAAGCCACATTCACCATCTTTGCAAAGTGCAGCCCAGATTCCCTTAAGGCAGTCGAAGGGAATCAGGGCTGCCCTTTGCAAAGATGGCGGCCACACCTTCCCTGCCCTAAAAGCAGATGCCATATTTACAAAGGGCAGCAAGTATCCCTTACAGCAGGCCGTGGCTGTGGAGGCCACTGCAGTGGGCAATGATGGATAGTGGTGGCAGTGGGAAGTGATGGATGGTGGTGGCACTGGATGGTGTTGGATTGTGGCAGCAGCTAACTACTAGGAAGGGGAAGTGGGACAGGCCATGGGGTGGCTGACTGTGGGGCTGGCTGGCTGCCTGCCTATGGGCATGCCAATCAGTTGATCAGCGGGCCTATAGGCAAAATGGGAAGGCCATAGGCAGAGAGGGAAGGCTAACCGTCCCTCTCTTCATATGGGGGACAAATAAAAAGGGACAAATATTCATCCCTTCATATTCATCCGGGTTTCTGGAACCAATGAATATGAAGGGACAAATATGAATCAGTGGTTTTAATGAATATCAAGATTCATGTTTTTATTCATCCGCATGTCTAGTCATGATCTAAAACTAAGGTGAACCAGAACAATTTCTTTAATGACTGGATGAGCAGGACTACATGTTTTTTTAAAGAAAAGTAGAGGGCAGGAGGGGAACGAAAAGAAAAAGAGGTAATATTGTGAGTAAAAAGAAAGGGGAAAGATTCAGAAAAGGAGAGAGAAAGAAAAGGGCATACTGAAAACTAGAAATTGGTTTGGTGTTGCGGATTGGGATTACTTACTTACCTAACTCTAAAGATGACTGATTTACTTAATTTTTCATTCTTATCAATTTAAGCTTTCTTGACTAAGACAGGACATAATGAGAAAGAAGCTCTAAGTGATTCTACAGGTCCAAGTGAGATTGTTGCAATATTTATTCTCAGCAGAGTTTCTGTATTTTATGCAAACTAATTGCGTGCAAAATTAGCATCCTTTCCCTTTGAAAACAAAACACATATAATTAGCACAGAAAAGCTGGGTGATTACTTAAAAAAGATACAAACACCCGCTCCTATGCTTCCATTCCTTAAAAATACATGCAAAGGTGCAGCAGCCTTCATGATTTTGCACAATTTGAATTACATGCATATTTTTTCTGTTGAACGTGGTATCTGGAATTTTCGTTAACTTGTACAGAAATGTTTCCCATTTTCTTTTCTAGTTGAGAGTGCTGCAAAATATCTCACCCGCTTACAGGACAAGCAGAATAATGTTGTGTTCCTTCATCTTTGTGTGTGAAGGCAAGACAAAGGAGAATTGACATCCACAGTGATAGGTTATAACCTACTGGCAATGCATGGCTAATTGGCTGTATGCCCTTTCCTACTTGCGTGTGTCTCTGTGTGTCTGTGTTTTGTATCTCACTGGTCATTGCGGGGAAATGAAGTTTTTCTTTTTCAGAGTTTTAAAGAAGCTTGTGTATGAGTAGTTCTGAGCTCCCAGAAACCTTCCAGAAGACCGGCTCCAAACAAGATGCATGGGACAAAACACATTTTTTTAAAAAAGCAATGCTACAGTTTTCCCCACAGCCACTGAAGCAGCAGTATTTTCAGCCTCCAAGGTAACCCATGTCCCAATGTATATTATAAGAACAAGTTTGAGCCTGATCAATAGAATCTTATAGAGTGAGTTCTCATGGACAAAGAATCACTACTTCGTTCTTATTTTATTGTCAATTTATTTAGCACAATGGAGAGAGTATTGGCTGGAATCCTGTTGGTTACATCTGCCAGTGTAACTCTATCAGCATAGCTTTCAGAGGTGAAATGCCGTTAGTTAATAGGTGGACACTTTTTTCTCTCATCATACAGCAGTCACATGGCTTGGTACGTGACCAGAAGCAACAGTTACTTCTTAACTGGTGGCTATTCACCACTGAATGTTACACCAATGGAGTTATGTCAGCATATTTATCCAACAGGATTCCAACGAATTATTTGAAAATAATAGTTCAGAGCTATACAGTTATCTTAAAGCAATCCTGTAAGGCTGGTCAGTATTGTGGTTCTCATTTTGCAAATGGCTTTTCTACAGCCACCTTGCATATTTCTGTCTAACCTGGCATTTGAACCACAGACGTTCCAGTTTACATTTGTCAGCCTCTGCTCTGCATAATCAGCGCTTTGAAAGTTATTTCTATGTGTTTATAATTGTTTAGCTAAGTTATTGAAAAGGAGGACAGAAGACAAAACTATCTTCTGTGGAAGTAAAAAAAAATCTATGTACATCCAGAGGTATGTTCTGTATGGCTTCACAGCATTTTTTCATCTACAAAGGCAACCTGCGATTTAGTGCCTGTGTGTCTTTTAAAAAGAAGGAATTTCTGAGATACATGACTTATGTACGTTATTGGGTCATGGGCAGTAGAGATCAGAAAGATGATGAAAGCTGGGTTTTCATATTAGAAGCATTAATGTCATTGATTTTATTTTTCAAGAACAAAAGGGTTAAAGTGCATTTTCAAGGTGCGTGAGCTGGGCCCATTATGCTAACCCTTTGTATACCAATGAAGCTGGTAACCAGTCCTTCCTGACAACAAAACTGCTTTGGTGAAGCAGCCCATTAATTTGCAGTCATAATGAACTGGAAATGCTGACTCCCCCAAAATGTGAAGATCACTATATCCCTAACATGCTTTTAAAAACAGTAAGGAAGAGGCCTTAGTACAGCAGCAAGTAATTGGTTTATTGCCCTGAAGAGCCAGTGACAAGTAAAACAGTTGGTAGCAGGGCTTTCATCACCGGTTATTCTTTTAAAAAAATAAAAATAAAAATAACTAATTTAAACCTCCTCAAGCACAGACACAAACTGTTCCACCTGGGAGTGCGTCTCCAGAGGGTTCATTATGTTACCAGCATTTTAGATGTAAGAATCAACAACTAAACACTATTCTATTCTTCACGAGAAGATTGCTGCAGTATGCGCCATCTCTGAAATAATAAGAATAGCAAAAACAATGCAAACTTTTAGAAAATTGCCTGAGTTGGAAATTATCTAGAGTATCAACTAATGTGGAATGTGTGCAATTTGAGAGAGCCACTTGGCTTAAAATGTCATAAACAGACAGGTTTTTCTTTTGTTTTTCGAAAATAAAAGATACTTCCCCACCACCACCACGGGTCATGAATGTAGTTTTGGTGTCAACCTGACCTTGGTGAGAATGAAAGTCTAGCAAATTATTTCTTGGTTTCAGGGTACCAGGTGGACAAGGATTTAGGTTTGGACATTAGAGGAATCTTGTCTATAGCATAAACTCACATAATATGCTTTTTCACAATACCAAATATTCTATATCCTACAACACATATCTACTAAGAAGAAAAGTCCAATTAACATGAATGGGACTTACACCAAGACAGGTATGCTGTATGAATGTGTCCTGCCCCTCCAACGTGAACTGTGTCTGAATACAGAGCATAGATTTATGCCCAACCTTCATTTGGTGACCTAATTCTTGACTCTATCTGTGAAAATATTTGTGTATCTGCGTGGGGAAAAAATCCGCATTCCCATGAATGGCGAAAAATAAAAGACTGTGGCTTAGGATGGGTTGGGCTATACCTTGCACTATCAGTTTGGGGAATACTCAGTGAGATATACACAGGAGGATTTTACTTCCGCCCAGAAGGCCAGCAGGCAGTGATATGTGTATCACTATATCAACAAAAGGAGGAAGAGGAGGAGAAACAATGGTGGAGGGGGAAAATACAGACTAAAGCACAGTGGTTCACTACTTTGGGTAACCCAAGTATTCTTGGACTACAACTTTTAGAAAGCCCATTAGCACAAATAGTGGTAAAGGCTTATGGGAGTTGTAGTCCAAGAACACCTGGGTTACCCAAGGCTGAGAACCACTGCTCTGCTCTGATCTGACGCACACACACACACACACACACACACACACACACACACACACACACACACACACACACACACACACACACACTCTCACTCAGTCCTAGTAGTGTAAACTTCAGTAAACTAGGCTGGATAATGAAGGAAAAAGAAAGAACATTCTAGAACATAAGTAGTAAGAATCATTGGTAAACCAAGTCTTTCACTTCTCTGCAGTTATGTGAAATGGATGACTGAGCACATATATAAGAGTATATATAGCACTTGGTGATCTTGGTCTGATCTGTCCCTATTACCTCAGTATGCACAGAGGTCTTGGACTTTATTGAGTCACTCTCCTTCTCTTTCTTCTTCTCTTTCACCTTTGGCACCAGGTAACCCATCCTGGAAATAGTGTGCATTACTTTTGATGTTCCCTTCCTTGCTTGGAGTCATGGCACATTCAAACAAACAAACAAACAAACAAACAAACAAACAAACAAACAAACAAACAAACAACCTTATCAATGCAAGACTGAAGATGAAGGAAACATACGAAGGCCTTTGGGTGACCAGCTATTACTTGCTCCACCCCATCACCACCAATAAATTGCACAAATACCTATGACTCAATCTGTGTTTCTACATTTATCCAAAGATATCTTCAGTATATGGACTTGCAGTCTCAGGCAGCTGAGTGACTAGATAGATATACAATGAGTTTTTCCCCCATGCTGTGTGTATACCTGACAGTTCCCAGTTCATTCTCACAGTAGATAGCTGAACTGTGTGAGAAAGTAAAGGTTTCATGCAGTCTGTTCTCCTACATAGACCTATTATGCTATCCTGAGCATAATATTGTGCTATTGTGAGGGATAGTTTGTTGTGTCTGTCTAGAAGAGGCCAGATGTCCTTGAACTCCTATTCCCTTTGGCATCAGCTAGCCTGACTAAAAATGAAGGATTATTGGAAGAGTAGTTCATTAACATTTGGAGTGCTACAAGTTCTCCATTTCTGGTTGAGAGACAGAGGTCTTTTATTGGCTTTAGATGGAGGTGGATAATTAACTGGCAACATAATATCACATGCAGATTTCATTGAAACAGAGTGTAAGCATTATGCACATTGCAAATAGACAGAACAGCAAATTGGGCCGCTCTCAAATTCCACATCCATTACCGACAAAGGGCAAGAACATAGAGTGTATATCTTAAAACAAGGCCAATTGCCATATACTATCAAAAGCCTTAATCCTTAAAGATTGCTCATAGGTATGCATGGGTGTCAGTGGGCCAAGGGACACATGGATACATATTAGGAAGAACTGACAGTCCTATGTTATTTACAGTGCTATGAGAACTGGAAACTAATGGTTAGTAAAGCCTCTCTGCTATACACAGAAGCAGAAAGAGCAGCAAGAGACCTGTTTGACTTCATCCTATGTTATTCTTTATACTGGTACTGCCCCAAGTTTTTGTTTTGTTTTGTTTTCTGTTGCTGAAGTGTTGTGAATACCTCTGGAATGCTCTCTTTATTGTTGCTATGAAGTCTTCAGTGGTAACCCAGTATCTAACATGGATTTATAGATCCTCCTTTTTCTTGAGTATTGTAATATATAATACTAAAATAATACAAGCACTGATGCACGAATACTTAGATACGCAAGCAAATTGCAGTAAATATTAATATAAATTGTATACATACAGACTCTAGAACAGTAGTTCACGACCTTGGGTAATTCAAGTATCCCTGGACTACAAATTCCAGAAGCCTTCATTGTTAGCTGTGCCGGCCAGGGATTCTGGGAACTGTAGTTCAAGAACATCTGGGTTGCCCAAGGTTGGGAACCACTGTTCTAGAGCCTAGATTAGACACATGAGGGCTTCATATGTTCACCCTCAATAATTTATTGTGCAGCCACATGCTCATGATCTGATGGGCATCACATGGACATGCTGACTGTGTGAACCCACCATTCTGACTCCATACTCAGCTGTCACAATTGGTACAAACATGGTGCCTCAAAAAAAAAAGTTAGCACAATCATACAGTGATAGTTTGTGGAAGTAATGGCTCATAAGATCTGCTTCCCGACATGATTCCCATTTAGATGCAAGACTGACTCCATACTGTCTTCATACTCCATAAGTCCATGTTCTCTCCTGAGGAATTGTACAAGACTTATACGTATAGAGCAGGAATAGGAAATGTGTGATCTATCAGAAATTGTTGGATTTCTGTTCCTATTAGTGCCAGTCAGCCTGGCATGATGCAAATAGCCACTCATCCACTTTTGGAGTGCCACATATTCTCCACTCCCAGTCTAGAGCTTGACAGCGGGTAGGGAGCAATGGATTGACCACCATTCTTTTGTTGGCACTTAATGGAGACCCATAATCACTGGGCAACATAATGTGTTGGGCAACTTTCCTAAGAACTGCACACACAGTTATTCCTTTCTCCTGTAAAAGGCAATAAAGCTGTGTCTCTGCACAGGGATTATCTTTTCTGGGTTGAAGTCTCTGTGTTCATTTCCCTGCAGTTTGCTTTATTTAAAAATCATACTGACATAATACAAAACAGAACTACTCTATAGCCAGGTACAATTAAAGTTTTACATGAAATAATGCCACCACGGTCTGCAAATACCTTTCTCCTGAAAGAAAATGGCTGTATTAAAGAAGCAATTTAAGATGGAACCAGCTATCTTGTCCCCACTCCCCACCCCCTTCTGCTGCTGCTGCTTCATAAAAAAGTGCACTACTTTGGTTTATGGAACACTTCAAACCAGGAATAAAATGAAAATGAATTAAAATGTATATATCATCTGCAGTACTTTCCATCATGTGAGAATTTTCAGGTAGCCAACTGTTTTGAAATAAAATTCCTTGCTGTTGCTATAGTGATGATAATAAAGTTCCTGCCTCAATTTGTGTGATAGAGGTTCCTAGCAGAACACTTGAAAAGGTAAGCTAATCTAAATGAAGGTACTGTTCATTCTCAAAGCAAGCCTCCTTGTATTTAGTTCACAATTACAGGACTCCTCCATTGTTGTCAATTGTATTATATGCACATTATCATAATCTTCTTCAAAGTGTCAGTAACAAATTACATAGCAGGGGCAGCACCATTCTCTTTACAGATTAATACCAATGGACAAAGGATCTGGACATTTGTAGCAATAATCAATGTGCAAATTAAAGACATTTCCTGTTAGCTCCTCGCCCTCCCCCCTTTTCCTCATTACAAATCTTTATTTTTCTAACAATGCAATGATGGGTGTTATTTCGCTTCTGTGCTGCTACATTGTGATCTGCCCTCATTTTATCTCCCCACTGATGCAAACGAAATAGCTTTAAAGCAGACAGTTACCTGTCAAAATGGATGACTCATCAAAGCAGTGTCAAAGATAAAACAGCCTTGCCTCAGATATAGATTCTCTTACAGCAATAGATTCTGTAAAATAACATAATTTACTTTAAACCATTTGTGATGCTGAAGTTGCTTTCCTAATAGCTGCTTTAGAAGAAATATATGCAAAATACCTGACAATGACATTAAATAGTATTTCAGATAAATAAAATACAACAAAAATAATAGGGTTGTAGCAAAGAGATAAACCCAATAATCTTGGAAACAGCTATACTTCTGTGAGGTCGGGGAAGAGAGGCTGAAACTTAAAAAATCAAGGTATAAATAGAAATGAGCAGATTTTCAGTTCCATACATTTTGTTTCTCCAAATGTTTGCTCTGTTCTGCTTTACCTTAAATTTTGTTGAACTAGGATCATTTCTGAATTTTCAGGAGTAACATATCTGCATTTTCCTACCACTTCTATTCCATTTGCACACACCCACACACCAATGTTACCAGTACAGACTGCAAGGAAAAAAACACAAAGAGATGTAAACACTCTGTAGTTTTATAACAATTGTATCACATCTCAAAGAGTTAACTGTGTCCCTCTCTGTTCCAGCATGCTTTGTCAAAAAGAAGTATTATGACACTATAAAGGCTAATACATTTATTTCACTGTGAGCTTTTGGGGTTGAAGTGGCTTGCAGTCCATGAAACCTTACAGTGAAATAAATCTGTTAGTCTTTAAGAGCTCAAAATACTTCTGGATTTATTTTCCTTTTGTTTTTATTATGTATGCATAGATATAAACTTTGTTTACTTTGTTCCTGCAGGCTTAAAAATGTTCTCCCTATTGGGAAAGAGTATAGGAGTGTTTATATATTTTTGCCTTTGGGCATTTTTATTCAATAAAGTAAAATACAATTCATGAAAGTATTTTGTGCGACCCCTCAGAGTATTCTGCATATAAAATCTTGCACAAAATACAGTGTTCCTGTGAAAAAAATAGGGTTCCCCCATGCTATGACTGACATAAAAAGTGCTAGTCTTCGCTCTTGTGTAGGACTGAAAAATATCACTGTGGTTGCTCTGTTTTGAATCACATGAAGTTTCTAATTGCATAGAGACATGTTTTTACATTGAGAATAAGAAAATGTGTATTCTTTACATTAGAGGTCCCCAACCCCCGGTCCGTGGTCTGGTGCCGGTCCGTGGCCTGACCTGGACCAAGCCGTGGAGACAGTCCTCCCCCCACCTCCGCATGCACTCCCCTGCACAGCCCCTTTGCGCATGTGCACGTGTCTGCGCTAACACGAGCACTCCACCACCCCTTCACATGTGTGCATGAATGAGTGCCCACCCACACGAGTGCCACGCCGCCCTTCGTGCATACGCATGAGCACCTGCATGCCCTCCTGCTACTTCATGCATGCTCACAACTGCCTGCGCACCCGCACAAGCTCCTCCCGCTCCTTCACGCATGTGCATGAGTGCACGGGGGTGCCCCGGCTTCCCCAGCTGGTCCGTGCAGATAAAAAGTGCTTTACATCATTGTGCAACAAATTTATTTTTCACTGACTTTTACACTTTTACTTTTGTGTTCCTAAGTGTTAATTAAACCCAAGTCTTCTCAGCAGGCGTCTTTACATGTTATTTATTTATTGCAGTGCTTTCTCAGTGCACACATGAACCTTGGTAATGTAAAGGTAACGAAAGACACAGCTGAGCTGAACAAACTGAATTTTGGGTTGAGCAATGCATGCACAGTTTTCTGTGCAATTTTGGAAATAATTAACTCACCAACACCCACAAAGTAAGAGCCCTCCTTAAGTCATAGGTTTCGTTTTGGAAATAAGACTAAGACTTGTGCCTATCAACACAAGAGTGCCTACGAACACAACAGGATGTCCTTCCTCTTCTAGCTGCATCCCTCTCTGCCGGTGTGGTTACTGTATGGGGTTTGGGAGATCCAGGTTGTAGTCCCTGCTGAATCACAAATCTCACTGGGTGATCTTGTGCCAACCAATTTCTTTCAAGCTGATCCACCTCACAGAGTTGTGAGGATAAAGCAAGTAGAAGGGGAGCTATGAACTGTTTTAGAGGAAGCTTGAACCTTTTGGAGGAAAGATGAGATGTAAATGTAATAACCAACCAAACAAAACCCAATGCAAAGCATTCTCTGGTCTATCAGAGCAGGTTTTGAAGGTGACCAAGAAACAGCAAGGAGGAAGGAGAATCAGTCCTCTCCAGTTCCACCAAGACAGAGCACTTCTTCCACCATTAGATACTACAAAAGGAAAATTAGATTTTGAAAGTATGAATTATGGAAACATCACACATGACTATGCATACCCCACTCTGTGCCTGGCTAATATTCCATTGGGTAGCTACCATTTTAACAAGCATATATTTTCTGCTCTTAAAGCTTACTGGCATGGCTTCATCTGCCAACAGGAAATGCATTTATTTGTTAAAAGTAAGACAAAAAAAAAGAGAAGACTCAAGAAAAAAAGCGAGTAAAGGGTAATTAAAATTAAAGTTCAATGACCGTTCATGTTTGAGTCATAAGGGCACAAACACCATGTTCGGAATATGTCATAGAACAAGAGAGATCAAACAAATTAATGAAAGTGTCTACCAGAGTTAATGACTGTGATGTCAGTAAGCTTTTAATTAATATCTTTCAGGACCCTTTTTTTAAAAAGCTCCTTTGTAGCTGCATTCATTAAGACTTAGTGCAGGGCTAACGAAAAAAATGAAATCAGTTATGTTGGCTTTACCAGAATGTGGATGGCTCTCCTGCAATCTCCACAAGAACATATGTTCTTTGGTCAAATGTGTAAAGCCTTAATCTGACCAATGACATTCAGGTCATGAGTACACATATGGTATGCCATACTGGCGCAATTAACCATCCATCAACTTAATTGCATAATATATCAGTCACTGTATTCCCTTACTATTTACAGCAGCAAGATCAAGCTTAAAATTATACAGATAAAACAAAAAAAATTGATGTTTGTTTTTGTGATATGGACTATTAAAGGGAAACAATAATATAATTTATATTTTTTTTCTCAGCAATTTTTGACAGCTAAACTGATCAGGGACTGGTAGTTTTATAAATTATACTTATAATAAACAAGCGTAGGTGGAAAGCAGGCTTACAAGAAAATTACAGTGCTTCAACTGATTCTAATCACATTAATGTAGGGATAAGGAAAAATAAGGTATGTTATTTAAACATTATGTAAATTCTCAAGAAATTTAACGTGCTGCAAAGTTACAAGTAGTGACACAGTGAGATTGGTAACTTGGCTTTATGCAATCATTCCAGATATCATCCTGAAAGATACTTGACAAAAATACCAACATGGTGACATAATGGGGGGGGGAAGAGAAGGGAACCCACACATTTGAAAACTGTGCTCCTCTGCATATCTTATATGAGTTTAAATTCTATTTCTTTCTGTTTAACTCAGAGGCCAAAATTCTGGTAGGTACAGCACAGCATTACAAGGAAGATGATGCCATCCAGCAGGGAAAGATTGCCAGTCATTAAAGAGTTCATGCGTCCCTCCTGGGGCTCAAACAGCTAAGGATAGAGGCAGGAATGAAAAGGGAAGATCTCTCTGTGGACATCATCTTCTTTTCTTGAAATGTCTGGTGAAGCTGTACATTTTACTACATATTTGGGTAACACTTTGGGCTGTCTGTGGCTGGCAGAGGCACACATGTTTAGCTGGAAGAGGCATGCATACCTCAGCATAAACCGAAAAATCAATATCTCTTTCTTTCTTTCTTTCTTTCTTTCTTTCTTTCTTTCTTTCTTTCTTTCTTTCTTTCTTTCTTTCTTTCTTTCTTTCTTTCTTTCTTTTTCTTTCTTTCTTTCTCTTTCTTTTTCTTTCTTTCTTTCTTTCTTTCTTTCTTAGCACTGCACAATCTAAAGTTATGGCTGTATACTCAATGTAGATAAAATTTAAAACAAATTAAATTTTGACTATTATAATGTCAAGTACAAGGACTGCAAAAGTGCAATATCTATGACTCCAATCCTATGACCACTTAATTGGGACTCATCATCATTATTATCAACGTCAACCTGCAGAGCTGAAAGGGACCCTATGGACCACCAAGTCCAGCCCCTGCCGAGGAGGCCCACCGGGGAACTGAACTCCCAACTTCTGGCTCTGTAGCCAGATGCCTAAACTACCAAGCTATCTAGCAGTGAACCACCTTAAAATAAATGGAACTTACTTTGTAGCAGACATGTACAAGGTTTCACCGTTGAGGATTTCCACCTTTAGACTCACGCAAATTTATTTACTTTTTGTCTGAACTGAAAGCTTAAATTAAAATATGAATAGAAAGAAAGTTCAAGTTACCAAGACTGTAGAGGATTTTTCCCTCCATATAAAACTGTTTGTAACCCTTCTAACTGAGGCCTTCGTTTGACAATTTTCGGAGTATAACAACTGGTGCACAGAATCACAAACTGTCAGCCACAGGCCATAACATTATTGCAAGCTTCTTTCTCTTACATGAACCAACTCCATACAGCTGATATTGTTCCCTTTCTGCCATTCCTTTGGGGGTAAAAATCATTCTGGTGTGATTTGTCTTTACTGACCTGCAGTTGTTGCCTAGAATCAGATCTTCCCTTCATTTTTTTTCCTTCATGGAAGAACACCCAGTGCTAGATATTTTCCTTCTTAGCATTGCTTATTCATCCAGAACATATCAGAGCTATCTTTTTCTACACAGTAACAGTGTCTCAACTGGGTAGTGAGGCTTATTTAGCCAGTGAAAATTCTAAAATATTGTAATTGTTTCTTTTCTCTGTTCTAAAATATTTCCACTATTACCACATTTAATAATATCATGCAGAGTGTGTGTTCTGACCCAAAAAAAGAATTACCTAATCTAGTTTGAAAGCAACAATAACAAAAGACATATTTAGCATGGCATTGTTAGCTCTCACAAGAAAATCATGGCATATTGATGAAGGTCAAACACATGTTAGAATAAAGGAGCACAGAGAAGGGGTGAAGTGTCACAGTGCATCAGCATCAACCTAATGAGTTCAAAAGTGAGCATAACATATAATTTTTATCTGTTCACAGTTGTTATTTCTTAGGCTTCTGTGTAGTTACTTTCTCTGCTTTGGTTTGTCCCCCCTCCCCCGCAAGATATGAGATAACCACTATAACGTAGACCAGACCTGGGCAAAGTGCGGCCCGAGGGCCACATATGGCCCATGAGCCACTCCTGTCCGGCCCGCAGACAGTTTTGAACATCAAAACCATTTATAGTTTTTTGTCTAAAGTTGATCAGTTGCTTATCTTTAACATACAGCAAAAAACAAAACAAAAAAACCCTGTAGTATTTGTGAAGATGTGTGTGTTTAGTCGTTTAGTCGTGTCCGACTCTTCGTGACCCCATGGACCAGAGCACGCCAGGCCCTCCTGTCTTCTACTGCCTCCCGGAGTTGTGTCAGGTTCATGTTGGTTGCTTCGCAGACACTGTCCAGCCATCTCATCCTCGGTCGTCCCCTTCTCCTCTTGCCATCACACCTTCCTAACATCAAGGTTTTTTCCAAGGACTCTTTTCTTCTCATGAGATGGCCAAAGTACTGGAGCCTCAGCTTCAGGATCTGTCCTTCAAGTGAGCATTCAGGGTTGATTTCCTTTAGAACTGATAGGTTTGTTCTCCTTGCAGTCCAGGGGATTCTCAAGAGTCTCCTCCAGCACCACAATTCAAAGGCATCAATTCTTCGGCGGTCTGCTTTCTTTATGGTCCAGCTCTCACTTGTGAAGATGAACAAGTTTAAAATAAAAACAATCATAACATCACTGTTTCATTTTAAGTAAAGTTGGTTCGGCTCCCAAACACAGTTCAGATTTTTCATGTGCCCTCCCCCATAGAAATTAATTGCCCACCCCTGATGTAGACTGATAGAGGGGATCTACCAGAAGAACATGTATCTGACACCCAGTAATTGAGGGGAGACTTAGAGATCAGCTGTAAATGTCGAAAAGTGGCTGGCATGACATGGAGTCAAAGGCGACAGGTAACTGAACCCTACAACTTACGGTAATTTCTGGAAGAAACACACATTTCTAGTAGAGACAATTTCACTTAAACCAAGGCCCAGCTAAACCTGGAAATGGAAAAGTTTGCAAGTTATTTTGCTCAATATTAGTGGGAAATCATGCAAAATGGTCATCAGGGTATAGCATGGTTTAATAGAAGAAATATCTGTGAGGCAAGAGGGAGAGAATGAAAAAGGCAATTATACTCAACAATTTGATAAGCATTGGTATAGGTTTGTGAGACTTTATGGAAGCCTGATCTCCATGTCTTTTACCAGAGAAGAAGAGAGCATACAAATTACATGGACATTCACAAGGTTCTCCATGTAAAACATTTGCCTCATAAGACAGGTGTAAGTGGGTACTTCTGAGCCATGCAAAGAAACACCATGATCATTGAATTATATAGAATGCAATTATAAGATACAAAGCATCTAATGGCATGGATTGATCTTATCTTAGGAATGTATATCCTGGCCTGTTCTTTCCTCACATGGTAGATGAGACACTGTGAGAATTTGATTGCTCACTACATTTCTGTCAATAAACAAAATTAAACATTAAAATAATGTTTGCCACAAAGCATAGAGTAGTAAGAAATAGTAGCATTGGTAAGTTGCTCCCATTATTGTGGTCAGTCAGCTTATCCTTTGGGACTTGCTGTATGTGTGCTTAGCTTAGAAAGGAAGTAGGGGAAGACACTCCTTTTGAACAAAAGCAAGTTTGTGCAAATTGTGGAAAACACAGTTGAGGAAAAAAAAACACTTGATACAGCAGTGAGACCTCTCACAATTTTGGAAAATTATCTGTAATCTACCTTGCCAAATCAAGGCATCCTGTCTAAACCAAAATCTCCTCAACTCCAAGATTTTTTTCACAGTCCTATCTCAGCACCTTATTTTATTTATTTATTTATTATTTGATTTATACCCCGCCCCTCTAAGACAGAGTCTACTCGAGGCACCTTGCCGACAAAGGTCCGCATAGTCAAAGCTATATTTTTACAGGTAGCGATGTGTGAAAGTGAGAGCTGGACCATAAAGAAGGCTGACTGCCGAAGAATTGATGCTTTTGAATTGTGGTGCTGGAGGAATCTCTTGAGAGTTGTCACATTCCCAGGGGGTTTTAACAGGCAAAAGTCCAATAAGCCAGTCCAATATCAAAAGTCCAGAAAATGCAAAGCAGATATCAAAATGCCAAAGCAAAACACAAACCATAGTCAGAAGTCAGAGTCTAAAGCCAAGGGTCCAGAGAACAAGGTCCAAGATAAGCGGGAGCAGGGATGCGAGCCAGAGTGTTGATTTTGTGCTTCCAAGCCTTCTAGGTGCAGATTATATAGCAAAAACAGTCATCAAACTCCTAGAAGCCTTCCATCCTGTTAAAACTCAGGACTGGTTGACCTGATGTTCCTGAGGGAAGCATTCATGCAGTTCTCTGAACTTTGTGTCATGAGTCTTTGCCGAGGCATAGCCCTCACTCTGGCTACTGAGGGAGGAGAATCTGGTGGTGATTCAGCTGTCTGTGCTTCTAATTGCCCTCTGCTGTAATTAACCCCTCAAATTCCAGATCTTCTTCAGCTGAACTCATGAGAAGAGTCCCTTGGACTACAAAGAGAAAAAAACCTATCCATTTTGAAGGAAATCAACCCTGAATGTTCACTGGAAGGACAGATCCTGAAGCTGAGGCTCCAATACTTTGGCCATCTAATGAGAAGAGAAGATTCCCTGGAAAAGGCCCTGATGCTGGGAAAGTGTGAGGGCAAGAGGAGAAGGGGACGACAGAGGATGAGATGGTTGGGCAGTGTCATTGAAGCTACCAACATGAATTTGACCCAACATTGGGAGGCAGTGGAAGACAGGAGGGTCTGGTCCAAGGGGTCACGAAGATTCGGACACGACTTAACAACTAAAGAACAACAACAACATCTCAGCTTACTAGGAAAAAGTACACGCCCCACCTATTGGAGCACCTTTCCTCTTTTTTTGCAGAAAAATGGGGCACACTTTAAAAAGAATGAGACCTGAAACAGAATGAGACTGTTGAATTGATGTGGTAAAAATTTTTGAAGTCAAGGTTGTTGAATATGTTTTAGGGGGGAGGTGGAGAGTCCATTTCATATTATTTTCCACTTACTTTTGCTGTTAAATACATCTTTCATTTTGTCATTAAGTCATTTTTAAAAAACCTCTTCTGTATCAGCCACCAAGATCACAGGTAATGCCATTGACACAATCAGAGAAATGTAAGCTAATCATTTTGGGCTAAGAACATCAATAAACTGGCATTAATTTTTGAGCAAATAGAAATGAACCAAAAATGCCCCATTCGATTTTGTTTCTCAGCTGATGAGTGATAACTATCATGACAGAATGGCAAAAACAAAAAGTAAAATCCAACTGAGCTGCTATACTATACCCACTGAATTCAATTAATGCCATACTGTGCATGGCTGATCTTTCTTCAGAGGATGAAGACCACAATGATCTACTTCGTTGGGAAGAAACCGGAATGACCTGAGGGTCTAAATCCAGCAACCTCCTGGAGACATGGGAGATGAGGGGAGAAACTGACACTATGAAAGAGAACCTGTCTTCATAGAATATGCCAGTGACTTGACAGAAGAAGCCATTTCTTGTCCAAGAGAACACTAATGAGATGGGGTTTTGGAGCAGAGAGCAGAGGCAAAAATCAGTATCTCCAACCGTCTGCAGCAGATGATTAAATAGAAAGGAGGGATCCCATGGCAAGGATAATAAATGGAGGTATACCAAAACTACTCAAGACAAAAAAGCACATCTGCTGCAGTGCCCACCTCTGCTTTTCTCTCTTGGTGTCTGCCCTGCAGAATCATCAGCGACATTTAAAAGTGTGCTTTGGTTTCTTCCCTGCTTGATCTGCTGTCTTGAAATGTAAGTGATTTACATATACTGTACTGACCACTTAGCTCCAGATTCTGACTCTTCTTTGTACACCCAGCCTTGCTGTTCTGCATTTTGATCCAGAGTGTCCTTGGACTCCCCAGAGCTCCTATCTGCTACCATTAGCCACCTTGCAATGAGCATGTTTACTTGCAGAATATTGATTTCCAAAATAAGTGTTTACAATGGAAAGTACAAATTCCTTCTTTCCCATCAGAGATGGTTGGAACCAAGTCAGCTGTGAACTCAGCCAGCTCCTCCAAGTACTGGTTGAGTATGCAACTAGGCTTCAAGCACTGCCTATCATCCCAAATTGAAAAGTGAATGGCATTCAAATAGAATTTCCACTGCTATCTTCATGCAAGCACTAGAAATAACAATGGGGATTCCAGATAGAAGATAGATAGAAGACAATAGGATTGAACTCAGAGTCTCTGTGGGCCTGGTTCAAAACATCTAAGGGCCAGAGATTCCCCTCAATTCCTAACTCCTGTTCTAGGCTTCAAGCACAGGGAACTCTTGTTCCCTGATTTTAAGGACCATTGAACTCAGTGAGAATTACTTTCTAGTAGATATGCATAAGATGGGACTGTTAGAAAAACATAGTTTGAGAGAAAATGCATTTAGGGGTTCATATCTAAAGAGAAAATAAATCCAAACATGTGTATTTAAAATATGAATATCCATTTCTTTCTTTTTTAAAAAAGAAGAATTCTCAGAGTAATGTGGAAGGAGGATGGCATGGATGTAAAAAATGAACACATATGAAAGTGACATGACTGGAAATAAGGTGATCCACTCTCTCTAATCACAATGACCACATAATTGGTAATGCCAATCCAGCAATTTGATGAAGGTTGTACAGAATGTTCTGTTCTTTGTACATATTGCAAGTAAAGGAGGTTTCTGCATCAGCACGCCTGTTTAGTTGAAAATAAATGGTACAGCTTTTTATTGCCCGAATAGTCCTGTACTTATGTAAAATTACTATGTTTGGATGATAATTTGATTTGTTTTCAGAAAACCACCACCAAAATTTACAATTTTCTTCATATTTGGGATGGAAAAAATTTCAGGGTGTAAAAGGAAGCAATTTTGCGAGAGATTGGCAGTGAATTTACTTGGACATCCACTCCTGGGAAGACTAGCAACTGTCTGGAATTTTTCCCACCTGTGAATAATCTTCCTTGCTTTAGAATGATGGACTCTAAATTGTTTGGAAATTGCCTTATAACCCTTCCCAGATTGATGGGCAGCAACAGTTGCTTCTTTGCAATTATTGCTGAGGTGTTTCCTCACTGGCATTGTGTTAACACACACCTGAATGCTCCAGAGCAGCAAACTACTAAAAATTCAACTTTTATAGAGGTGGGCACACTTGGTGATGATCAGTTACTCAAGGGTATTTGGTTAGCAGCACCTGGCTGCTACTTAGCCTCCTAATTCCTATGGAAACAGTAAGGATGGACTTAGTTCTTCACGCATGGCTTCTCCACTTTGGTTTTATTTTTGAAAAAATTAATTATGATACCATGTAATGTGTCATGTGTTGTTGTTCATCTGAGGTTGTATTTACATAATTTTCAGAGCTGCTAAGGACCAGATGATTTTTATTATGTCCTGATATTTAAAACCATAGAATTCAAAGAGGATATACTTTCTTTTTCACATGACTGTAGGTAAGAAAGAAAAGATTCATAAATGCCTGCATGATGAAAATACAAGTGTAGTTCTAACTCCCCGTTACCAATTAGAAGGAAGACAAAAGTGGGCCCACTGGATGAAGAGGCTGAGGTAAAACAGTGCCCCATCTAATAGATCAACCTCTGAGAGTTTGAATTGGACATAACCAATTTATTGGTGATGAGACTGAGCCAAAAGGCTTCCAGAAAAGAGTGGCAGGGTTAGTTAATATCTACTTGCTGAAGGCAATTGTTCTTTCCATGAAGAATCCTTAAAAACTGGCATAGCTTTCTGTATATCACAATATGTATACAGTATACTCAATGTCTGCTGTCATCTTTCAATGATTATGCAGTCATAAACATTTATTTGAGACAGATGTCAATCTGGCACTCTGGCGTGATATGTATATTCAAGCTTAGGAGTAAGAAAATATGTGCAGATTGTTTATCATCACTGGTACTACTTTAAAAGCCAAGGGATTAGGCTGGTTTAGTAGGTGAAAGAAATTGAGAATAAAACTGTGGATAGACCATGATAATGGTAAATAATAATCATCAAAGAACCACCTCATTATGACTGGTTGACTATATGATATGGATTTGACCCAAGGCAGGGCCTAGGGCTTTCTTTATTTAAAAGGGCAGAGAACCAGACAATCATCTGTACCTTACATTTACATTTTTAGAAATATTTATAGATTTACTCTACATTAAGGATGAAAAGAGAGACCGAGAAGCCTGAAAAACAAGTTCAGGACAAATTTTAAATCTTATATTTTGCCTTGCTTTTCACAAGGCATAATGAGGCTTACTGAAAGGTTATGGGCATGCTAACAGCCTTTGTATCATGCCAATTTATTATAATCTCACACTTCAGAAAGTCAGATAGATGTAGCCCCCACATCCCAGGCTCTTTTTGATTTCCACACGACAGGTTATCTGCTATTATCTGTTATTTTTTTAATTGCAAGGCCTGATGAGTTTAAGTCAACATATTTCGTTATTGCTCCTTCTGCTTGTCAGCTGTAGCTGAATTGATAAAATGCAAATGAACAAATCATTAACGAGTACTGGTTATGAATCTCTCAGGCAGTTCAGGACACTATCAAATCCTGCACCTATTACTTTGTGTGATTGATGTACTATTGTAAGTGATTGTTCCTGATCTTATTAAATCTTATTGATTTTCCCCCTAGTTTCTATTTTATGCAGGACCAGGCCTGGACTATTATGAATGTTGCTGAACACTGTTAATCAAGCTTACACAGCTATTTTGATGGCAAACAATTAGAACTCTGCAGCAATACCGTGCAATTAGCTTCAGGGATATGGACCTCAGCACTGTAATAATGAAAGAGGCCTTCTCCTTCAAGCAAGATAATGAGATTTATAATTATGACCCCAAATAACCTCTAAGAAATAACCAATCTGGAAACTCAGATGTGTTTATCAATAATTTGTGCCTTTTTAAATAAAAATGAATTTAATTTTGTCCTAGGAATATTAACGTTTTTCCCCTTATGAAAGAGTGCAAAATAAAATAAAAATAAAAAATCAGGAACAAGCATATCAATATTTATGAGATATACCATTTAATATTTATCTAGTGTAAACAGCATTCCCACAAATTGCTCATTTATACAATATGGCTCATTTGATATTGTTGAATTTTTTAGCATACAAAAATGCTTGCAACCTATTGGGAACTGGCACTATTCGTTTACGATCTTCTATAAGACTATTGTCAACCTCCCTCAACCTGGTGCCCACCACATCATTTGCACTCTACCTTTCATCATCTCTGACCGTCAGCTCCAGAGCTTGCGGTCAGCTATCCACTCCTGGCAGAAGGAGGGAAGATGAGTTTCTCTGCCAGGGTGACAAGTGGATAGCCGACTGTGAGCAAAGGAGTGATTGGAAGGGAGGAGCCAGAAGCAGCGGTGGATGTGTGAGTGGACGGTCGAGCCCGAGGGGCCGGACTCTCATTACATCCAACTATGTAAGGGTATTTGTTTTCATATATGAATACCCCCCATCTTTAATGTTGATTTCAAGCTCTTCCTTAGCTAGCAGTTTGGAATTTATGGCCTATGTTTTAAAATAGAGGACAGTAACAGATAATCTTGGGGCCTCCTCCTTCTCCCTTTCTACCTTTCTGAAACTTGAAGAGTTCCTTTTCATCTGGGGGAGGGAAGACTGCCCAGTGGCATCTGGGGAAAGATTGATGAAATGCAATACTTTCCTGTTGTTTATATGCCCCATGCACTCTTTCGGCTTGTGGTTATCATCCTGTGAGGGGCATAGCATGACCATTCTTGTTGACACCATCCCCTCTCTTGCTAGATTTTTGAGACAGGCCCTTCTTTCATACCTGATGTCTCACTGGTGCATTTGTTGATGACACAAGGAGAAGCCTCTTCAATGGGTGCTCTCAAACTGTGCAGCTCCCTTTACAGCCTCTTTATTGTCCTTCCACAGGCAGGCTTTTGGCACAGAGAAGGTATTGAGGAAGAAACTTAAAATGAGTAATGGTGTACTTTTCTTCTCCTTTTTTTGTTTGCGAGGGAGAGAGAAAGCAAAAGATAGGAGTGTGCATTTACGTGGTTTTAATTTAATGGTTGCTTTGCTTTGACCATACTGATCTCAGGCTGCCCACTTGGGGAAGTTAAGGAAAGATCAGCAAATGGTTAGCTATTTCTACTGATGTGATTGCATCTTTACTGTCAGAGATAGGGGAAAAAAGAGCTTGTGGAATTTTCTTTCCTTAGTTCTAGAACAACCGGACTGGCCTTAGATATTTTGGATCTTGACTCAGTTGGTTGCTTTTTGCTGCTCTATTTCAGGTTGCAAAATATTTTGGGCCAGCCCACTAGGCTGAGTGTGCCTTGTACATCATTCATGGAACAAAAGAATAGTATTTTTATTAATCCCAAACAAGTTGTCACTAGATATGGGATATTCGTATTCATCTCCTGGGGGAGATGAATAAAAACATTGCCACCACAAGTGGCAAGGCCGATCAGACCCTCCTTCCCAGAACCAAGTTGTCCACTTACCACTTGTAGCGTGGCATGCGCAGCCGCTGCCATTCACACTGCACCAATCACAGAAGTAGCCTGGTTGGGACTTCCCTGCCTCCCTGTGCTGCTGACCAATCTGGTGAGGAAGTAGGATGCTTTGGATTCTGACATGCTGAATCCCAAATGTGACTATATGTCTCTGGTGCTTGGTTATATTGCAACCTATTTTTCTTAGTCCTCTATTTAGCTGAGAGAAGATTCTATTGGATTTTCAAGCAGTGCTTCAGAACATCCATGTCTTTAAAAGATGACTCTATAATGGTTTATCAAAACCATTATATCAAAATATCAAATTTATCAAAATATCATCCTGTGATACATCTTTAGGGTTGTTGAAGTTGTTGGGTAAATGTTATAGGCATGCATAATAGTTTTTCACTGTTATCTTTATCCCAAATAATGGTCATCACACAGATCCTGGAAAACCTACTCTGGGACAGTACCTTCCAGATAAAAGCATTCAGCTGAAACTAGCATGAATAAATATCAATGCATGTGTATGGGGGAAATTTGTAAGTGTGTACACATGTTCTTTTCACCAATTCTAGCTTGAATTGGACAGAGTTGCAGAGATATAATTCTATACTCAGCAGCTAGGAAGAGATGACAACAATGTAAGATCACTTTTAAAACATCAATATGCTAATCCAGATCTCAGATGGGAGGCAGGAGGGTGAAAGAGAGAGAGTATTTTTTAGACATGTCACTTTCAAATATGCCTACTTTACTGTGTCAAAGTGGGAATAGGATTATATTTTAAAATGCAGGATTAAAAAGATAAACTCTCTTTAACCCATTCCCTACCCCTTGTGTAAGAAAGGTTGACCCAGAAAAAGGCAGAATATATATTTCCATATGTAATTATAGGAACATCCCATATATCTTTTCCTTGTAGTCAGATGTCACAATGGGCAATCAAGCTCACTGACTATCATGATGGAATTAAATCTAAAAGCATAGAAACCTTGATTAGAATTTTTTTTAAAAAAAACACAGATGTATATATTAATCTAGTTTTCTTTATATCCCTCTGCTAAATCATAATAACTTTAATGCTTATTTTAATTTGTATCAAATAAATACATAGGTACAGGAGTTAATGAACTGCCCATCATATAAAAAATATATGAATATACTGTAGTTATACATTGCTTTCTGATTATTGTACAACCTTTACAAATAAAATATAGCATATCAACTTTCTTGTGACAATAAGCAGGCCTGTTATCTTGGGGACAGCTAAATGAATTATTTAATCAATAAGACTACAACTTTGATGATAAGACAAGCTCCGATAAATTAAAATCTGAACCAGGTATCGCATGTCAGAAACAAGATACATAGGCGGTGTAATACACATTTTAATATTAGAGTGGATTTTTAAATAAAAAATAGAAAAATAAACATCGGCCCTTTCTGTCTCCTGTTATGATGATGTAAGTTTGAAATTGGCTTGGGAAACCAAGCTATGTTCACTAATTTGCTACATGTTTACAGCACACAAACATAATGCCATTTTAATTATTCAAGCGTTTTGAAGTCTAAAGAGAGTATGTGATGCAAGGTGACTTCACAAGTGAAGATTCAGAGAACTTTTCAAAATCAGGATCTTTATGGGCAAAACCAGTAGATGAATGAAGATTTAAGGAAATGCTGGATTTTAGTAGTATGGCATGTGCCTTCTAAGGAAAGGATCACTGGTTCAGCCCTCCATGTTCCCAAGGAGGACTAGAAAAGACTGGAGATAGGGAATAACAGTTATTGGTTATACAGTTGCAGAACAACAACCTATAAACCATTAGTTGTTAATGTAGCAATGGGGTACAGATATTTAAAAAGAATTAATAATGTTAATTTTAAACTGTTTAGTAAAAGGATTAAGTAAAACTTATTTAGAAGAAACAAATACAAACCATCCCATTTACAAACCTTTCCTAGCCAGCCAGGCACTAAGGAAAAGCTTGCCAGAAAGGAAAAGTATTTGCCTGCTTGAGGAAGGACATTAAAGTTGGGGCTAGCCTGGCCTCCCAAGGGGGAGTCTGGGAGCACCAACAAGAAGGCCCCTCTATTATCTCCACCAAATACAGTGGTGCCTCGCAAGACGAATTTAATTTGTTCCGTGGTTAATGTTGTCTTGTGAAAAATTCATCTTGCAAAATGCGTTTTCCCATAGGAATGAATTGAAATCTAATTAATGCGTTCCTATGGACAAAAAAGTCAGAACAAAGTCAAATTTGGTTTACAAAGGGTTTATTAAGTGCTCTTTAAAGCCATACATATTGTGCAGATTATTTCAAAATTTCAATCAAAAAACTTTAACTTTTCATAGAAAAACTCAACAAACATGAGGCAGGAACAAAAAATGGAAAACATTTGTCTTGCGAAGCATGGCCATAGGAACATTAATCTTGCGAGTCATCAACCTCATTGCCAAAACCATTCATCATGCGAGTTTTTGTCCTGTGAGGCATTTGTCTTGAGAGGCACCACTGTACACCATTGAGTGGGATGGAACTGAGAGAAAGGCCTCCCTTAATAAAGTTAACAGCTGGGCATGCTCATGAAGAGAGATGCAGTCCTTGAAATAGCTTCGACCCAAGATCTTTAGGGCTTTATATAAGTTAAAATCAGCACTTTGGATTTTTCGTGGACACAGATCGGCAGTCAGTGGAGGTACTGTAATGTGTGTGTCTCTCTCTCTCTGTGGGAGTTCTCTGATAATCTCTGTCATGTACCTGTGCAAGCAATAAATTACTCCATTGAAAACACCTCGACATTCCTTTTGTTGTAAAGGCCTTAGGGAATTACTGTTTTGGACACCTGGCAAAAACAAGGGAACCACGTGTGGCATGTACTGTTCCACACATAGTTCAGAAGCAACAGGATACCTGTGAATATTTATCTCTGAAAATTCTGTTTCATTTACTTCAGAAACACGAGATCTCCAGACAGATCAAACTGGAATATGCACCTCTGCCACATTGCATGCACCTGTATATGTATAGCAACAGGCCTATTGAGGACTGTCCTAGCACAGTGCTAGGAAAATTACTCTTTGTGAATATAGTTTCCAAAAATTCCCAGCCAGCATGGATAATAATTGTAGTGGATGGAAGACAGTGGTACCAGTAGTCCTAAAGAAGTAATCTCTTCATTGTCTACCCTGTCTGTCTCTTCAGGCCAGGGGCTGTTTCAGCAGATGGAGCTGAGTGCTTGTTACTGGAGCTCAGTGATTGTTAACCTGCCCCAACGGAGCAGGTTACAGGCGGTTCAAGTGTTCATAGGCACCTCACTCCTTGCCTTGTGCTCACTTGTCATTTGCAGTTGGAAAGCATCTGCGTTTTGAAGGCTGTGTTCACTACTATCCATGGTTTCAGGCATCTACAGAAGGCTTGGAACTTATCCAGATGTGGGAGTCCGGCTCTATTTGGTTCAGCCCAGTGAGAGGGAAACCTCTCTAAATGTTAGTTTGGAAAAAGAGAGGGAAATATGAAGTGTTTTCTGAGGGGTTGTACATTGCCTTGTATGTGTTGTGTGCACGTTGTGTTCTGTGCTGCCAAGTCAGAACTGACTTATAGCGACCCTAATAGGACTTTCAAGGTAAGTGAGATTTTTAAGGAGTGCTTTCACTAGTTCCACACCCCCAGTGAATTTTGATGGCCGAATGGGGATTCATCCCCTGTTCTCCAGAGTCCTATTTCATCACTCTATCCACTACACCATGCTGGGAATCCCTGTATGTGTTGTAGCCTTTGTTAAATAATTTCTTTCTTGACCTTTCAGAGCAGGATATTAAAGTTAACATGTATGTGAAGATTCGCAGTCATCCAAGTGAGGTTATCTGGATGCTGAGTCATGGCAACTGGGCTACTTTCTTATTAGGTTGAAAACATTTCACTACTCATCCAGGTAGTGTCTTCAGTTTAAGGAGAGTTGGTGGGAGACACCTGATATACCCTGATATATATGTATATGTGTATGTGCCTTTTGGGGGAGAAAGAAGCCTCTGCTCTCTGAGAAGGGATGACTTTACCCCACTGAAATGCCTTTTCTGCAAATGTGTTGGGGGGGAATCACAGGTTACTTGGCTATTATAAAAGGTGGTTGTGACTCAAAAAAAAAAAAGTTGAGAATCACTGTTCTCAAGCCTGGAACCTTTTTTAAAGCTGATCAGACTTTAAGCAGAACCCCAAAGACTGTTCTGTACTTAACCCTAATGAATAACCTTTGGGTTTTTGTTTAAGGTCTAATAATTAAGAACTGTGATTGGGTGGAATAAAAAAACCTACATTTTCCTATTTGCTAGTCTAGTTCAATTTTTGTCCTTCTTCATCAATACTAAACATGTGTCACAAAAATGAAACCTCTTAAAAGTGTGGTCCAATTCTAAGCCATGAGAGTCTAGAGGCACCGTAGCTTCTTAAGGTTACACAAAAATCCAGTTCACACTGTTCATCTGCTAAACACCAGAACTGGAGATCACATTTGTTCCAGAATCCACAATAACACAGGACCTATAGTTTAGGAATTCTATGATATTGTCACCTGAAGAGTAATGATCAGTACCTCCAGGTTTCAACTCCTGACAGTTGGGGGGGGGGTCCATGTGTGTGCTTTCCCTTAAACAGAGAGAAAAATGGCTGATAAAAATTGCTCCAATAAACCTATTGTATTTTGCCACTAGGTTGCTTCCTCCCACCCCCTGCTGATTTAATGCATTGAGACAATAAATGTGGCAGGACATCTTCTGCTGAGCCATGATGCTGAGAAACAGCAATGACATAATCTGGTTCTCTGTATTTTGGTCCAAATTAAGGTGGGGACATAGAAATTTTCAGTGGGTTCAAAAAATGCAAGATTTATATATTAAACCGTAACACTTAGTACAACCCTATTGCTAACCTTCAATATATTTGAATTCTCATTGAGTACAAAAATGTCATTTAATTGATTCAATACATTAAAAATAATGCATTGAGTTAATACTTCTATGATGCACTGTTTGCTCACTCTTCTTACAATCCTGAAAACAGGATAAAAATGCAGAACTGACAACATTCTATTAAAAATCTCTACATTCTATTGAAAATCTTTGGTGTACAAGTTCCTCAATTACATACAGGAATGTTTTGCTTTATACACGTGAATGCATTCATTCCTTTCACTTTTTCCACCTCGACCCCAACTTCAACTTTGCATCACTTATGTGAAAGCAGCTCATTAGGGAACTACTCTGAGACTTTGGGAAGAGTTATCATTTACGCAAGCCTTAATGTCGCATTAGGAATGAGAATCATGTTCTGCCACTTATCCATGTAAATTATGTCAAAATTGGCCTTACAGCACAAACCTCTCTAGAATAGGATCCATAGCTGGGACAAATGTAATGAAAGGTTAGACATTAAGTGAAATAAAACTCACCCAGCCGTAGAAATCTCAATTCGCTGTGTGAGGACATTCAGTCTTAGATTTCCTTTAACAAGGCTAGCAGAGAATAGTAATTGAGATTTCTTATTTTGCACTTTCTGTGTTATCATGAGTATTTTTTAAAAAAATGCAAACTAGAAGGCAAATATTCTGGAAAGGAGTTATTTTGTGTCAGGGATTGGAAGACATTCGTGAGTTGTCCTTTGAGGGTCTTGGGCTTGTAGAAGCAATTATGCACAACCTACAGCTGTTCATAATAATGCTTTCACTTAGACCTAACCTCATGCTGTTGAAAGAAGCCCTCATCAGATGTTTCGTAATCTAGATTATGTAGACAAATAAGGAAGGGATCATACTAGCTCTGTGCCCTCTATCACTGCTATCCATACATGGAAAATTCCAATCTGATGAAGACTCTATGAGGTTCTGTTCTTAAGATTCTGTCCTACACATGTGTGGGAGCCCTGAGATCCTCTACACACAATTGAGAAGCCTCATTTTCCAGGGATCCTGGTTGTGTGGAGTCTGTGTGACCAGCTGAACTTCCTCTCTTCAGACTGCCAGTGATATTAAGGGTTAGGGAAAAGCATAGCCCCATTGAGGCATTGCATATGAAACAAGGCATAGGGTTAAAAGGTTGAAATGGGGACATTAGTCAGCAGAGGCTAAAAATAAAATAAAAAGCAGGAGGGACAGTTATGTGCACTTCACCCTGTGTCTCTTTCCTATCCAGAAGTCACTGAGGCCTTCAAGTGAAGATCTGAACCAGAACTTGTAAGCACATTTAAGTATTGGAAATACATTGAGCTAAATATGCTTCCAGGGTCTGTATCAGACCTTTGCATGTCACACTTGAAAGTATCAGAGGCTTTTTGATGGGGAACAATCATGGGGTGGGTTTTTTTGTATATCTCATGTCCCATTACCCTTTTAGATCTGTACAATATTTCAGCCATAACCATTATGTGTCAGGCAGCAAGTGCTTAAGCCGTTTGTTCAGTCCAAATAGACCTGCCACCTTCACTACAGTGAGCAGGCAGAGATGAGATTGTTGGCAGTCCATTTGTCAAAGGTTTGAAGAATCTGGACAGGTAGCATGGAGTAGCAAGTGAGGTTTGGTTCCCCCCTACTTGCAACATACAAAGAATATATAGCTCTCAGCTAGCTTTCTTCTGGTGCTCAGCTGTTTCCAGTTGACTGCTCTGCTGTTTTCAACCTTCTTCCCAGGAACAAACAGGCCTCATATCTACTGTACTTCCTTTGTCTTCTGATACTTTCCTGTTTTCTGTGCTGTTTCCAGAATCTTCTGGAACAACACTGATGGTTGGGGTATATGAATTTGCCTTCTCTACCAGCCTTCTCCTGCTGCATGAGATCTTCCTTTTCTGAAGTGAGCTCAGCAGGATGAGGCATGATAGCAGTACCTGAATAGGGCTAGTGTGTTTACTCAATCTACTTTACAGAACATTTGAATTTTCCATTTTTCACTGTATTGTATTTTACTATACATTATTTTATTTGCTGCATATCCCTTCCCCTCACTCAAATGGACTGAAGTAGTACACTTGGTTCTCCCCCTCACCAGTTTACCTCACAGCAATCCTGTGAGGTAGGTCAAGCTGAGAAACTGTGTAACTGGACCAAGGTTGCCCAGGGAATTCCATGATTATGAACTGCTGGATAGTTCAGTGGTTTAGAGGTTTGAGTTCAAATCCCCATTGTGCCTTCTTGACAAGAGCTGAACTTGATGAATCATGGGATCCCTTTGAATGCTGCATTTCTAAGATAATGATAACAATGATGATGATATGAATTTGTTAAATCTTTATTCTTCAACTTACCTAGTTTTGGGGGTTATGTATGAGGTTGAAAGGGCAAGATGTTGTAAGCCCCAGGGAAAAAAATGTGTCGCAATACATAAAATACATTGGGTTGGGCAACATTCAGTCTTTTTGCAGTGTCTGGACCCAGTGCTATTTTCGTACCCCTATATTCTTGGGACCCCAGCTCTCCTCCAAAATGAGGGGGAGGGGTTGAAAAATTAATTTTAAAACATATATAATGGGTCACTAGAAAGTATATATGATTTTTAATTATACTGGTGGTATGAGCATTTGTGTTTGCATATAGATCACCAAGCTGGCTGGAAAGCTTAATAGTTTAGGTCTCTAGCTGCAGAGTCAGACACAGCTGGAGAATTTGATTCCCCCACTGTGCCTCCAGTGAAGTAGAGTTGTCTTGTGTGGCCTTGGGCCAGCTGCAGTCACAGGGTGCCTCCAGAAGAAGAGAATGGCAAATTTTCTGAGTATTCTGTTCTGAGGAAACCCTGAAAAGGATAGCCATAAGTCAGGATTGACTTGACAACATATGATTATTATTTTTATAGATCATAAAGTACTGGCTAACAGAAAGAAATTTGCAAGAAAGTGAAGTATAGAAGGAAAGTAAAGTATAAAAGGGGGAGGAAACCCACATTATTAGAGTTGGACAGTTGCTCACAGAACAGCCTTTCCATATGGGAAATATCAAGACATCAGTTCCCTTACCACCTAAATTTCCTATGAATCATTGTACTAAAACTGACAAAAAGCAATGAGGATCTAAAATCAGCAATTCTTTTCCTCTTTCCTCTCCTTCTCCTCCTCCTTTTTGGTGGGGAAAACCATATTATGATTGGTGAAGTGGGGAGTCTAATGGAACCAGATGTTGCACAAACAGACGAGGAGGACCTGTGAGCCATCTCATGATCATACTTGGGGCACCATTAGAAATATTAAACAGGGATATAGAATACAGCCACCTCATATCTCATTCGTCCCTCTTCTCAGCTTTAAGATTTCATTGAGACATTATGCGTAGCATCCTTCAGTCTGAGAGACTATGATAATATGCTCTGTATGGAGGATTTGGAACAGCGTCTAGTGTGGCTGAGAAGGCCAATTTGAGAGTGACAATCCCTTCCACACTAAAGACAAATACAGTCTGTCCCCTGTCCAGCTCCCTGATTTTGCTGCTTTCAGGACTGCCTCCTCACCTCAGCCTGCTGGGCGAGGGTCTCTTCAAATTGGGAGAGGCCGTGATGCACCGCATGCCTCCAGGCTGAATACTCAGATGTCAAGGTTTCCCATCTGCTGAGGTCCATTTCCAAGGCCTTCAGATCCTGCTTGCAGATATCCTTGTATCGCAGCTGTGGCCTCCCTCTGGGGTGCTTTCCCTGCACTAATTTTCCATACAGGAGATCTTTTGGAATCCGACCGTCAGCCATTCTCACGACATGCCTGAGCCAATGTAGACGTCGGTGTTTCAGTAATGTATATGTGCTAAAAATTCCAGCTCGTTCTAGGACTACTCTATTTAGAACTTTGTCCAAATAGAAACATTAAGTTTAAGGTTTCATTTTTAAGGTTCCACTGTGTAATTAAACCTTACATAAAGTGTGTTTTACTTTGGAGTTACTGGAAACTTTCTCCAGAAAGCCTTCATCTGAAGTCCACCTCCAGTTCTGTTTACTTCTGTGGGAAACTTCATTTTGTTGGGAAACACAATACTGAATTCGTAGAAGTCCAATTTGATTTGCAATTTGGTCTTCTTCTGAACTGACCCATACCCCTAGCAATAAGGATGCTGAGATGTCTTCTTTCTTTACTATCAGTGAAATGGAATGTTTTGCAATATTTCATTCACAAAAAATGAGCAGGCATTGCCCTGACTATTTATACAAGAAATATTGCAACAAAGGTATATGTCTGTTATGGGGGGAAAGAAACAATAACATTGCCAATAAAAGGCTACTTTTCTCTAAATCCAAGTTTTATTCCCAGTCCCAAATGCCGTTTTAATACTTATGGACTACAACATTTTCAGAGGATAATTGAGCCATGTGTGTATTTTTAGGATAAATATTGGGAAAAGCTGTGTTCAATACCAATGTCTATACCATTTAAACAATGAAGGCTTCGGGTAAGTAACAACATTTGGACAGCAAGTCAATATGACTATGAAAGGCCTCCAATAATGAGCAAAGGCAGACCAATATACTGTTTGAGTATTTGGCCTCCCTACTGACAAAGGTTGCTTTCAATCACACTGTATCTATTACCATATCAATCATCACTCTAAACGCATACAGCATCATCATTGACGAAGGCATCACTTAAAGCAGAGAAACCAAAGGGTTTATAGAGCAAATAATGAAACCTTGGTTGATCCAAGAATAAAAATGAGTGCTGTTCTTTAACAACCCCTCTGCATTTTAAATCCTCCCTTCCAAAACTTGGAGGTATCCCCGCTTCTTAAAAGGGATTACGAAAGACAGAGCAACAGGCACCACATTGCTAATTATTAAAGATAACGCAATCCGATACTTTGTTTGCTGCTCAAATTAAGATATGGAATTGAACTGATGGAAATGATTTACGTGCAGGATTAAAATATTGGCAGCTTTATAGAGTGAAATGTCACTATACTGCTGTACCTTCAAGTTTTACATTTCCTCCTTTGAATCCCTGTCAGCCTTCATGAACACTAGAGACTTTAATCAATGCTTGCAGTAGCTATAACATAACACTGAATATTTTACCTGTGTAATAATCAAACTGCTGTTTAGGCTAGAGTGGTAAGAAGAAATAACAACCATATATATATTCCAATTGGCAAGTTTACAATATCAATAGCATGTCACTTTAAAAAAAACCCTTTCATCTATCAGCAGACCCTATATTAATATAGGGAAAACAAACCCTATATTTCACAACATCTGAAATCTACCCTCCGGCAAGCTGTTGTATTAAAGAAGACTTGGGAAATCATAAAGCTAAAGATGTCTTCGACATTAATTGCACTTGTAAACAATTTTTAAATTTATATGACACAGAAGTACTTGTGAAGCAAGCCTTGGTATACTCAGAATCCATTTGGCAGTTTTTAGAAAATATGGAATTAAAACTAGGATGGAGAGAAGGAAGGAAAATATATACCCTATTTCCCGGGAAATAAGACAGAGTCTCATATTATTTTTTGCTCCAAAAATGCATTAAGGCTTCTTTTCAGAGGATTTTTTTCCATGTACAACAATCTACGTTTATTCAAATACAGTCATGTCATTTTATTTTGGTTGCTGCACAAGGGTGGGGGGCAGGGTTTCACTTAACTACAGCTTATTTTTGGGGTAGGTCTTATATTACGAGCATCCTGCAAAATCATACTAGGGCTTATTTTCAGGTTAGGTCTTATTTTAGGGGAAACAGGGTAGTATAGCAATGTGATAATTCTGTTTACAGCTCCACTGCTACTTGAAATATCAGTAAAGCTTTTGTGCCTTTGTGTTTAACAAAAGCTCTCTAGCAAATACCTAAATTGAAGATTAACAGGCCAAGCTAGCCATGGGCCATCTGCTGAGCCACATCTCCGAGAGCCAGGCGGTTTGGGAAATTACTACACACAACATCCCTTGCTCTGGCCTAACCTCATACTGCCATTGTAACTCTGTTGCTGGGCTGCCAAGCTTTGGATCAGGGGTCTAGCAACTTTCTCACATTCCTCTCTCTTTCCCCGCGTTTTTTGGCTTTTCTGCCAGCAGATATTTCCTAGCAGAACAGTTCTGCTGGCAGATCATTCCACTGGCATATCTCCAAGACCAGCTGGAGGTTCTGCCAACAGAAGAGCATTCCTGTAACCTAATCTTGCATTTAATCCTAACATGCTTCTGTTGACATGTAGTTCAATTATTACATCATGGGGCAACAATAGCCAAATAATGCAATCCCATGTAAATTCCACTACCTCCCTCTATAGAACCTGAATTTGACACAAATTTCCCCACCTCCCGAGATATGTAATGCCTAATCAGTTCTGTGGTTTTCTAGAGAATTTGAGGTGGTGAAACAAATACGGTGGAGACTAGTAGGCACATGGTGATCTCACTTCACGGGGATTGAGAGAAGGCCACTGCATCCTAAAACAGTTATAAAGGGTCTACTTGGTGGACTGTAGTGTGACTAAGTGTTCTTATTTCTCCACCTACTGTGCATCCTTGGATGGCCATCTGACAGAGAGATTGTGGGATTTTCTTTGTCTTTGACTGCTGAAGTAACTATTACACTGGAGAAAGGATAAGTTGGAACCCTTGAAAGCCTACTATGATGAGTTTGCTAAACACTTTGTTGTATTTCTTATATTCAAGATGCCAGTCTTGATCTAGCTTCAGGTGAAGTATCCAGAACATCATCTCATCTGATTTTATGCAACCTGAGGATCTGGACAAGGTCCTTGGTTAGATTTCCCCAACCACTCTGTATATTTAGCCTTGATGTATACGATTGTTCAACCTATTTTATCCTGAGGTTTATAATGGTGTTTAATATTGTCACTAGGTGTTGTCTTGGCCACCTTGAAGGTGACAGCTGTGATACCATTTCTTAAGGAATTTTCACTGGATCTGGCAGGTTATAAGCACTATTGTTCATTTTATTCTCACTGTCTCAGTAATCTGGATTTGGCAAAATCCTGGTTCCTTGTCTAGGCTAGCAAAGACTAGTAAACTAAAACAGAATTTCATCAAGATGGAGATTTGGGGTGGGCGGGGTAGATGCCTCACAAATAAGAGGAAAAGATAGGATTATTACCTGTTCTGGACAGGGTTGCACTTCCTCTCAGAGAACAGGTTAGTAATCTGCAGGATTTATTTTAGACACGTTGTTGTCACTGGAAGTCCAAGTGGGCATATTGGTTCAGCACATGTTTTACCAGTTTCAGCTGGTATGCCAATTACAGTTCATCCTGGGCAGAGATAGCTTGGCCCGTGTGATGCAGGTGCTAGCAATCTGAAGACAGGATTACTGCAACATGCAATTGTCTTTAAACTAAACTGCTGCCTCTCTTTGGGATTCCATTCTATAGTTAAAATTAGGTGTGCATCAGCTATGGAAAATATATTTATTTAAACCTTGTCCTCCCAGCCCGGAAATAAAGAGGCGAGACACAGGTTGGTTGGGTTAAAACTTGGGCCACAGTTTTAGTAACTATTTAAACTAATGATTGTTGTGGGTTTTCCAGGCTGTTTGGCTGTGTTCTTAAGGTTTCTCTTCCTCACGTTTCGCCAGTCTCTGGTCAGCATCTTCAGAGGACAGGAGTCACAACTCTGTCTGTGCTCTGTTGCAGTTTGTTGAATAGTTGAGTATTTATAGTTGCATAAATAGTTGTATATATAGTTGTATAAATAGTTATAGTTGTATATAAAAGACCAGCTAACGATACCCATCAATCACAGTGACAGATCATCTCTCCCCCTTATCACAACAATACACCCACAACAAAAACAGGCTGATCACCATAATCACCCAATCTCCTGAAAAGGATAAAAGCTGATCCCACAGCTATAAATACTCAACGATTCAACAAACTGCACCAGAGCACAGAGAGAATTCTGACTCCTGTCCTCTGAAGGTGCTGGCCACAGAGACTGGCAAAACATTAGGAAGAAAAACCTTAAGAACACGGCCAAACAGCCCAGAAAACCCACAACAATCATCAGATCCCAGCCGTGAAAGCCTTTGAGAATATATTTAAACTAATCTCCCAACTAGTGCTCTGTGCTAAAGGTAATCCACTTTCTCAGCCCATCGAGTCTCATGACCCTAAGTGGGCTGCTGTCCGGGAGGTTCCCTTATGTGGAACCACCTCTCCTCAGATGGCCAATTGGCTCTACCTGACAGAGAGATGGCATAATTCTCTCATCACATACTGTGAACTTACCCCAGCTCTTGTTTGCTCACTACCTGCCACAGCCTGACAGAGAGATGGCATAATTCTCACATCACGTACTAACTGTGAACTTACCCCAGCTCTTGTTTTCTCACTACCTGCCACAGCCTGGAGCTATTTATATGCCCGAAGCCCACCACCAGAGCCAAAAATTTCAGCACAAAGGCCCCCTTGTAAGTCCCTAAGAAAAAGGACCATGCCCAACTCTGATAATTGAACCCTGTCACTTCTGTATAGGTCACACTGGTGTCCTCTTAAGTCTGGATACCAGATCCCAGGCCAGCCTTCATGGCTCAACTAACTTCACGACTGACGCCATGCCTTGTGCAGTCAATACACCTAGGATCACATTTAGCTGTCCATATCAATTGTGGAATAGTATTAAACAACATAATTCTCATTGCAGGAAACTTATCCCTCAATGTCTGTAGGTCCTGGATCACCTGCAATATCAATGACTTGCATGTTCTCATAGTCGAATCATTTCCTCCCAAATGAACCAAAAATATATCAGGGGGCCCATCAGTAATACACAAAATTCTATTAAGCTGAAAAAGAATTTTGGGTGACATTGGGGTATGCTTGTCTTCCTGTCTGCCCCTTTCCTTGCTTCACCCCTCAATTATTTTCCTAACTCTGAAATCACTAGCAGGGTCCGGGCAATCATGTGCCTTGGCATAAAAAGTGAGGGCTAACATCTTTCCCTGGATATTGTGGGGAGCCAAACCTTTTCAATGGAGATAAACTCCATATTGTTGCAAATGATCAACTGTTATAGGCCATGGTTGTCCCATGCCTTCCCCACTGCAAAAGGCAAAAAATCCCTCCCATGCAGCTGCGTAGCTGCGCCTGGTACTTAGAGCGATTGCTAAACTGATTACCCTGTTGGCTTCAGTCTTCCAGTGCTCCAGACCTCCGGAGGCAATGTCTCTGGACGAACTTGAGCTTCTAGTGCCAACGCTCTTGACCAATCGATCTGTTGACGGGACAGGATATCAGCCAGCTCATTCTTAACAACAGGCACATGGCAAGCCTGGAACACAAGATTATATTCAAAACATTGGAGAGTAAATGCTCTCACCAATCGCATGACTCTTGGTGATCTAGACATGAGGGTATTCACTACATGGACCACTGCCATATTGTCACACCAAAAGGTGACTGCTGAATTGGCCCAAAAATCTTCCAAAAGCCACAGGGCTCCAAAGATTGGAAAAATTCAAAAAATGTGAGGTCATGGGTGACTTTGGAGTCACTCCATTCCACGGGCCACAGCCTGCATACCATCAGCCTACCAGTTTGCTGGACTGCGTCCAATACAATCCCTAAAAATGTGACTACTGTAGCTGGGCCCTCTGCCTTTTTGTCTGCTAAGTACCCCTAGTTCCCTAGCAATGAGTTGAAAAGTACTCACAAAATAGAAAATCATCCAAATAATGAACAACTTGGGAAAACCCTGCCCTACGCTTGAAAGCCCATTCCAAGAATGAGCTAAAACATTCAAAGGCAGCACAAGAAATTGAGCAGCCCATTGCCATTGCTCTATCCATATAAAGGAAACCAACAACTCAAAATCATCAAGGTGAACAGGAAGTAGGCGAAAAGCATTTTTAATATCCACTTTCCCCAATTCAGCACCATGGTCGCAAGATCTGACCATTCTAATGGCAGCATCAAAAATGTGTAATGGACTGTGCATCATTTATAGAGTCATTATCATTTATAGAGTCCCCCGCTGGGTATGATAGGTGATGTATGAGGTGGTATTCCCCTGACACCTTCTTAGGGATGGTCTCAAGGGGGGAAACATACAAATTAGGCACAGGAGAATCCTAGAAAGGTCCAGCCACCCTGCCTTCTGCCACTTCTTTCTCGATCTTTTGCCTCACAACATCTTCCATGCCCCTAACAGATTTGAAGTTGCCAGCTAATGGCCTGCCTAATGTCCTGAACGGGAATTCTTCCTAAACCTCTCATTCTCCCTTTCTTCCCCTTTAGAACCTTTCTTTTCTTCAATTTTCTATTTAAGATCTCAAATACATCCATGTATTTGGTGGCCGGGAACAGTTGGTCATCCAATGGATGAGACTGATTCCAGTAAGGAAGTGCATGAGGAATTGCAGGATAGTTGTAGATGTCGCACCAGTGTTTGCTGAGTACTCCTTTTCTAAAAGAGCAATTTGTGACATCATCACATCACCAAGCTGTCTCAATTCTGCCAATCTACGTGCCTTCGAATCTCTACTTGACCTTCTTGAAGTAGCTCTGGCCCTTTTTCATTCAAGTTTGCTTAACTTAGCCAGTATTGAGCTGTAATCCAGCCACTCCTCCTCGTGTGATGATGAAATTGCAGCTGGAGTCTTACACTTTGCAGGCTGGAGTCTTACATTTTTCACAACTAATGTAATCTAATTTATATCTATAAACTGCAAAACCCATGGGGGGGGCAACACAACAGCTAAATCCTTTTCACTCCCCCTTTTAAAATAATAACAATAACAATAATAACAATAATAACAATAATAACAATAATAACAATAACAACAATAACAACAATAACAACAATAACAACAATAACAACAACAACAACAACAATAACAATAACAATAACAATAACAATAACAATAACAATAACAATAATAATAATAATAATAATAATAAGAAGAAGAAGAAGAAGAAGAAGAAGAAGAAGTTATTTTTGATATTTATCAATAATAATAATAATAATAATAATAATAATAATAATAATAATAATAATAATAATAATAATAATAATAATAATAATTATTATTATTATTATTATTATTATTATTATTATTATTATTATTATTATTATTATTATTATTATTATTATTATTATTGAAACCTAAATGCAGCCCACCAGGGTGTGCAATTTGAAAATTATATGCTCCCCTTTCCTTTATTTTTTTATACAGCCTATTGATCACCAGTAGATGATGCACCACCCTCTTATTCCCCCCCTCTCTCTCTCTCTCTCTCTCTCTCTCTCTTTGAGGTGGGGGTAAGAGTGTGGGAGGATGGTAGGACGGGGAAGCCCAATTAATAAATCCGAACACCCAACCTGAGGTTATAACCCTCTATATAGTCCAACCGCCCAGTAAAGTAAACTAGCTGGAAATTATTATTGCTATTATTAAATGAATGCAATTAAGAAGGGAAGGCAGAAAATTAAAACCAAAAGTCCCCTAAAATATTGAATTAATAACAGTGGAGAAGTCAATACTTTACTGGCTGAAAAAACATGCATGCTTTTTATTGGCACAGCTCTTGATATTCATTAACAGAATCCTGTTGGCAATTTATATGTGCATAAGTGAAATCATGTCAGCTATGGGTGATAAGGATAAGGCTACCCTGGTTGTAATGATATATGCCTGGTAACCTCCAGGTTGGATTATCATAATTCATTGTGCCCCAGAAAATGTTTTGGAAAGCCCTAGATAAGGATGGGTGAGAAACTAGGTCTGTACAAATTATTATATGAATTTAACAACTTTGCACCTTATGAACCAATGAAAGCATCAGGACAGTGTTGCTCACCAATATCTGAATTGTCTTGAATGTAGCTATACAGTGCTCCAAAGAGATGGATCAAGAACTTGCCTACCATTCTCCCACTGCAGTCCCCAATGATACCACCCAATACATGTTGGAAAAACTTCAAGAACATTGGGAAATATAGTAGTGGTGAATGCAGAAAGAGGGGAGGTTTCAGTATGCAACATACTATACTAAGAAGTAGTATTTCAGTCAATATGTCTATGTAAACTTAATTTATGCTGTGTTTATAGTACATAAAAACAATTATCCTAAAATTTATCTGCACTCCTTTATCATAAACATCAAGATACCATGACTATTTGGATTAAATTTATCCGACATTAACATGAATACAGTTTGCTACTTTTAGCATTAACTCTAAAAACATTAATTCTGTTACCCACTCATTGTTCTTGCATCCATTGTTTATATTATAATTGCAACAACCATACCAGCAATCATGATTAGGTCTTTATATTTATGTATTAGTTAACAAAAAGTATATGAATCAAATTGAATTTCAAATATCATCAAGATTGGAATGCCTTCATAGTGTTATTTTTCTTTCAAGTAGATCCACAACAAATGAATGACTGTTGGGATTTACATTTCCAGCTGGTTGAACTATGGTTGCTATTTATTTTATTTAACTTCTTAGGGTAATATGCTATTGTACCACCAGTTTGCAATGATTCTGTCTTACATTTGTGCATAAAGAAGTTGGTGACCTTCTTTCCAGATGTATAACCAAGTTTCAGAGAATACTGAGATCTATAGTATGTAAATCTTGCGCCTATCTGATCATATATACTTTAACCTGCTTCACATTTTAGTTTTAGCAGTATTTAATTTACTTTTGGAACTGTATGTCGTGGTCTGCTAATAAATTTTCCAGCTCACTATGTACAGATGCACACATGCACACACGTTTATAGCTTTTCCAGAACTGAAATTATGGAACTTTCCCTTAGATTAAATTTGGGATCATTTGTCATTAAGCTCTCAGTAAATGTAATGGGCTTAAACCAAATTCTCACTCTCTTTCTCTCTTTATTCTCCCTCCCTTCTTACAATATTGCCTGTTCCAGATGGGTGACTTTTCCCATCTGGAACAGAACAGAACCACGAGCAGGGCTTTCTCAGCATGGATTCATATTTATAGTATGCTCTGTCACTTGAAATTAATGTGGATTCATCATTATGGGGGATTATCTAAGTATTTAAAGTCTTTTTTATTTCATCCTACTTCTGAATAATTATCTCCCTTGGATTTGTTTGTGTGCTTTATTTTCAGAGAATTTTATATTATTGTGGTTTATTTGAAAATTGTGCTTTGTCTTGTGAGGGCTTTGATGCACTAATAATCAGCTTAGATTCCCTTTAATTAAATAGATAAACACATGAATCCATAATAGAAAGAAATTTACATCTAAGGATGGGAAAATCTGTCCAGTTTACTGTCTCCTGCATTTGCTTTTTTAAACCTCAGGTTCATTCCATACTCGATATGGGGAATTTTTAAAATGTTATTGAATTCTTAAGTAACAAGCTGAAACTAAATTCTTTGCAGGTTTTAAGGCTCTACAGGTCTTTAAAATGAGGATGGTTTAAGAAGGGGCAGTAAGCACTAACATGCTTCAGTACACAGGAATTGAAACCAGGCTCTTAAGAGTTAAGTACTGTACTCAGATTAAACCAGAAGGAACATCAGACTCTGCTTCTCCCATCTCTCTCTCTCTCTGTGTTTTAATTGCAAGCCTTTTTTCTCCCAAAATATGAACACATTTATAAATCTCTCCACATTCTTACAAAGAACAAACCAAAACAAAATTCCTACGCACCCAGAATGTCACCTTATTCTGAAGCTCTGATCATTCAACTAGCACGTTTACAGTACATATTTTCCTTTCCTTGACTAAAAGGGAGAAGATCCAGAGTCAACGCTATGGCACAGGAATAAAGGATTCCACTCACACTGCATATACTTTCTCCATGATTTCCATCTATAGCTGTTTTCTTCTGTATGGTTGATTTTAGAAGAAGAAAATTCTAGCAGGAGATTCCAAATGGATAACTGGAATGTTAAATATATTACAGAATAGTACATTATCAACTGAAGAACAGAAAACTGTCAACCAAAGAACAGAAAATTTTTCATAATTCCTATTTCAAGCTGGAAGTTAGTTTCAGTAAAAGGCAGCACAGAGGACAACAATAAAGCACAAGCATTAAGTATGAAACAAATCATCACAGTTCACATGTCACTAGAAGCAGAGGTCCTTGAAGAGGTAAAAGGCTGTTTATTCTAACACAAGTTCGGCACAATCTGCATTTTAAAAATGCTTGATTTTATTTTTTAGATGGTTATCAGAACAGAAGTACAGGCTTCATTTGCATGTCAGACAAATGTTACTTCAGAAGATTTTCTTGTCATGAGGGCAAACTGTTGGAAATCTATACCTTTCTTAGTGTGTGATCTAGTCCTTTGTCTTCCAGTTATCTGAAGGCAGAAACACTGCATGTACACTTTGTGCTATTCCAGATGTTTGATTATCATGTTTGTAGCCTATCCTTGTTCCAAAGAGCTTGAGACAACATAGAACAGCAGTGGGACATGGAGCTTTGGAGTAATCATATTATGTCATCACAACTCCATGACAAGGGCTAGGTGAATCACAAAATCATAGAAGAATTGAATTAGAAGAGACCTATTAAGTCCATCAGGTCTAATCCCCTGCTAGGTGCAGGAGATCTGACTGATGATTGTACAGTTTTCTCTTGAAAGTTGTGGCTGGCCCTAAATTTGACAAGGAGTTTAGTGTCAAAGCAAAGATTTAAACATGGCTCTCTATAAACAATAACATAATAAAAATGGTATATAACAACATCCAAATAAAATATAAAAGGTACTACACGAATTACAATAAAAACCACATAATAAAATAGGTTGGATGTTAATTATTGAAGTCACTATTGTATTAGGGTGTTTTAAAATCTGAGAAGGTGTGTCTGAATAGCCACATTTTAAATGATTTTTAAAAGGTTCCCAATTAAGGTTTCAGGCGGTTTTCAAGTGGAAGACTGTTCCACAGTTGTGGGCAACTGCCGACAAGGCCCGATTTCTGGTCGTTGTTTTTTGGGCCTCTCTCAGGGTCAGAATTCTCAACCACCCACCCTATGAAGATCTTACAGAGTAGGGAAATCTGATCGAAAGGAGATGTTCTCCCAGATATCAAGGTCCATGAAGCTGGCACGGAAGTAAACTGGTAACCAGTTCAAGGCCGCCAAGGTAGGGGAAATGTGTTGGTATTTCCTAAGGCTTCTCAAAAATCTGGCCACTGAGTTTTGGACCTGTTGGAGTCTCCATAACAGCCCCAAGGGCAGCCCCACATAGATAGCATTGAAGTAGTCTAATCTTGAGACTACCAGTGCATGAACCATCATGGTGAGGGACCTGGTGTCAAGGTAGAGATGCAACTGGGCAATCTGCCTTAGATGGAAATAGGCGGAATGGACCACAGATGCTATCTGAGATTCCATTGATAGGGCCAGGTCCAAGAGTATGCCCAAGCTGTGCACCTCATCCTTCATGGAAAGAGTAGCTCCCCAAAAAAGGAGAGGGAGGCCCCCAGACCACAAACACTAGGGGCACCCACCCGCAGGATTTCTGTCTTTCCTGGGTTCAGCCTCAGTCCATTATCCTTCATTCATCCCAGCATAGTGCCCAGGCAGCGCTCAAGGGACGGGACGGCATCCACTGCAGAGGGTTAATTATTGAAGGACAGATAGAGCTGGGCGTCATCTGCATACTGGTGACACAAAGGTCCAAAACTCCTGATGAACTCCCCCAGCAGCCTCATATAGATGTTAAATAGCATTAGGGAGATGATTGACCCAAGAGTCCACAGATTGGACAGCATCTGCCCAAGCTGTACTCATTGAAGACAGTCCTTCAGGAAGGATCAGAGCCAGGCCAAGGCCTGACCTCTGATCCCCAACCCAGAGAACCTCTCCAGGAGTATACTATGGTCGACGGTATCAAAGGCCACTGATAGGTCATGGAGGACCAATAAAGACATTTTGCCCTTATTGGCCTCCTCAGATCATCTTGCAGGGTGACCAATTCTGTTTCCATGCCATGATGTGGTCTGAACCTGGACTTGAATGGATCAGGGGCTTTGGTTTCCTCCAGAAGTGCCTGAAGCTGGTTGGCCACCACTCTCTCCACTAACTTGCAAATAAAAGGTACATTAATGACAGGTTGATAGTTAATATCAGCCACTGCCAGATTGGGCTTCTCATGGATTGGTTTAATGAGCATCTCCTTGAGGGCAAGGGGACCCTTCCCTCAAGGAGAGACCCATTGATAATAGCTACTGCCCACTCTGTTGTTAACAGTCTGGCCACTTTCAGGAGCCAGGCTGGGCAAGGGTTTAGTGAAGAGGTGGTGGCCCTACAGTGATCAAGCACTCTGTCAACCTCAACAGATGTCACAGGCTGAAACTGTGCTAGAGTTACTGAGCAAGGCAATACAGAGGATGTCTTGGCTCAATCTAGTGATGACGAGGAGAGATCCAGGTCCCAGTGGATGGCCTCCACTTTGCGTTTGAAGAAGGCTGCAAATTGATCACAAGAAATGCTATTGGGAGGCTTGTCACTGTGACCAGCCCCGGATAAATTGCGTACAATATGAAAAAGTTCACCTTGATAGTCTCGGGCTTTGCTTATATGGGAAGCGAAGTAGGATCTCCTTGTAGCCTTCACTTTGGCTAGATACAGTGGTGCCTCACTTAATGAGCGCACCGTTTAATGACAAATCTGCATAGCGATGAATTTTTTCCTATCGCTAATGCGATCGCATTATGATGTTTTAGGTGGCAAAACATCGCTTTGCGATGATCAGTAAGCATTTCGCTTACTGATCTTTGCATTGCGATGTTTAGAAAACAGCTGATCAGCGTTCCAAAATGGCCGCCGGGTGCAGAAAATGGCCGCCCGCAACGTTTTCATGCCATGCCCTCGCTTACCGAGGTGGCAAAAGTGGCAGCCGGATGGGGAATCTTCGCTTACCGGTGAGTTTTCCCCTCATAGGAACGCATTAAATGGAGTTCATTCCGTTCCTATGGGGTTTTACGTTCCGGATAGTGATGTTTCCGGATAGCGACGTTAATCCTGGAACGGATTAACATCGGTATGTGGGGCACCACTGTAGATGTTAGACACATTTTTGTGGCTTGTAAATTGGCTATCATTGGGACCTGTCTCCAAATGCTCTTTAGCCTCCTATTTCGCTTCAATGCCTGCAGCTGCTGGTTATACCAAGCAGCTGGATGGGCTGCTCTGGTGGTGGCAGCACACCATTCATCCACCAGAGCTTCAACAGGAGCACCAACTAGATCAGCTGGTATCCCCTGCATTGCATCTTGGAAACCAACAGAATGCAATAGCCTGCACAAGCAGACCATCTTAATAAGCCCTGATGCCTGCAGAGAGGGAGTGCCACTGAGACATTGCATTTTATCAGGTGGTGGTCTGACCATGACAAGGGGAACAACACCAAGAATCATCTTTGGCTCACTCCCTCTCTCTGACCAGTTGAGAACACCAGGTCTGATGTGTGACATGTCCAAGGAAGCCATGGTTTCCAAGAACTCAAGAGTTGGACCTGTGGCCCCAACCTCAGCATGAACATTGTAGTCACCCAGAACAGCCTGGGGGACCTCAATGCCACTGCTGTGATGAAGTCCGCCAGCTCCGAAGACTGCATGATTGCGGGGGGCACGCTAAACCAGCACCATCCCAAATCCATCCCTGGTCCCCATAGTCAATGATCAGCATGGAAAAGAGATGAGTTGTTGTTTTTAAAAACTTTTTAAAAAAATATTTTTTATTTTTAAAAACTAGAGATAAGGTAAGGAGTACAAAAGGTAGAGGGGGTATGGAGGGGAAAGAAGGGGAAGGAGAATACAAAATACACTGTCATCCAATCTGTTTGTCCATGTTGTGATATGAAGCCAACTTTACACCTTTCTACAATTTGATTGCCCTCCAGATTTCAAGTTACAGTTACATCTTAGTTTAATTCTAAGTTATTCAAGCACTATCTGGTGACTCAAGCCATTTATATAATAAATCCAATCATTCAGTTGCCTTTTGTATTGGACAGCCTTTCAACACTTCTGATAGAATATCCATTTCTTCCACTTCCCATACCTTCTCAATGAGTTACTCTTGTTTTGGTATCTCCAATTTCTTCCAGTTCTTAGCATAAAGAATTCTGGCTGCAGTGACTATATATATAAAATTAGGTAGTTCTTTGTTTTATCAATATTATCTGGTATAATGCTCAGTAAAAACAATTCTAGGGTTAATGGAACATTACAAAACAGTATTTTTTGTAACAGGGTATGTACTGCTATCTAATACTGTTTCGCTACTCTACAAGTCCACCACATATGGTAAAAGCTTCCATCTTGTACTTCAGACTTCCAACAAACATTTGACACCTCTGTATAAATCTTTGACAATTTTTCCAGAGTCATAGGCCACCTATAAAACATCTTATATATGTTCTCCTTGAAATTTGCCGATTTTGTGAGGTTTATGTTATTTTTCCATATTTGCAACCATTGATCAATATCAATATTATGTCCTATATTTTGTGCCCACCTAATCAAACATTATTTTACCATCTCTCATTTTATTTTCAAGCAAATAATCATACATTTTTGGAAAAGAGATTAACTGTCCAGTTTTCCAGTCCCCAGGTCAAGGAAGACTCCATTATGCCTTCACTGAGTCTAAAGGCAATAGACAATATATGATTTCAATAAAATAATTGGATGTTGTCATTTTAAAAAATAAAGAGACTGTTATATATGTCTGTAAATGTACACCTGCCATTTGTTACTGTTATTAGATTCTTCTCATACATATTAAACCATTCAGATATGACTCTCGTTATATGCACATCTGGTTGGTAATGTTTTCCCAAATATAAGAAGCACTGAAACAAAGAACAGCACAAAATATATAAAACAGTCACAAAATAGAAAGTGACATGAATGATGGTCAGTGTATCACTTCTGCTCATGGGATGTCTGAATAAATGAAGTATTTATTATTATTATTATTATTATTATTATTATTATTATTATTATTATTATTATTATTATTATTATTATTATTATTATTATTATTATTATTATTATTATTATTATTATTATTATTATTAAGATTGTAAACCTACAGATGTGCAGTAATTTAAAAGATGTTGAGAACCTATGATGGTCCAGCCAGGCCCTTCTTCCTAGACTGCCGTGCTCAGCAGGAAAAACTGATTTCAAAATATGTCTTTAGAAATATCAAATGCTTAATCCACCTCTGAAAGTTGGTAAATTTCAGAGCATTTATTCATAGAAGCAGTTTGCTTTACTGTCTTCAATTCTACATGTGATCACACACACAGTGGTGGCTCTGTAATATAAAATTTGCAGGACTTCAAAAGCTTCATTAAGCCAAACTCCATTGCAGATGTAATTTACATTTACTGTACTCCAGGCCATAGCAGGTGCCACTGGTTTAGGCAAACATGAACCGAAAGCTACTATGGGCTTTTTCTTCCCTAGCTGCTTTTTTTCTTTCTTTCTTTTTTTTTACCCCAACTTGATCTTCATTTTTCTCACAGCACGCATTCATTAGGGCTACAAGGGCAAAAGCTTAAAACAGCAGTGTAGCATGCTGTTTCCAGTCTTGGCCAGCAATAAGCAATATAATACTGTGTCCAGTCTCTTGAACACTTCCCCTCTTATCTACAACAAATTATATATCTATGCACACAGCAGTGACCAGCAGCTTTCAAAATGTGGTAAACTTAGGTTTAGTCCAGAAAACCTCTAGCTATCGAAGGGCAGTAGCAGATGTCTGCTGTACTTCTGCCGTTTTCTGTTCTTGGTTCCTTTACTAGTACTCCCTCCTAGAATGGCTCACAATGGCAGAATTTAGTCAGAATCTTCTTTCCTGTGATCACCATCTCCCGGTCTAGAGAATAGCACCCAAGCCAAAGGATTCAAATCACAAGAAAGGAAACTCAAGCTAAATATTGAGAAGAGCTTTTCTTGGCAAGAGACACTTGATAATAGAGATGCTTCAGCTGTAGAGCCCTTCCTTGGCAGGAAGTTGGATTAGATGACCTTTTGGGTCACTTCAACCTTTCAATTCAACATTAGAGATGGGCACTTACTGTGGTTTGAGGTTTGTTATGGTTTGAAGGACCAGGGCCACAGGTCTTGCATGAGTGCCCTGGATTCCTCACCCCGCCTCCTCCTCTGAGACAGTACCATGAGAGGAGGTGGGGCAGGGAAGCCTGTGGCACTGCTTCTGATTGGGTGCCCATGGGAAGAGGTGGGATGCAAAATTCAGGGTGCCCACACAACACATGTGGGCCTGATCTTCCAACCTGTACCAACTGGCCAAATCACAGTAAGTGCCCTTCTCTGTTCCATACTGTTTCTATGGCCTTCTGCATATAATAAGCTTGTTACCTGATAAGGCTACCAGAAGCCAAACTTGTGATTTTAAAACCTCTGTGCCATCAACTCACTTCAGATTTAAGTCAATGTTATGAATTAATGACATCCAAACTGTTTATCATTAACAGTCCTGATTGGGTCTTGCAGACAAACGGTCATAGTTCTTTTTTTTTAATCAATCCATTTCACATTAGATCTTCTTACTGTTTTCTTCTTTTCCTAACATAATTGTTTTGCTCCTTATGATATGTCCAACATACAATAGCCAACATACAATGTCCAACATACAATACAAAAATTGATCATTTTGTTTGTAGAGAAAGTTCAGGCTGCCTTCTGTCAGTAATATAGTGTCATCTTAAGTTATCCATATTTCTTCTTCTACCATATTTCATCATTCCTTCTTTATCTGAATTCAACACACCTTTTTATATTATATGTTCTGCATATAGGTTGAACAGCTAGGGACCTAAAACACACCTTTGTCTGTCATTTTGGCTAATTAGAAACCATTCCGTTTCTTCCTATTGTGTCCTTACAGCATTCTGTTGTCCAGTCCAAGCCACAAAGAGAGCAGTAAATACCATCATGATAATTTTACAAAAGATAAGTCAAATGAGAAATGAAGAGAGAAGAAACATGTGACACAAGTGTCAGCCCTGGAGGGTGTTAAAGCCCTACATTCTTTGCTGCATATTTCTAACTTAGAACATTTAAAATCCATTATTTAAAATATTTAGTGATAATCCATTATAACCCACATCTTTGAGGAGTAATTATGGAACTGCATTGTCATTGTTCTTCCATAGTATGGGGCATGCAGTTCCATACAGTCTTTCTTCCATAGCCAACTTTATATTTTGACTGTTTGGGTGCATGTAGGCTACATCATGCATCAGCCACAAACTAGGGATGTAAAACCTTATTTGTTTCATAAGGATAAGGAACTTCCAAATTATTCTCAACACTCTGGTACTCTTGACAGGAACAAGAACAGGAAGGAGAATGGTGTTTGGGTGTTGTTAGGGGCATGTTTTAGCACAAATTTAGAAAAATTAAGATCAAGTGAAAGATGCAAAACAGCAATGGTTGCTGCTTTGTTGTGTGGATTTTTCAGGTTGTTAGCATAGTTTTTCTTTTAAACCAATAGACAAGTCATTCTGTGTGCTGCTTTTCAGAACACAGAATGGGCAGAGTCTGTTCGCACAAGCTATGAAGACCTCAAGAAAAAAAAATGGCTTATTTTCTTGCCTTTGCCTGTGAACCCTGAAAAGTCCTTTTGATGTGTCTTGTTGAGGCAATACAATTTAAATCAATGAGACAATGAAGCATTTAGCAAGTACAGTTTTGTATCCTGGCCATGAAAAAAGTAGATGGTCTGCTCTGTATTGTTAGCTCTTTTTTTCTGGCTTTGACACATGCAGTAAGAGAAGTATAATAGTGACATCTGCTATGGGTTTGTTGCAGGGTTACTGAGATGACATATATGGAATCCTTTGAATACCCCCAAAATAATATGTATTCAGAGCATTGCATATAATATGCTGAATTACAACTCACTCATGCCTGGCCATTGATCATAGTGGTTGGGAGTTGCAGTTCTTTCTTTCTTAAAACCTTTATTGGCATTAAAAGGGGATAAAGCAGCAGTAACAATTTATGTCATAGTATTACAAACCAAAAAGGACGATCGTGAGGGTAAGAGCTGGGAAGGTGATGTGGGGGGAGGTTGGGGGAGGGATTTTGGCTTGGAGACCGCTAATAAAAAATCCGCTACCATGCTAGTGATGGTCGCCGAGTAATCGCTTAAAAGGACGGGAAGGGGGTCAGCTAGGGAAACAAAAAGGGACGACAGGAGGGGTTCGAGAATGTTGTTTCGTAGATGTTGATGAGTCGGGCAGCGGAGTAGTATGTGGTCTAAGGTATCGGGCTCAGATGAGCAAGAGAGACAGAGTTGCAGTTCAGCAGCATCAGAAAGGTTCTTCAACCCTTCCATAAATTAAGTATCCATGTGTATGAGTGTGAGGGTCTAAGAGAGAGCAAGAGAGAGCAAGAATGAAAGCAATAGGAAGAATGAATATGTATTATGAATATTTTTACTGGCCAGGATTTCCAACATAAGCCTATGTAATTCTCCTCTGAAGAAAGCACCACTAAGCATACCAGGATTTAATCCCAGCAAAATGTGCATAATATTGAAGCCTTCTAACAAAAAGTCATGCAAAAAATGAAAACAAAGGTGGCCTGCTTTAAGAAATGTTTCACCAATTGTTCTGCAAGAATCTAGAAGAAGCTCAAGAGAAGACAAAAAAAAATGACATTCTCTTTTTGCCGTAGAAGGATTGCATTGTGCTCAAATTCAAAAGAACTTTTGCAGGAGGGGTGTGGCAATCCAAGATTCACATTGACACCCACTAATCAAAAAAGTCCATTAAAAAGTCAAGTGAAGCAAACATAAAATAGTTCTGTTCATATTCTGGGTAGATATTCTCTTGCACTCTGCATTTCTTTGACAAACATTTTAATGCCACCATTCATCAGTGCAGGGATGTGGCAATACTACAATAACCGTACCAATATATCACTTTCATAGCTATTCATTTTTACAGAAAAACTTACTGCATTGTTTCCGATAGAGTTCTCATTTATTTCCAGCAACTGTATTTTGCTGTTCTTCCTATCTCTTAAATGAAATCAGTCATTGCTCAGCAGAGGGGGGAAAAGTTTTGTTTAGCATTGCTTGCATTTCCGAGTAAAGCAATACCAGAGTTTTCCGTCTTAGAATAAAAATCTCGAAACTCATAATTTTGTACATCTGCAAAAGGCAGTTGAATGAAACGGGTAATATTTTAAAGCAGATGTGGAAATTCCACAGCATTTAGGCTCTACTACACGTAGCCCTCGCCCTCATACCATGTGCAATCTGCAGCCTCACATCACTGGCAAAAGTGGGAAGAGAGAAACCGGAGGCAGGAGCATTCAAAAATCCTATGAAGGCTGTGGCACACCAGAAAAATGTTTCTGAGTTACTCCTCATGAATTTTGATCCTTTTTTGAGGTTCAGAAAATGCAAGGCCACACAAAACTCAGCCTGCTGGTAGGCTACTACTATATTTGTCCTGCATTTCATCATGCAGTGCAATTGACACCCCAATGGAGTGTGTACTCCATTTTCTATGCATTTGTGTTCGAAAACTCCAGGGGGTCCAATATGCAGCAGCCAGAATGCTGATTGGGGCTGGTTACAGAGATCATGTGACACCCCCCCCATTACAGCAGTTTTACTGGCTGCTGATCCATTTCTCGACACAGTTCAGAGTGCTGATATTAACCTATAAAGCTCTAAACAGCTTGGGTCCAAGCTATCTAAAAGACCACATCTCTCTCTATGAGCCTGCCTGGGCTTTAAGATAATCAGGGGAGGCCTTTGTCAGTCCCACCACCCTTGCAGATGCATCGGGTGGGGACATGTGAGTGGGCCTTCTCTCTTGCTGCTCCCAGGCTCTGGAACTCCCTCCCATGTGAAGCTAGGCTGACCCCATCATTGCTGTTCTTCTGCAAGTGGGCAAAGACCTTTCTGTCCAGGCAAGCTTTCCCTTAATAACTGGTGGGCTGAGAGGGATTTTTAAATGAATGTTTATGTTATGTTGTTTTAAATGTGCCTTAGTATTGATTTCTCCTTCATGGATTGCTGCCTTGTCGTGGCGAAGGGGCTTGAGTAACTCAGAGAAACTATGGGCTATGCCGTGCAGGGACACCCAAGATGGACAGGACATAGTGGAGAGTTCCGACTAAATGCAATCCACCTGGAGTAGGAAATGGCAAGCCACTCCAGTATCTTTGCCAAGAACGCCCCATGATCAGAAACAAAAGGCTAAAAGATATGACGCTGGAAGATGGGCCCCTCAGGTCGGAAGGTGTCCAACATGCTACTGAGGAAGAGCGGAGGACAAGTACAAGTAACTCCAGAGCTAATGAAGTGGTTGGGCCAAAGCCGAAAGGACGCTCAGCTGTGGACGTGCCTGGAAGTGAAAGGAAAATCCAATGCTGCAAAGAAAAATACTGCATAGGAACCTGGAATGTAAGATCTATGAACCTTGGGAAGCTGGAGGTGGTCAAACAGGAGATGGCAAGAATAAACATCGACATCCTGGGCATCAGTGAACTAAAATGGACAGGAATGGGCGAATTCAGCTCAGATGATTATCATATCTACTATTGTGGACAAGAATCCCGTAGAAGGAATGGAGTAGCCCTCATAGTCAACAAAAGAGTGGGAAAAGCTGTAATGGGATACAATCTCAAAAATGATAGAATGATGTCAATACGAATCCAAGGCAGACCATTCAACATCACAATAATCCAAGTTTATGCACCAACCAGCATTGCTGAGGAGACTGAAATTGAACAATTCTATGAAGATTTACAACACCTTCTAGAACTGACACCAAAGAAAGATGTTCTTCTCATTCTAGGGGACTGGAATGCTAAAGTAGGGAGCCAAGAGATAAAAGGAACAACAGGGAAGTTTGGCCTTGGAGTTCAGAACGAAGCAGGACAAAGGCTAATAGAGTTTTGTCAAGAGAATAAGCTGGTCATCACAAACACTCTTTTCCAACAACACAAGAGGCGACTCTATACATGGAAATCACCAGATGGGCAATATCGAAATCAGATTGATTATATTCTCTGCAGCCAAAGATGGAGAAGCTCTATACAGTCAGCAAAAACAAGACCTGGAGCTGACTGCGGTTCTGATCATCAGCTTCTCATAGCAAAATTCAAGCTTAGACTGAAGAGATTAGGAAAAACCACTGGGCCACTCAGGTATAATCTAAACCAAATCCCTTATGAATACACAGTGGAAGTAAAGAACAGATTTAAGGAACTAGATTTGGTGGACAGAGTGCCTGAAGAACTTTGGATAGAGGCTCGTAACATTGTCCAGGAGGCAGCAACGAAAACCATCCCAAAGAAAAGGAAATGCAAGAAAGCAAAGTGGCTGTCCAACGAGGCCTTAGAAATAGCAGAGAGGAGAAGGGAAGCAAAATGCAAGGGAGATAGGGAAAGTTACAGAAACTTGAATGCAGACTTCCAAAGAATAGCAAGGAGAGACAAGAGGGCCTTCTTAAATGAACAATGCAAAGAAATAGAGGAAGATAACAGAAAAGGAAAGACCAGAGATCTGTTCAGGAAAATTGGACATATTAGAGGAACATTTTGCGCAAAGATGAACATGATAAAAGACAAAAATGGGAGGGACCTAACAGAAGCAGAAGACGTCAAGAAGAGGTGGCAAGAATACACAGAGGAATTATATCAGAAAGATTTGGATATCCTGGACAACCCAGACAATGTAGTTGCTGACCTTGAGCCAGACATCCTGGAGAGCGAAGTCAAGTGGGCCTTAGAAAGCCTGGCTAACAACAAGGCCAGTGGAGGTGATGGCATTCCAGTTGAACTATTTAAAATCTTGAAAGATGATGCTGTTAAGGTGCTACATTCAATATGCCAGCAAGTTTGGAAAACTCAACAGTGGCCAGAGGATTGGAAAAGATCAGTCTACATCCCAATCCCAAAGAAAGGCAGTGCCAAAGAATGCTCCAACTACCGTACAATTGCACTCATTTCGCACGCTAGCAAGGTTATGCTCAAAATCCTCCAAGGTAGGCTTCAGCAGTATGTGGACCAAGAACTCCCAGAAGTACAAGCTGGATTCCGAAGAGGCAGAGGAACTCGAGACCAAATTGCTAACTTGCGCTGGATTATGGAGAAAGCCAGAGAGTTCCAGAAAAATATCTACTTCTGCTTCATTGACTATGCGAAAGCCTTTGACTGTGTGGACCACAGCAAACTATGGCAAGTTCTTAAAGAAATGGGAGTGCCTGACCACTTTATCTGTCTCCTGAGAAACCTATATGTGGGACAGGAAGCAACAGTTAGAACTGGTCATGGAACAACTGAGTGGTTCAAAATTGGGAAAGGAGTACGGCAAGGCTGTATATTGTCCCCCAGCTTATTTAACTTATATGCAGAATACATCATGCGGAAGGCTGGACTGGAAGAAACCCAAGCCGGAATTAAGATTGCCGGAAGAAATATCAACAACCTCCGATATGCAGATGATACCACTCTGATGGCAGAAAGTGAGGAGGAATTAAAGAACCTTGTAATGAGGGTGAAAGAGGAGAGTGCAAAAAACGGTCTGAAACTCAACATCAAAAAAACTAAGATCATGGCCACTGGTCCCATCACCTCCTGGGAAATAGAAGGGGAAGATATGGAGGCAGTGTCAAATTTTATCTTCCTGGGCTCCATGATCACTGCAGATGGAGACAGCAGCCCTGAAATTAAAAGGTGCCTTCTTCTTGGGAGGAAAGCAATGACAAATCTTGACAGCATCTTGAAAAGCAGAGACATCACCTTGCCAACAAAAGTCCGAATAGTCAAAGCTATGGTTTTTCCTGTCGTGATGTATGGAAGTGAGAGCTGGACCATAAAGAAAGCAGACCGCCGAAGAATTGATGCCTTTGAATTGTGGTGCTGGAGGAGGCTCTTGAGAATCCCCTGGACTGCAAGGAGAACAAACCTATCAGTTCTAAAGGAAATCAACCCTGAATGCTCACTTGAAGGACAGATCCTGAAGCTGAGGCTCCAGTACTTTGGCCATCTCATGAGAAGAAAAGAGTCCTTGGAAAAAACCTTGATGTTAGGAAGGTGTGATGGCAAGAGGAGAAGGGGACGACCAAGGATGAGATGGCTGGACAGTGTCTGCGAAGCAACCAACATGAACCTGACACAACTCCGGGAGGCAGTAGAAGACAGGAGGGCCTGGCGTGCTCTGGTCCATGGGGTCACGAAGAGTCGGACACGACTAAACGACTAAACACACAGTATTGATTTTATATTATTGTTTTAAATACAGTATTTGTTTAATTCTTTTAAAATATTTGTATACCTACTCTTTTTAGCTTCTACATATTGTCTTTTTAATGATGTATGCTGTCTTGGGTTCTTTTTGAAAAGAAAGGCAGGATAAAAATACTTCAAATATATAAATAAATAAATCTGCACCTGCTACAGTTCGATTCCCTTAATTTTTTAAAATTAATTTTCAAATGGGAATGTTAGCGCATTGGTATGCTTCTATCAAATGTGGTGTATCAGTCCCCCTACTGTCTTTTCACCACCACTGCAGTGTGCTGTGGGGTCTCTTACATACAATGAAACATAGAAATAGAAATAAATGGTCCAGATGAGTACATGACCAGCAATGATGTTTTGCCAACACAGTGATGTACGCACACATTTTTTTAAAAAGGGAAGGGGGGCAGAGAAAGGTACAAGAAAAGGAAGGGAATATTTCCTGCTCAAGGGGTGTAGACAAATGTACCACATCTAATTCACCCCAAAAAAGCAGAACAGTTAAAGAAGTGTGAACCACTATCATAGGATATGATTGATTGATTGATTGATTGATTGATTGATTGATTGATTGATTGATTGATTGATTGATTGATTGATTGATTGATTGATTGATTGATTGAAACTTATATGCCACCCACACTACCCAAAGGTCCCTGGGCAACATATAACTACAGTGCATGACTATACAGGAAGGAGAAGATGTGAGAAAGAAGAGGGGTATTTCTCTTGTGTTACTGTGGCCTAAGAGAAAGAGATAGAAACTGGAAGGTTGTGGGAGGGGAAAGGGAGAATAGGATCAATCAATTTGTGTGTATGTGTGAATTTGTGCGGAAGATGGATGGATGGATGGATGGATGGATGGAAGAGCTGTGTGTGAGTGTGAAAAAGCAAGACAAAGGATGCAGGGAAGATGATAATTTTACTAAGTTAGGAGAAAATTGTCTGAGCAAGGTGGAACAGAGATAGCTATGATGTCCTGGAAGAGATACCGCAGTTTCAGAAGCCTCCAGTTGCATGTTAGTCAGTGTGCATGTTCCTGCAAAATCACTGAAGTTTTCTCTGGCTTTGGAGGCTAAAATGTGCCTTTCCATCCCCAGAATTTTTCTATTTGCTTTGCTGAAAGTGCCTGCATATGTTCCAGAAAGGGTGGGTCCCAAGCATGCAGCCCTCTGATTAGAGCTAGTCAACGAACGAGTAGATCTGGGCAAACCAGGCTATTCTTTGGGTTATCATTCACACGCTCAGCACAGATTTTCCATAAGCACAGGTCCAAGGGGGAGGAAGGAAAGAAGGAAGCTGCTCGGAATTCTGCTTGCATATTGAAAGTCCACCACATTCCCAAAGCTGATGGTGCTGATCATACTCCTCTATTCTCCACATTTTCAGTCCCCACCTCCCAATCTGGAAACACAGAAATACATGCAAATCTGTGCAGAAACTTGAGAACAAATCAATTGAGCTCATCTCCAAATCAGCTCTGGGTGGGTCAGTCCTTATTAGTAAGGCAAATAACTGGGTACAAATTGGATGGAATGGTATTTGCATGCCCCTAATTTTAAGTTAAGATCATATATTAGACAATTACTTTTTGAACTGTAATTCCCAGAATCCTTAAGTCAACAAGGCAAGTGTTTAATCCAAAAGGTGACTTGTCCACATTCTGCTTAATATAGTCACCAACACATATTGTTTCCTTTTCTCTTTTTCCCAGAGATTCACAAGAGAAGGAAAGAATGTGAGAGGGAGTCCTTCTGGCCTCATCTACCAATGATCTCACAAAAATTGTATAAAATGAATATACTGACAGAAAAAACAAAGTTCCTGCTCACACCTATGTTTAAGATTCTAAAAACCACAAACATGACAATCTGAGCCCTTTGTTGGTTTGAGAAAAACAAGAACAATGCATGTTGAAATGGAATTTGTGTACCACCATATATAAAGGAACTTATAATCAAATAAATTAGAAATCTGTACTGAAGTATGGGGGAGAGAGACAGGGAGACATCACAGATTTCACATATTTAGGGATTCTAATAAATTCCAAATGATGATGTTAATGTGGAAATGTATACAAAATCAGAGAAGTAATCAAAACAGAGACTAAGACAAGGTAACTTTTGGAATGACCACGTAAATGCTAATTCAGGTCATGACAAACAGATTAAAATGTCTTCAGAAAATAAATCTCTGTGCCTTGGAGCAGCAAGGACCAACAAGAGGAGAGAAACTGGTGTCCAGGGTATATTGCAGGGGTTAAGTATTGCTGAGCTACTTAGCAACAGGAACTATAATAATAATCCTATTAGATTCATCATAAGTGCTTGCAAGAAATTGCCCCCCAAAACTTAGTCTGACTTCAAAGGCAGAAATTGAAATGTGACCACGACAGTTCAAAGGAAACTAAAAAGATACCATTTTGAAGGTCACTGCCTTTAGGCTGTATGGTCGATTTTTAAAAATTTCATAATAGAGACTCCATTAAGATGTTAAAGTATACCAAGTCAAAGTTGCCAGCATGGTTAAATAGCAGAGTCAAAGCTATATAAGTCAAATTAAATAAAAATAGTTTAAATTGAAAACTGGATATTTTGCCAAAATGTCACAAACAAATGAATTATATGCAGCCATATGCTTCAACCCAAGTTAGACAACTGGGTAAAAAAATGTTATAAATATAAAAAAATAATAATGATAAATTGTGTAAATTATAACCAGGCTGCAACAGAGGAATGTTAGATGGGAAGCAGCCACTCTATTAGTTTTGCTGGCAGGCCAAAAACATCCTGTCCCTAAATTATTGCCATTTCAACTGGTAGTTTTAAAAAACATTATAACTAGGAACTGGTACCCAAATTGGCACTAGAGAGATAAGGGATTACATGCAAATAATAATTATTATATGCCATCAAGTCAATTCTGGCATCCCTTTCAGATGTGGTTTACCATTGCCTTTTCATGGGGGCGCTCTGGGTCTGTACAGCATGCTCAAGGCTAATCCAGGGTGACTCATCATCCAGGACAAACACTGGAGACTTGAATTCCTGACCTCTGGATCCACAGCCAGATACAGTGGGGTCTCGACTTACGAACGGCTCAACATACGAACGTTTCGACTTACGAACCGCTCTCATAGGAATATATGGACTCAACTTACGAACTTAGATTCGAGTTACGAACTCTTTTTTCCCTTTCTTTTAAAGCTAAGTCATCTTAGGTTAAAAGGAAAAAAGAAAAAATATCCCCCTCTAGTGGCAGAAGGTGGAATAGCAGCTTCCCATTAGTTTCTATGGACGAAAAGAGCAGATACGGATTAAATGGTTTTCAATGCATTCCTATGGGAAATGCAGATTCGACTTAAGAACTTTTCGACCTGATAACTGCCTTCCAATACGGATTAAGTTCGTAAGTCGAGACCCCACTGTATGTAACTCACTGAGCTATCTAGCCAGCTAGTGTATGCAAGAAGGAAGGGTCTTTTTTCCTGACAAATGCTGCCCATATGACTACCACAGCACTTGAATGCATGGTGTTGTTTCTGTGAATACCCCTTCTGAAAGCAGCAGGAGGCAATAGGCATAGAAATATAAAACAACGAAGTCACTTTTGTAAGCATTCACCCCACTGCTAACTGCAACTGCTCCAAGTGGAGAAAATTTGGGTCTAGATTGCTGTGGATGAGTGAGAATGGCAGGTGTTGATCTCAAGGTAATAAGCCTGATTTAACAACCTTTAAACTGTGCCTCTGTACACAGCTATATATGCAGATGGTATGAAATAAGGCTTCAAGGCTGCTCTGTATTTGCCTGAGCTGGTATTTGAAGTAATGCTGAATATTTCATTCATCAAGCAAAACTAGATGCTTTCTGTATGGCATGAGGCACACTTTGTTCACTTATTTGGGTAAAAGTGAGATTTTTCCCTAATTTCTTTTCAAAGAAAAGAAGAAAAGAAAACTAAGCAAAAGTGTTTTACAATTTATTTTTATACACATCCAAGCCACTGCATGCAAAAATCCTGTTATTATAAATACTGCATTATGGTATCATAAATAATTGATTTTTGTCACAAAGCTCTTTAGAGGGCATAAAACATCTTGAAACTTGAAGCACAATTCTTTTCACTTTTGTTCCCCTGTTGCCTTCTTATTGTTGTAAGCACCTTACAGTAACACCTGCTCTCTACCTTTAGCTGGGATGAGATAAAAGACCAAAAATAAAAAGTTATTTGAAGTTTTTGTATAAGTAGTGTCATAACAAGTAAATGGAGTATGAAAAGGACAGGATAGATGTGTTATAAATTACAATGTATTGATTTTTAAATATTTTATAAAATAATAAGAACTATTTCAATTATACTACTAATAAAGCTATTTAACGACACTTCCAGCACTTGAGCTTGAAAAGATGAAGGAAAGTTTTTCTTTAATTTACCACATCCTTTTCTAACCTTTCCTTATCTAATCCTTCCTATTTCAGCTAGAGGAGCTGGTAGCTACTTAGAGCCCCAGCTTTAACGGGGCTTCTGAACTCACTATATGATTGGTAATCATGTTTTCTTCCTATTTGGATTTCATGGTCTGCTGTTTATTTTGGGGTCAAACTAAAAGAAAATTGAGCATCCCCAATGATTATCATTGCTGGTAGAGCAAATCAACATTCTACAAGGCAATCCAAAAAAATGGGGGCAGCTCAAACAAAACATTATAACTCTGGAACTGAACTGCAGAGCAGCTCCAAATCTGGTGCAAATGTAGCAGACAGTCTGCTCTGACTCAGTTCCAAATTTGGTGCTGTTTGTCCAAATGGTTTTCGAGTTATGATTTTTTTAAAATGTAAAACTGTTTAACCCCCCCTTATGAAGAAACAAACAATCCTAAAAGTCCCCAGATTTAAAACAGCTCATACAAACTGAAGAGATCAATCCTATTTATCTTTTTTTGTTTTTAATTTGGAAAGAACCCAGGCTGCAGGGGCTAAATTACTGATCTTCTAAAAATGCATTTCAAAAGGGTGGGGGCAGTTTATTATAAGACTGAGTATGTGTGGAACAGGCTTACCAGCAAGAGTAATATAAAAAACCATCACTGACAATTGCTTTGTGTTTGGGAAAGAGGTGGTTAACTGACAGAAAAAGGAGTCAGCTTCTGGGGCCATTCCCTTGTTTGGTGTTACTTTGTGAATGGTAGTGATCATAAGAGGGTATCCTTTAGATCAGCGGTCCCCAACCGTTTTGGGACTATGGACTGGCTGAGCCTCTGAGGAAAGTGGGGCACCCCCCGTGTGCTCACATGGGCACACTCACACTCTTGGGTGCAGGCGGTGGGGGAGCACGTGCATGCCCACCAGCACTGGCATGAGCAGTCCCTCACCCCTTCGTGCACACTCAGGAGCGTTTGCTTGCCCGTCTGCGCAGCCACCCCTTCACACAGGCGCATATGTGAAGGGGTGGGGAAGCACTTATGCTGTACTGACACATGTGCGTGTGTGCAAAGCAGCTGTGGGGAGGGGAGTGCGTGGGGGGGGAGGTCCATCTCTGCAGCCTAGTCTGGCTCACACCACAAACTAGCACTGGGCCACGGACTGTGATTGACAACCTCTGCTTTAGACCATCTTGACTGCTGCCATTGGTATTGTCAACATTCAGGCTGCTCTTTGCTATGTAAAGCCTGGCATAATTTTTCGTGCTGGCAACACGGGCGTGGAATTGTCCAGTAGTATGGACCATTTCCTGGTATTTTGAATCATGGATACAGAAGCACAGTATCCCACATTCATAAACCAGAGGGTTTTTTTTAAAGAATTGGACTAACATGTTCTCTCTCTAATAGTGAGAATTCCTTACAAATATATGTCTTTAAAACCAGACTGGAAAAATCAATCCCTTGTTAACTTTTCTGTGGAGCAATCAGAAAACAAAACACCCTGGAACATGTAGTACAGAGTTAACAAAAATACTGTCAAGATAAACAGACAGCTGCCATCATTTGAGAGAGCACCATATCTTTACATATGCAATGTATCAGCTGATCTTCTTATAGAATCGAAGGATCAGCTGACAAGTGATGCTTTTGTCAGAGGGATGTCCAAATGTATTTACATTTTTTTCAGAAAGGCTCCTTCCATGTTTATGGGCACAGGCATTGCACCGAGTGACATACAGAGAGAGATGACAGCTAACAATGGAATACTCAAAGCAGATCTACATCAAAAGCACACACTTTCTTTGGTTATCATGCCACACCTCCCAGATCAAAAGAAAAGTTTGTTGAGAACATCTGTGGATCTTAAAGGAACAGCAGAGAATATGGGGTTATAATGTGGAAAGAATAACTACCTTCTTAAAATTGATGGAACTTCAAGAAAGTCTAGTTCCGGGATTACACAGAGAATTGGATTACTTAGAAGCCATTTAATAGACCACTGGTTCTTAACCTTGGGTTACTCAGGAGTTTTGGACTGCAACTCCCAGAAGCCTTCACCACCAACTGTGCTGGCTGGGGTTTCTGGGAGCTGCAGTTCAAAAACATCCGAGTAACAAAGGTTAAGAACCTAGGTAATAGACTATGGATTGGGGCTGGAAAAAACAAGGTGAACCTAAGAAAATGGGGCTTTTGCAGTGACAGGCCTTTGTGAGTGTGGAGAATAGGCAACTTTACACCTAAATTTGTCAATGTATGCCCCTCAACATGTACCATGGGAGGTTTCAGGCTATCTGCCTCCAAATGCACTGAATCTGAAAACTATCTGTTATTTATTAATTGTACTATGGTGCTCCAGACATGAACAAAGAGAGAGGATCTACTCTGACCCTCGTATTATTAATTTAAAGATTTGAGAACATAAACCTTCTGAAGGCAGAGACACAGAGGAGAGATTAAGTGAGAGAAAGGTATAGAAGAACCTGTGGGATATGAGCAACTACTGGAGCTTGGTCAGGTTTTTTTGGACAGCAACCATTTCACCTGCCAGCATGGACAAATCCTTGTAACATAGATGTAAAGTAGAAAAGGATAAGCAGGATAAAAACAATTGGATAATGAATTCCACCAGTTTGTGGGGATTTATTTTTGTTTTGCATAGCAGGATCCCTGTCTAACAAGGCAAGTAAACAACTTAGCCAGTAATTTACTGTGTCAAATGTCTGTAGCTCAAGTAGTCTGACATTTTTGCCTGTTATGCAACAAGGCATCCAGGACATCCTTGCACAAGAAGTTGCATCAACACAATGTTGATTGGTGCTTGTGCCATGGTAAGCAAGGACTGCCCCATGTTACTTTCTGCTCCAGCAGAGTTCTGTTGGATCCAGGCCTTCATTTCTGAAACTGATGGGGACATGTAAAGTACTTTATGAAATAATGGAGGAATGCATCATAGGTTCCAGTGGGCTAGGTGAAGTCCCTGCACAAGCCTAAGAATCCATTTCCATATAATTTTACAAAAGTGATAATTAGATTTTGAGGAATTAGGAATCCATAAGAAGGATGAAGGGACTTCAAAGGGACCTGGCCTTTGAAGCTGACCCCTGATGCCAGCCCAGAGTTTGATATTTAATGTATATTAATACTTTTCTCCTTAATCATTGATAATATGCTTAGCGAGCTTTACAGTTTGCACATGACATTTAGGTTGTCTTCTAACACTAGCAGTCACAAAGTATTGTGCAGCTATTCTGTCCTCCCCACCTTAACATATGTTTTTGTGGAAGGAAAGAGAGAGAGAAAGCAGTGGGAAAACACAGGAACATTAGAAATGGAATCCCTGCTTGTAAAATTCTAAGCAACAGGCAGGCTGGCTGTAAAAGCATAGTATGGAAATACCCTTCACTGTTTACAGGTCTCAAAGTTTGTAAAACCATGAACCGGGAAGGTAACTGGGAAGAAAAATATACCACTCAATAACATATTTTGCATTCACATTACACTGGAAACATGTCAAGGAAACTAGAATGTGATTAACATTAATACCTATTTCAACGTGTTTAACATGACCTATTGTTGAATGAGGACTTATTAAAGGAGTTATATTCACAGCAAAACATGGGTTTTACCACCAAGCAATGGACCCTAAACCTATTTCTTTATTGAACTGAAGCACTTATTACTGAACTGAAAAGGTATTACATAGGATACCTTCAAATTTAACATGGAATGTATTGGTAAGCTTCCTTTTTGCTTAACTGTCTGGCTTCTTATCCCCCAAAGAAACCTCATTAAGCAGTGAAGGAAAGTGGTCTGTTCCAGGTACTCCCATGTGGGCAGAAATAAATGAAGCAGCACATATTGGCCCCAAATTGGGAAGACAGTGCCATTTAGTCTGTGTTTCAGATATCTCTTGGGATATGATGATTGAAATCTTGTTGCTTAGTATAGTAAATTGCACCAGTGTTGGCCTATTAAATCAGTGGGGATTTAGTGAGCCAAGTCCTTTGTAAGTTCCATTGATTTAAATGGGCTTCATCTAACTACTACTTACTACTCTAAAGTAACTTGCATCTAGAGTAGGTCCATTTGAATCCAATGGAACCTAAGAGTAGCCCTCAGTTTTGCATGCCTGAGGTAAATCTCTCCTATCCTGCCCTACCTATAGCCATGGCATATATGTGTGAGTGAGTGAGTGAGTGAGTGAGAGAGAGAGAGAGAGAGAGAGAGAGAGAGACAGACAGACAGACAGACAGACAGACAGACAGACACATGCACACATGCATAGGGATGGACATACATTTTACAACTCATATTAAAACTGTTTGGCCTCCCTCAGAATTCTGTAGATATTTAATTCCATTCTCACAGCAATACATTAACTTCAGGTTATATGCTGCAAGAATTCTACTTAAGAAAATTTTAAAAGCAATTCTATATTCAACCACAGCTAGGGGTATAAATCCTCACTCATCCTGTCCTCCTGCACAAAAAAGAGAAACAGGTTTTTTTTTTCTCCTCTGCTGAGAGATTTTAAAATATTTTCAGTTTCTGTGTTTGCAAGAATAGAATTGTGTACTTCTAAACTAAACCGCACAGAATTATGATAGTTGACTGCCTTATTGCATAGACTTCTAAAAATTAAAAGCCATGAATGGGTGTTTGCCCTTTTTTTTTAACCTATCAGATAGTTTTTCTGTCCTTCTGTATGTACTTAGTGTCACAAAGGAAAACACTAGTTTTCCAAAGATATTCTGCACAAAAGGCTGAAACCTCAAGAAAATAAGCACCAATCTCAGGCAGTGGAGGTGACGAATCCCAAGGGGTTTAAAGATTCTTCACTTGAAGCATCCCGTAATCTTGAGACAGCCTCCATCAATGAGAATTAGGAATCTCCTGACTGTTTTTTAGATCCAGTACCTGCCAGGCCTAGTGGTGTGAGTGGAATGAGTCAGATGAGTCTACTGTTAACCTCTGTGAAATGTCACTGTCGAGTTGTGTCAGTTTTTACTTTTTCTTTCAGTTTTCTTGAAAGAAAAAATGATAATGAAGTATTGGGGAAACATCGGTGGGTAACAAACAAAATCAATGATGCCTGGACCACCTCATAAAAACACATATCCAGATCATCCTCCGGCAAGCATTCTCTTCTTTAAGGGAACATTTATTTGTCTCCAGAATTCCAGCTGAGCCTAGCTGCATTGCACACAAAATTAAATGTCAAAATCAGATTGTGTGTGGTTCTAAAAAATTTCAGTTCCAACTCGTTTCTTCGCTAGTTCCAACTAGTCTCAGCCATATGTCCAGTGTTTTCAATGTCTTTCATCTATTAGGTGCAGACAAATGTATAGCGCAGGCATCTACTGTCAGATGCCACAATCCAGAAAGGAATGCTTGCGAGAGGATGATGATACTTAATTATCTAGTCCAGGGATGTGACTACCTCCTCTGATTTTGCGTAAAATACAAGTGTACCATTCCCTACTCTGGTTAAATAAAGGGATAGAGAAATTAATGACAGACTTCACTTTCTCTGTCATATTCCCGTAGACAAGGAAAAAGTACAGGTTTATATGTTCAAGGGGCTGCATATTTCAGTTTTGACCTTACCATCTCCTATCACCATCCAAGTTAGAAAAAGAAAACAAGGAGAAGACAGGTATTCCTGCCATCTTCTAAAATTCCAGATTTCTTTGCCATACCCAGCTTGGGAAATCCCAAGAACAGAAAATGATTTCCAGCTGGAAGGGTACACGGCCACATTTGTACCCAAGTACTGATTCTATCTAGCTGGTTTATAAAGTGCCTTTATTCCAGGACTGAGATGCAAGACAGCTCACAGCAGATTCAGATAAGAACGAAAAAGAAAGCAGGTGCAGGTGAAAACAGATAACAGGCTATAATGCAAAATCACAACTAAACAAATTATAACATTAAAAAGCAAAAAGGGTGCTGCTTATCTTTATTTATTTATTTATTTATTTATTTATTTATTTATTTATTTATTTATTTATTTATTTATTTATTTATTTATTTATTCATTCATTCATTCATTCATTCATTCATTCATTCATTCATTCATTCAATTTATGTCCCGCCCATCTGGTATATTCTACCACTCTGGGTGGCTTACAGAATATCAAAAACAATTTTAAAAACAAACAAACATAAAAACATTAGCATACAACAATAACAAATAGTGCAGGAATAAATAAATAATAAATAGCAAAGCAAAGCAATCAGTAGTTGACAGGAGGAAAGGCCTGGATGTACATCCATGTTTTCAGTTGGCATTTGAAAGTACCCAGCGTTGGGGCCTTGTGAATTTCCAGAGGAAGGCTGTTCCAAAGGTGAGGAGCCACCGCCGAGAAGGCCTGGCTTCGTGTCTTTTCCCTCTGGGCCTCCCGTGCGTCAGGCTCCTTAGCCTCACCTCCTGACTCATGTGGGTCATCCGAGTAGATCTTGGTGGGAGCAGGCGCTCCGCCAAGTATCGAGGTCCTAAACCATTTAGGGCCTTATAGGTAAGCATTAGAACTTTGAAGTCAATGCGGAAACGGATGGGCAGCCAATGCAGCTTGGCTAGAATAGGGTAAATATGTTGGTGTTTTCTCACTCCGGTAAGGAGTCTCTCGCCGCTGCATTCTGCACCACTCGAAGTTTCCGCATCAGCCTCAAAGGTAGCCCCACGTAGAGCGTGTTACAGTGGTCTAGTCTTGAGATTATAAGCACATGTACCACCCCATAATGCTTCAAGCACTCTCTGGGCGGTTTACAAGTTAATTATGCAGGCTATACATTGCCTCCTCCCCCCCAGCAAGCTGGATACTCATTTTACCAACCTTGGAAGGATAGATGGCTGAGTCAACCTTGAGCCAGCTACCTAGGATTGAACTCCAGGTCGTGAGCACAGTTTTGGCTGCAGTACAGTGGTTTAACCACTGCGCCACAAGTATTAAAGGAATACTTTACTGTTGAATGTAAAGGGCAATTTAAAAACACATTTTTGAAAAATTGGTGATTCATTATATGCCTCTGCAAGTCAGTTGTCAAAATCTTTCAGAACAGCAGAAAGCAAGTTAGCCCAATACCCCTTGGTAAGGAGTTACACAGCTGCCATTGTGAGTCGCTCTCTCACATCCCTGCCAAACATGCCCAGATACGTTCATTTCTTTCAGCTTTCAATGGAACATGCATGGTGTCAGGAAAAAATAGGGTTAACCCAACTGGGCTTGGTTTACAGTAGTTTTTCAAGATTACTTTACAAAAAGCAGGCTTGGTTAGTAGCACTTGCCTGTACATTTTCAGCTACCTCCACACTATCCAGATCCCTTTGCTATTTTGTTCCCAGCACATGAACATGTGGGACTCCTGCTCTTCAAACAAAATGACATTACAATGCTTTGTGCTTCATAGGTGTCCACTATGGGTTTCCCTGCAGAGCCTCAGAACTTCACCCATGATTGCAGCTTGACATAAAGTGGTCTAAGAGGGTTATTCCTTGGAGAGATCAAGTCCACTTCAGTCAGAGAAAGCCGCATTTTCTTTCATCTCTTAACTTCTGTTGCATTTCTGAGTAATAACACATTTTTACAATCAGTTTGTGCTTGCGACAACTGATGTCAAACTAAACACCCTTTCTGAATTAGTCACTACAGCAATTTGTATCCTGATTCAATTTAATCTAATCAGCAAATGTGTGCATATTATATGAGCTGGAGCCTAAAATAATAATCGAGTAATTGGAATTTGTGCTTCGATTCTATCCCAAATATTTTATATGCCCAAATTACAGAATGTTGTGTGCCATACATTTTACAGTCATCATCATTATTAATGGATACATTTAATTGATACATTTTGACTTAACTGTGGACAGTAAAATGCTTATGCAAATTTTGTTTGGAAAAATGGTCACATTTTCAAATAAAGCATTACAGAAGAAGTATTTCTACATACCCTTTTCAGCTTTCAGAAAGACAAAATCTTATGGACACACAAGTATTAGATAGCAAATCCACATATATGCCAAGGCTTTGTATTTTTTTCCATTTTCTTCCATTCCCATTAATCCCATCCCTAAGGGAAAATTTTAAAGGTCCCAAATGCAGTTTCCTTTGATCTACAACAAACTGCTTAGTAGTATGCCTATTTTTTTGGCCAGCCTCAATTTTTATTTACGGTATATATTTTACTTAGACTCCAGACCCAGAATTACCTGAATGTGAAGGGGTTTAGTGCAAATTCTGTGGCAAACCTAGCCACAGTTAGCTTAGTCTGTCTGTCCCTCTATTTATGATGTCCAGGTGTGCCATCTTTTGCTTCTATAGCTCAAACAGCACCACTCCCATTTACACCTGTCCCCAATAACCCAGTGGAGACTATGCATCGTGAATGGGAAGAGAACACTGATGTATCTCCCCCCACCCATGTGCTGTGGGTGGGAGGGAAATTATGTGGAACTCTGTGGAACACCATGGTAAAACATATAACTGTAAACAGAAACACTGTACCAGAAGTCAGAATGGCATAACAGAGTGCTGTTTAAACTAATAAAAGAAGCTTGATGAAGCTATGTCAGAATGTCAGCATTTTGTGGTTCATGGTAATAAAGAAGAAATGAACAACCAAATTCCTCCTATAGCCTAAACGTAGGCTTGTTTACTTAATTGAAGGCATACTGAATTTTGGGAGACTTGTACTCTACTAAGCATATTTAAGATTACAGTCACAGGATCATGGACGCTGCAAATTATGTCTCCCTAATTTCAGTGCAGGATGTAATGTACATGTGGTCACTTATAAATACCAAATACTTCATTCTAGCATCAAAATCATCTCAGTATCATACACCCAGAAAAGTTATTTTCCTAGTTAAACCATAAACGTACTTAAATTAAGTTAGAAATAATAGTGTAGTGTTACTGTTATGACTGTGTAATTTCTGGGGTTGTGTAACTCTAAAGTTACATATATGTGATCTTCCCTATCTTCTTGGTCTATTAGTTATTCTTCTTCTCAAATATGACATTTAATCTATATGCTCACTATTAGCAATTAACTATTATATTTTTCCCTATTAATTCCTACTGAAGGTTTGCATTGCACAAAAGCTTACGATTGGTTACAATACACAACCACAACTGTACTTAGACAAGAAAATCTATTTTAAGAACCCAATTATGGGACAATTCAGCCAGAGATTTCACACATAAATTCAAGCAGCTGAAGCCACCAGCCCCTATATATCTTATACGGTCCACTGGATGATGGTTAAAAAATAAAGTGATGTCAGGGAGGCTATGACACATTGAACTCAAGACTTAAATCACTATGGCTCTCCAGCATCTTTATTGTATGAACTGAACTTGGATATGCTGCCTCTTAAAGAGTCACAGTCAATTATTATTGATAACTTTTACAGTTGTGTGATACTTCCAATAGCCAGTACAATTACAGAGATGTTAAATAAAGTTCTTATAAATGACATCAATGGATATTTTACAGTACAACAATCTTTGCGCTAAATTTGACAATGAATTGCATGAGCATTCTAGTAAAAAGTCATATAAACTCTATAACTGTATGCATATAACTATAATTATAACCATAGGGGAAGTATATCTAATAATACTTTATTTCAAATATTATTACTATTGTGAAAGGTGTATTGTGTACCCTATTATACAATGCCCTGATTATTTTTATTGAAAGAAGTAAAAAGAAAGAGGAAAGGGAAACTGCTTAAAAACAGCTCTTTAACTTAGATTAAGCAGGTCCTTTATTGACATAAATCTCTCTCTCACACACACACACTCGCACACACAGATAATAAAGCATGCTTTTCATCATGTTTACCTGTTTAAAAAATTGCTTTATGAGCCCCCAGTCTTAAGCAAAAGTATTTAGAAGTAACTTGTTGTTGTATCTAAAGGCAACCATTTGCCATTGAGAGCAAGAGAGCTAAAGTTGTATTAAAAGTAAGCTTGTTACTTTCAAACATTAGAGATTAGATTATTATGAAAAATTATAACACAAACTGGTTGTCAGAGGCATCAGTGGGTATGTTAGCAACAGGGTTAATTGGTTTAGCATTGCAATCTTGGCAGGTGCTGACAAACAACCAAAGTTCAGGATTATTGGGCTTCTTTTAACATGACAAGATAAAGACAACTATCTGGAAATGCAATCCTGTGAACACGTAGGCTATTTAAATGTATTGATCCCAATGACTGCATCCTAAATCTACATCCATTCTTGTGTTTATCAATAAGATAAAGTGCTTGCTGGTAATAATTGCTAATTTAAGGTAACTTTGATAAAATCATGTAAGAATGTAGGTGTGTTCTGTTCATTTCAAAAAAGCAGAAACTTCCTAATCCATTTCCAGAGCACTTCATTTATAATGAGTCCAAACACAGTTTAAAGCTTTTATTTTCCCATTCCCAAATATTAGGTTTCATTGCAACACATTAGCCCTGCAAGAAAAGGAGCAAATTGGGAAGTTATAGTCACAGTATTCTTGTATGCTTAATAAGAAGCAGGGCTTTATCTGATTTGAAATATGCATAGAACCTTGAACCTGATTCATTTTGTGATTTTTTTTATTGTTGTTTCACGTTCTCAAGTTCTCCACTGCTTAATTTAGGAAGAGACTTCAAAGATGCAACTGACATCTTTGAAGCATCGTACGGAAAGTGAATCTGAATAGCCTCTGTTACAAAGGCTTGAATCCAGGATCTAACAAGGCTCAAAAAGCAAATGACCCTGCTACTGCTCCTTCCTCAAAAAGGGTCAGACATAGTTTTGCATTTACAACACAGTCAACTTTGAAATTCTTCCAGATGATATGAAATATTCCATTATAATGAGTGCCATGATTGTTAGCCTGCTGTTTAGAATTTAACGGAGAAATTTAACATCAGCCAATTTAAAATGCACATCTCATCAGAATCTGAACTGGCTCATAACATGGTTGCTTTCTCTCTATAATCCCATTTCTTTTCTTGCCTGGAATGAGCCTTTAAAATGAGATAAAGGGGAAATCATTTAAACGAGGCCAAAAAGAAGCAAAACTGGTCCGATCAGCCACAGAAAGGGACACGTTTCTGGCTCCAATATTCACCTCTTGAATAGATTGTGTTGCCATTTGTCTTCACAGCTACATTCCACTGCTCTTTATTTTTTCAGAACGCAAGAAGCTGAGACCACACAGCATTTGCGCTTTCCCCCCTTCTTCTTCCAAGCTAACTGTACTTAAACTTTGTATCTGATCAACTTAAGTGTATTGGATTTGAAAACAGTTAGTCAATTGTTTTCAGTCCCTAGGTGGTGGTTTATGGTAATGTTTGCATCAATACTAACAAAAGCCATACTGCAGTACAAAGTACATCAAGGAAATGAAAGACAAGGCTGCCTGTTGTCAGCTGTGTCTACAAGAAAGGCAGGATTCAGGACTAGGGCAGAGATCGTTACAGAACCACAAAAATGAATGAACCACAGAAACCAGAGGGCTGATGGTTCACATCAAAGGTGCAGGGGCTGGCTAATGGACAAGGTTGCACACAGGCCACAAGACATGTAACCTGGACTCATCTGGCTACATTAAAAAAGCCAAGAAAGAGAACACACACACACGTATACGAACACAGCCCGATATGGTCTCATAGAATAATCATGAGAACTGAACGATGCGGTTCGTCTGACTGCTTAAGAAAAAAAAATAGCCAACCGTTTTCAGTAAGGGAATATTTGCCTTTGACCATCTGATATGAGACATTTAAAATATTCAGTGGTTGGTTCTCCCCACCCATCATTTCCAGTATGAGATAACAGGTACAGATATTTGAAATGATGTGAAACATAAGTAGCAATGGTTAATTGAAGTATCCTGTAGTTCAAATGCAAACCTAATTTCTCAAAACAATTTATTAATTTCAAGTGGCATTACATGCAAGAAAATCTGTTTCTGTTTTTTTAAAGGTTACATGCAAACAGAGCAATCAACATCACAATAAAAGAGTAGTTTGGGAGGGTAGATCCTCCCCCCATTCTCACTTGTCTGGGCCTACCTTATCATATATAATTTAGGGGGAAAAACAATTAAAGGAACTAAATGCTGCAATAATATGACATTCATACAATGGCATCTATTAATATAAGGAGGTAGTTATCCTTTATTTGAAGCCTAACCTTTGGATACCTGCTGTGCTGCTAGATGTGAGAATGTCAGAGAAAAATAAGTGAAAGCATATCTCGTCATGGGGTAAATTGCCTGTTGAAAAGAATTGTGCTTAGTTTCTCATTTGAATGCTGCTTTCTGCAAGGAAAAAAAGAGAGGAAAAATTGGAAGGATTGTTATCAAGGTACAGACTAATCTTTCCTGGCCAAATGAGAGTGAGAGAGAGCAGGGAGGGGAATATTCATTTGAACAAAAGATGCAAGCCAAAAGGAAAAAGGGAACAACATGTCTCTTTTCCTTGCGGTATATTGATGTTTCAATAGATATTAGGCTTTTTCTCATCAATGGATGAGTTTTAAGAACTATAGCAAACTTGCAAAGCAAAAAAGAAACACGAATCATGAAGAAACAATGGCATACAATGTATCAAGGATTTGCATTTTAATACTAGGGTTTTCTTTTTACTTTTCATTAGAAAAAGTCATATGTAAAATTTACACACAGTATATTCACACAGAATAATGGTGTTAGAACAGACTGATGTATCTGCACCGGAGGTTGGGTTAGTAAATGGTACACATCATTTCATTGTCCTTTCATTTTTCAGCTGAAAAAAAAAATGAGGTGCTCCAAATAAAAGGATGAATCTGACTGTAGCAAGCTTTTAATTAACAGTGTGGTTCAAGCATCAAATATTGTTAGATATTTTATATATCATTTCACATCTATAAAGGTCCTAAGCCAGGAGATTTCAGAACTGCAAATTTGACAGCAAACAATGGTTCTTGTCACATCTGATGCATAAAGATTCTCAATTTCAAACAGGTTATTTTGAAAAGGAAGAGCAGCAAAAAGTTAATGCAAAAGAATACAAGTCAGAAATAACATAGACCCTGAAATAACCACCTTTATGTGACCTACCTTATCTGTTGCAAAATGTAAAGTCCCTGGAGAGGCCTTTCACTAATTTTCTTAGCAAAGTCTTCATTGATACTCAAACCATAAAGGGTTGAATTCATGATTCAATCATTTTATGAATACCCATTTTACAAACATGATAATTTTACAGAGATTATTTTGGTATATCCCATATCATATGTATTCTTATGTATATGTGCAAATAAGTAGTCATAGTTTTGCACAAGACTGTGTGCATTTAATTAACAGCTTAACTACTACGTAGCCTCTACAGAAATGCAGCATTGACACATTTGTTTGGTGTTTTTAAGCAGTGATCATTGGAGGTTTTAGATTGCACCAACTGGTACTTTGTAAAATAGTTCAATGCTGTAATTTTGAATCTAAAAAACCTAGGCAGATCAATAAATTAACCTAAGCAATGCAAGATTCCTTTTGAAGCAAAACATTAATGCAGCTTCAATAATAGGCATGGCTCATACCTGCATTGCCAAATTTCATTACAGGAAGGAATTGTTACAGTTTTATACAAAAAAAAACAAAACAAAAAAACAACCCATTCAAAATGATAAAATGTGTTTGGATAGAATTAAGAAAAAAAAATTCAAGGACATTTGAACGTTAGCTGTCATTATGGTCCAATACACTATTTATTTCTTTGGTATGCATCTCCTGACCTGTATATAAAATTCATAGTTTCAGAAGTGACATGTGCAAGCCTTGGACAACAGGGGAAAAGGCATATTTCCTGACCTTGTAACCATAGCAACCATTTGCTGATTGGTAGCAGGCAGGCGTTCCATCCTTTACCACTGAAGGCAAGTATGTAAGATTGCTGGCTTTGTTTGTGGTTCTTGCTTTATTTACATGCAAACATGAATGCCAGGGTGTTGTTATTGTTGCTTTAAACTAGGTTGGCAAAAATGTATGTGCCTAGAATAGGAAAGGACAATTGTGGTTGGGTGTTCTGCAATCAAATTAACACTAGCATTAATGATTGCATCACATCCTGTTAAGCAAAAATGTGCACGTGCCACCAGGTTAGAAAAAGCCACAGCATCACTTTTTTATGTACTTCTGAGTTTTAAGTGCTCCTAAGACTATTTTTATTATTCCACTTGTTTCATAGTGCAATAGGATCCACTTCGGGTTCAAAATACAAATAAATATAAAAGATAGGCTTTAATTATACCTGTTACTAGCATCTTCTGTTTTTATTATAAAGGAAAAGAATCTTCTTAAGTGATAAAAGTTTGTGTCCTAGAATCACTGAAAAAAACCTTATTGTGCAAAAAAAGAAAGAAGAGGATGAAGAAAAGAAGAAGGAAAAGAAATCAGAAATCTGTTATTGCATCCCTGTGTTCCAGAATTAAAATATTAAATCTTTCCCTTCAAAACCGTAAGCTTAAAGTTCATTAGATTTATGTGAAATTAGTTAGATAATATAACGGCTGAAGCTATAGCAGTTAATATTACAACACTCTCCCTCGTTGTCACCCCTCACCTTTCTTTTTCCCCATATGCATCCACTATAAAAATGAAAATGGAATTCTCTATAACGCCAGGATGGATGAATAATCTATGCTCTGCAGTGGTAGAAGGCTCAGCAAGTATGAAGACACGTTTGTATTTACTGCTGTGTTCTTTATGTAGAGGATATATCTCCAGGTCAGGGTTGCTATTAGGTCTAGAATGGTAAGGGAAGAAAACTCTTTGTTCATGGTGTAGCATTAAGAAATAGTCATACACTCACAATATCGAGATACCCTTTCTGTTGATAAAATATTAATTTCTCTTAGTGCATCAGTCGCTTTTATAAGGACCAAAAAATCTTCTTGTTTAATAAACACTTTAAAAGCTCCAAACCATCTTATTGCATAGTTAGTAGTCATTTATTTGCAAACCCCATTTTTAACTAACATAATATTTCTTTTCCCTCACTCCCAGTAATACTTAGGCATTCTGATGTTTTTTTAACTAGCACGCTTTCAGACTCAATTTTAGCCTAATATTACCTGTGAACTATATATCAGAAACAAAGCATTATGTCAAATTTGGTTTCAAAATATTTAATATTACACATTAATTGCTTACTGCCAAACATCCTTAATTGTCAAGAGATTCCCCCCTCTTCAGATTTTGAATATTTACAACCTACAAGAGGAATAAAATGTTTTAAATGTATAAACATCACCATTGTGTACCTGTCTATTTAAGTAGGAATAATACTGTGAAAATCTAAAATGTTAAATACAAATGCTCATGCTTTGTTCATAGTTACAGATAGCTATGACATCATAGGATGCACATATAAGTAATGGTAGATTTTTTATTCCTTCTGATTAAAAAAAATCAAACATTTGATCCATATGATGAAATATTTTAGGATTTTCTCCTGCTCACAAACACTAGCAAATATATATGTGCATTGAATTACTAGTATCCATAAACCTTTGCTTCCACATTTCAGGTGTTAAAAATTTTACTTTGGAAATGAGAAATGTTATTCCATTTTCTGTGTACAGCAGCATGATTCAGTACTCAGTCCATTTAAGCAAATCTTCTCTCTTTGGGAACTATTTAAAACATGCTGAAATATGGAAATTACTGTTGTTTTCTTTTGTATGTAAAATTAATTATATAATGTATTTGATTAGACACTGCCTCTGAGGAGAAACAATTCAAGGCAGCATTTTGTTTTACGTCAAGTTTTAAAGCATTGTTTTAGTGAATATTTGTAATTTCATATTATACCTGATTCAAATGTACTAAAAAAGCTGGGTGGTAGTGATAGTGGAGGGGTTGATAATTATTTCATGTATGACTATTCACCTGTATACACCTCCAAACCCTCTCTATACATTACATTTAGAAACTGTCTTGAAATCTGCAATCATTTCTTAATACAAATATTTTAAAAGTGCAATATTTTGAAATGGTGAGAAGGCATTAGGTTAGTGAGAGATCTTTCTTTCTTTCTTTCTTTTTCTTTCTTTCTTTCTTTCTTTCTTTCTTTCTTTCTTTCTTTCTTTCTTTCTTTCTTTCTTTCTTTCACAAAAAGGCAGTACTCTTTACATTCATTAGAAAACCATAATATTCATTTTCACCTTTTGTGTATTGTGCAAAATAATTTTAATACAGTAATATCACATGTAAATTAGGTGTATAGTGAAATTTTAAGAAGAGAATTGTCTATATCCAATATAAAAAGCTAGGTAATTTTTTGAAGTGTTGTCAGCATAAATGCAAATGTATGAATCTTGCATCATGAAAGAAAATCAAAAGGATATACTGCATTCACCTAGTGTGTCCTGAACACCATGCTGATTAATACAAAAAACTTCATTAGGGATTTATCTTTAAAACCTTGTGAACTAAAAGAGAACTTGCTTAGTTCTCTTAGCAGCCATTTGTATACATGTTATTCAGATATGTTGTTACTCAGTTCACTTGTTTAGTCAAAATGTTGGAAGGGTGGAGAAAATGCTCCATGTTCCAATCTGAATCCGATTTTCCCCCTTCCACTCTTTGAATATCTAAGCAAGCATGTCGTATTGTATTAATATCATAATTCAAAGGGAAATTTATTAAACCCTCCTCCCAACATTCTCATCAGAGTTAAAAGTTGCAAATTCTAGGTGGCAGAGCCTAGACAGTAATATCAAATTTTAATAACAATTTCTCTTCTTCAGTCAGAGCTACAGTGAAGAAAAGCATAAATTGCTGTGACTGACCGTTAGTTGTTAGAGAAGCAATCTGACTTCTCCACACCCTTATTTCAGTGTGTCTGTTCTGTCCCTCAGCTGTATTAATGATAGCATGAAAGGTCACATGATAAACGAGTGACAAAAATATCAAAACATATTAGCCTGTAGCTTTGTTATCAGTGTATGGCAGAGATGACAGAAAATTGCATTTTTTTCCCTGAATAATTTTGCCTTACATTTTGCTGGCTAGGCAGAGTGAATTAGGGAGAAATTTCTGCTTCTGACTGTTTGTCTCCTTTTCTGACATACTTGAAGTAATAATGTACATTAATAATAGGGTGTATGCACAGGGAAAAGGTAAGAATTCAGAAGAAGACAGGCTGATTCAATTCTACAAGGTGCAATCCTTGTTCCCCCTCTTGCAAAAACAATTTTTGTTGAAAAATATACACCATGCCAAATGTTATTAATGCTAATAATAAGGATCCACAGTGTACTATGGTTACTGCAAAATGAAAGGTGCACATAGAAAACAATTTTAATACAATGAGACTACATTTCACACAATTATACTACTGTGCTTTAAATGTTCACATCCCCTAATTAAATAAAGGCAGGCCCATCAGCATATAATCCAGCCCGTTCTGATGTGGACCCAGTGATTATGAATTAGAGACTGATATTGCCCCTGCTGGTTTACAGCCTGCCAGAAATTGCAGACCCCGGGGAGATGTTGCGAAAAGAAAACAGAAATTTGCAGGAGCATATCAGTCACCATGGTAAGTAGCTACATCCAGGTTTCTCTCTCCTCTAGCAAAGAGAAGCTCAGTCCTTAAGCTCCTAGCAGACCTGAAGGTGCTGTGGTTTCGAAAGACTAGTGACACAGATCACATTTATTATGAAGCTATAAAAATGAACAATTACAATTTCAACAAACTAAAACATGGTTTTTGTGCAGAACTCTTTTCTATTAGCAGTTCCTTGATCACATTTAAATACACTACAAAATTATGGTTTGTTTAGCTAATATTTTATTTGTTTGAATAGTGCAACAACTGTGATCTATTTATAGTTTGATTTCACATTGTGAACTGCCATTTGTGTTAACTATGGCTTGTTGTTACATATAAGTCCAGTACCATAGTTTGTTTCAGCGATGAACTTCAGGTGCCCACCTGACTACAAAGTTGTGTCAAGAGTCAGGAAAAAAAAATAAAAGTCTTCACATGGCTCAGTGACTCTCACTGGTGTTTTTCCAGACTTTACCCTCACTTCCCACACTGTCTTTCAATAGGCTCCTATTTTATCCTCATCCTCTTTAATAAGCTGTACCTCTGTTGCCTTCTCATCTTGCTCTGCAGAAGCTTGGGAACAGTGGCTCTGTTTTGTTGTGTTGTGAAAGGGAACCATTGGCATGTTTATTGACAGCTATCCAGGAATAAGTGTAGAAAACACAACTTTGCTGCTAGCTCTGTTTTTAAGCAAATATGCATTCATGAAAAAGTCAGACATTTCAAAGTAAAGAAAGAATGGGGTCTTGGCCAAACCACGGCTAAATCTTAAATTAAAAGGGGACTCCAGACTGAGAATGGCTAATGTTACAATTCCAAAATATCTACTGTGATAATTGGGTCTCCAATGAACTGGATATTCAATTGTTTAACTCACCAGTGGTATGAAACAATATATATACTTTTTCTTCTCCTACCAGAGGCTGGAGATCATCATGGTTATCTTGACTGCAGTCATTCTAAACAATAATATTGTGTTTCATCCAAACTACTCTTCAGCCAAAATATTCTCCTCTTTTCTCTGCTTCTTTCCTCTTTTCTTTTACCTTGAATGATCACATATAGCAATCCGTACTGTTCATTTCTCATTACATGGCCAAAGATTTCTAGTCTTCTGTATTTTATATGTCTTATTATATCTTGATTCCTCAGTATCGAGTTACATACTCCTTAATTAAGGAAGTAAATTAATTAAAGAAGAAGCTGCTGTGGAACAGAATGTTTCACCATGCTCTTCTCTGAGGAGCCAGATGATATCCACCTGAATGGTAGAATTGTCACAGAGAGCGCAGAGTGCCACCGTTATTCCAGATGAGGACCAATTCACAAAGCAGATGGTCCAAAGGCTGGTTAAACAGACTTCAGCACCCTCCCCTGGCAAGTCTGAACAGCATTTCCTGTTCTGAGGCAGCTTCATTACCAAGGCCACCTTAAATAAGTACTGTACACTTTTACTGTGGCCAGTTATCAGCACCTATCCAAACCCAGTTCTTTCCACAATATCCCATTCAGAAGCAGCATTTCCTGTTCTGAGGCAGTTTGTGGTTGCTCAGATTTCCCTCACTCCGCTCTCATTTCCTCAACATGTGTCACTTTCCGGGTCCAATGGCAGCATGAGAATACAAATTAGGCAAAAGCAATATTAGATGTTGCTGTTGTTTTATTTATATTTCCACACCTGCTCTGTCTGATACCCATGAGAATGATGGGTGACTCAAAATAATATAATAAATAAAATAGTTGTATTTATTTCATTATTAACTTTATATCCCACCTTTCTTCCACAACATGGCATTAAAGTTGACTTAGTATTACAATTACAATAAGACCGAAGGCAATAAAACCATAAGGATTTATTAAAAAAACCAATTAGAAGAAACAAAAAGTCCTCTTTAAACTATATTCTGTCTTAAATGCTTCTCTGAAAAAAGCATCAGATTAACATATAAGGGGTCAGTTTAAACTCTCTTAGGAATTCTTGTGTTTCCATCAGAGGTAGGCTTGTGTCAAGATTATTGTCAAGTCTGAGAGACCCACACAAACCACTCAGCCACACTGCCCAAACTTTCCTGGTGTGAGTGAATTCCAAGAGAACCAGGTTTGATGATGGGTGGATAATATCTTTCTCCTTGGTATCCCTCCCAAACCTTTGAGTCACACTGACTACTCAGTCTTCCAGGGGGTTACCAGGTTTAATCATATAGCCTGTATACCAATCCTGCCTTGTAGGAATACCAAAATACCTGCAAAATGTAAAGATCAGTGACTGAGGCAGGGCCCTTTTTAGTACCAACAACTCCTCTTTTCCCAAAATAACCAAACAGCTGTAAAAAAATTATTTCATTATTTTATGGAAGATGTTGGAAAAAGAAGTTAAAAAGAATAAAATTCCAAACAATTTCAAAGATAGTTTCAAAAGCCCCAAAAGCAGTCAAAGGCATGGAGTGCAACTGAAACCATCATCTCCCTATTTTCCAGTTTCTTGACACCTTGCATGGGAGAGTATAGTCTTTAATGGTTTAAGATGGCTCTGATATTCCATGTCCCAAGTCATATAGTGCTTTACATATCTTAACAAGCATTGGTAATGGTTTCAGGGAGCAAAGGAATGACCTATGAAACTGCATGAGCAAAACCAAAGGAAAACTAATAAATTTAAAACTAATAAATTCATGTTTGCTTCAGAATATGTGTACAATGGTGCCTCGCTAGACAGTTACCCCACATGACAGTTTTTTCGCTAGACATTGACTTTTTGCGATCGCTATTGTGATTTGCAAAACAGTGATTCCTATGGGGGAATTTCGCTGGACAATGTTTGGTCCCTGCTTCGCAAACCGATTTTTGCTAGACAACGATTTTGACAGCTCCTTCCGCACTCGCAAAACGGGTGATTTCGGGACCTAAGCTTCGCAAGACAGCTATTTAAACAGCTGATCAGTGGTTCGCAAAGCAGCTTTCCTATGTCTGATCTTCGCTAGACAACAACGATTCTTCCCCATTGGAACGCATTAAACAGGTTTCAAAGCATTCCAATAGGGAAATGCTTTTCGCTAGACAATGATTTCGCTAAACAGCGATTTCAGTGGAACGGATTATCATTGTCTAGCGAGGCACCACTGTATATTAACCTACATCTTCAGGTATCGTAGTTGGTTGTATCCCATGCAGAAGTGGTGTCCAAAGACGTAGACATTGTTGCTAAAACATACTAATACAGTTACTGGATGGAGACTTGTAGTAAGGGAGTCACAAGTACCTTGTGACTTGTAGGTTGATAGTTTGGCCACAGTTACCTGGGCCAACTGAAGTTTTCAAGTACTTTTCAAAGGAAGCACCATATACAGCGTGTTAAATTAATTTGATAGAATGTATATACTTGACAAGTGGATGTAGAAAAGTACCTTTGTTTTACAAAAAAAAATGCATACAAAGTCATAGTTGATACTGAACATACACAAATAGTATGTGAAGTTTGAAAAAGTCACATTTGTTAAAAAAGAAATATGCTAAAAACGTGAGTAGATTTTTTTCCTTTAAAGAAACAAACACCAGGACTGAATATAAAGTTGTGAAAAGGACAAGTTCACAGAAATGCATAGGTCTACACAGGTTTTGAGAACTGTGCTATGAAAATAAACTTTTCCAAGCAATGCTATTGATCATGTTCCTTATCAACCAAGAGGGATGAGCCCACTCTCCATAAAATAAATTTAGATGACATTGCTGAAGTTGCTAAATATTTACAAGACTGTTCTTCTGCACACTCTTTTTCCGGCTGGCCCATGGTAAGCTAAGCAATGAAACTGTGTTTAAATGGCAGGGAAGAACAAACAAGCATGTGAAAGGAACTACAGTGGTGCCTTGCTTAATGACATTAGTTCGTTCCAGCAAAATCGCTGTAGAGCAAAACCGTCGTCAAACGAAATTAAAAAACCCATTGAACGCATTAAAACCCTGTTAATGCATTCCAGTGGGCTAAAAACTCACTGTCCAGTGAAGATCCTCCATATGGTGGCCATTTTCGATGCCTATATAGCGAGGAATCCGTCCCTAAGCACAGCAGAGAGCCATTTTGAGCACCCAGTGGCCATTTTGAAAACCCGACGATCAGCTGTTTTGATCATCATAATGTGAAGAATCGGTTCCTGAAGCTGGGAACTGATCTTCGCAAAGCGAAAAAACCCATTTAGACCATTGTTTTGCGATTGCAATTGTGATCGCAAAAACATCGTCGTGAAGCGGATTCATCGTAATGTGCTGAATCGTTAAGCAGGGCACGACTGTATGGTATTTTTGCTTATGTGTGAGCCTGATTCAGATATATTCCACAAACAAATGTTAAAACATACCTATGGCAACTTAGTCTCATATAGAAGAAATTTCACTGAAGATGAAATTAGTAGAACCATCCAAACATGAATGGTAATGCCATTCTGAAACAAAATCTAGATATGGCTTTTTTGCTTTAATTAAAAAAATGTTGCACAATATTTTAAATTTCTTTCTCTTTCAGAAAAATTGCTAAACTCCCATGGGAAAATCAACACCTCTACCACTATTCCAGGAAAAATTAACAAGAATTTTGAGTGAAATCTCACATGAAGCAAGAGTTTCATACCAGCAAATGTAATACAACTTCAGAGCTCCACTTGATAACTTCTCAATTTCTCCATAGTTTTTAAGGGAAAATATCCAAAACATATGTAATCTCCATAGCTCTGTGATTAATCTTTCCAGTCTTAAATGTTGTTTCTTGACATAGATATACTGAGATATGCTATCAAGTTAAGATGTATTCCCCAAAATATTAGAAATATAACTGTTACTGAAACATGGCTTTTTAAAAATTAGTGTTTCAGCTTCTTGCTAAGCTTTAAATGCTTGTAACCAGAGTGGTGGAATACAGATTGCTCACCTTTTGAAAAAAAAAACAATGGTTACTGTGTGAGAATTTCACTTCCTTTTTTTAAATAAATACTTTCCTAAATGCATGCATTTCTTTGCAAAACCAGTGGAAAGAACTTGAGATTTCAACATTTTGAAAATGGAAGAAAGCAGACCAGGCAAACATACTATCCAGGTAGAAGACTTTGGATATTTATCAAAGGTGGGCATTTTCGGCAGGTCATGCTGGTTTGTTTAATGGCCAGTTCAACACTTCCAAGTCCTGCTTCCTCCAGCACAGTGGTCCCCAACCTTGGGCCTCCAGATGTTCTTGGACTCCAACTCCCAGAAGCCTTCACCATCACCCCTGCTGCCCAGGATTTCTGGGAGTTGAAGTCCAAGAACATCTGGAGGCCCAAGGTGGGGACCACTGCTCCAGCAGACACCCACTCAGAGGCAGGGGCCTGGTTTCCCTACCCTGCCTCCTCCACCTGTTGGAGGAGGTGGGGCTTTGAAGCACCAAACATCTGTTCAGCTGTAAAATGAACCACTGTACTAGCAGTTTGTGCCAATCTCTAATTTAGATCTTAAAATATTGGGTTGAATTATGTGCCCACCTTTCTAAGGCTCAATTAGGTTTGCTGCTTCTTTTCTTTTCTTACATGCTCCTCATCTTTAATTGCTACATGGCATGAAGGTATGACGTAATCCTCTCCATGCTGGGAAAAGCAGTTCCTGTAGAATTGGCCAATGTAAGAACTTTCCAAAATCCACAAACTTCTTATAAATTCAAGGGAAAGAATTTTAAATTTAAAAACATTGGAGTATGGAAAGATACAAAACTGATGGATTTGTCTGTCTGTCTGCAGAAACTTATAAAATTCTGCTAATTCATCGTCGTCGTTTAGTCGTGTCCGACTCTTCATGACCCCATGGAACAGAGCACGCCAGGCCTTGCTATCTTCCACTGCCTCCCGGAGTTCTGTCAAATTCATGTTGGTTGCTTCGATGACACTGTCCAACCATCTCATCCTCTGTCGTCCCCTTCTCCTCTTGCCTTCACACTTTCCCAACATTAAGGTCTTTTCCAGGGAGTCCTCTCTTCTCATGAGATGGCCAAAGTATTGGAGCCTCAGCTTCAGGATCTGTCCTTCCAGTGAGCACTCAGGGTTGATTTCCTTTAGAATTGATAGGTTTGTTCTCCTTGCAGTCCAGGGGACTCTCAAGAGCCTCCTCCAGCACCACAATTCAAAGGCATCAATTCTTCGGCGGTGAGCTTTCTTTATGGTCCAGCTCTCACTTCCATACATCACTCCAGGGAAAACCATAACTTTGACTATTCGGACTTTTGTTGGCAAGGTGATGTCTCTGCTTTTTAAGATGCTGTCAAGGTTTGTCATCGCTTTCCTCCCAAGAAGCAGGCGTCTTTTAATTTCGTGGCTGCTGCCACCATCTACAGTGATCATGGAACCCAAGAAAGTAAAATCTGTCACTGCCTCCATATATTCCCCCTCTATTTCCTAGGAGGTGATGGGACCAGTGGCCATGATCTTAGTTTTTTTGATGTTGAGTTTCAGGCCGTTTTTTTTCATTCTCCTCTTTCAGCCTCATTACAAGGTTCTTTAATTCCTCCTCACTTTCTGCCATCAGAGTGGTATCATCTGCATATCTGAGGTTGTTGATATTTCTTTCGGCAATCTTAATTCTGGCTTAATTCTGCTAATTCACATAGTATCAAAATAGCAGATATTCACTAGGAGAAAAATTTATTAGAACACTATTCTGTGAGTATGTCACAGGCTCTGAGTACATGAGTGAGCTTTAGTTATCTGCTTCAAACTTGTTGCTGAACCATCACAATCATTGTGCCATAGGGAACAGTGATCAAGATGGAGTGAAAGCACATAATCCTCTCCTATTGTTTAAAATGTTTCTTAAATCAATATGGAAGAGATTGTCAGCATTACCACCTCCCTGTAATAAACCAAATACAGATTCCTTCCTGTCTACATTGTCACCCTTCAACACTTATTATTTCAGATTTACCCAAATTGTCTGTGTTTTATGTTCAGTATGGATTGTGTCAGTCAAAAATAAAGACATCATAGCACTATATTAGAAGTACTCTGTAGAGCTAAAGAATGTTTATTTACTCACACAACTAAATAGTTCCACATTGGCACTGGAAAGCAGAGTTGCTTAATGGGTGCTGGGTGGCACACAGAGTTATGGCCTTCAAGTCAGGAGAATGTCCCTTGGGGGGCTCAGAAACAACACTTTATGGTGCTACCACTCACCACCATTTTCTACTTGATACAATTGTCTCATTCTGCCCAGAGGTAGAGCTGGCCCTGCAAAAAAAAAAAAAAAAACACACACACACAAAAAACTACTGTTCTACCACACACATCCGCCATACCACCATTGGCACGTCCAACTTTATTTGATTTCAAAAGTTAACTAAGTCTGGTCTTGTTTGTATTTGGATGAGAAATTACCAGCGTGTCACCAGGAATCTCCAGGTAGGGTTAGGAAAGAATCTAGTCTGAAACCTTGGAGAACCACTGTCAGTTAGATATGACAAGAATGGACATGTGGTCTAACTCAGTACAAGGTTGCCTTCCTATCTTTGTAGCCAGTATCTAGTACAGTGGTGCCTCGCATAATTTTAATTGGTTAAAAAAAAACGTTATGTGAAACATCGTTATGCGAAACACCATTTTCCATAGGAATGCATTGGAAACCGGTTAATCCGTTCCAATAGGCACGGATTGCCGTCCTTAAGCGAAAAAACCCATAGGAAACATCGTTAAACGATACAATGTTTCTTCCATTGGAATGTATTGAAGCTGACTCAATATATTTCAATGGCTTTGGGAAGTCAATTTTTGCAAATTTAAGTGTGTCATAAAAGGGTCAAAAATGGTTTTAAATGCTTGGATTAGCTTCTGCACCCTCTAAAATGGATGCAAAAGTTAATTTGGCTTTGATCTGACTATTCGTTAATTAATGGTGAATTTCCCCCCCCCCAACTTTTGACAGCTGTCAAAATCTGACAGCTCCATTATTTCCTATGGGGGAAGAAAAAATTCACAAAAAATTAATGAAGACTCAGCAACTGTTATAAATGCTTGGATTCGTTAGAGGACCCCCTAAGTCATGTGCAAACCTGATTTGGCTTTGATCTGAACTTTCGTTAATTTATGGCGAATTGTTTTCTCCCCCATAGGAAAGCATGGAGCTGTCAGATTTTGACAGGTCCATTGGTTCCTATGGGCCGAAAAAAAAAATTAACCATAAATTAACGAAAAATCAGATCAAAGCCAAATCAGGTTTGCACATGACTTAGGGGCTCCTCTAACGAATCCAAGCATTTAGAACCATTTTTGACCCTTCTAAGACACTTTTTTAATTGAAAAAGGAAACATCATTAAGTGAAGCAGGGGACCTAAAATCGCATTCGTTATGCGAAGCATGGTCCCAAACTTCGCTAAGCGAAAATCGCCCATAGGAAACATCATTATACGGTGCATATTATTTTCTAAAAAAACACATCGTTATGCGAATTCATCGCTAAACGAGGCAATCGTTAAGCAAGGCACCACTGTACTATTGATTTAAAAGCCATACAAACATTATTGGATATAGCTTCCCTTTGTTTGAGCCTTCCACAAGAAGAGCCTCCTGGTGCTATTGGTAGCTTGTGCTGCCATGGCCCATTTGCTAGTGGTGGGCTGAGTAGTTTGATGGACAGTGGTTTAGGAAGACACTGCCACAAACTGGTTTCAATGATCTCAGTGTTGTCTTCACTGATTAACAACAGCTCTCAGGTTTCAGAAAAGGGTCTTCTCCTACCAGGACATATTGGAGAGTGAACCTGAGCTTTTCTGCATTTAAAAAACATCCTTTGCTAGGTGTCTTACCTATCTGCCAAGTGCCAACATCAGCCTGGCATACTTGTCTCTACTATGTGCTTAGCAGTGAATTCTTAGGCCCTAGGCACTTGAATGAAACATGTAAAGAAATCACCAAACTTTCATTGTAACTACATTCTTTGTTGGATGCCCTAAAGCCAAATATAACTTGTCAGGGTATGTGGAAATCCCACAAGAAAATGACAAAGATCATTTGCTAGGGGAAGACAATTAGGCACCCACTTCCTTTCCACACCTTTAATTGACAACTGGCTTTATTTCCATAAAACAATTAGTGGTATAATTTAGAAGCAGAAGTGAAAGAGGAGGTGGCAGTATCAGCAACTGCTTGGGTGGTGCTGGGTTGCCTCCAGATCAGTAGCCTAAGACGAAGCCAGAGGAAGACACAGAGGCCCCATTTCTGGCCAATGGTCATTCAGCACAGGCCCTATTGGTCTATGTGCAAATCATACAGAGGAATGATGGATAAGCCTGTTTGATACCAATTGTTGGACAGCATGTAACTGGCCATGATGGCTGAGGCATTTTGAGAGTTATATTATGGAAAAATTACATTTCCAAGATCTGACCCAGTGCTACCTAATATGGATGGCCATGTTCTCCAAGGCCTTAGGAAGAAAACTTCTGCATCAGTAGTTCTCAGCCTTTGGCCATCCAGATGTTACAGACATCAGCTCCCAGAAACCCCAGCCAGCAGGAGTTAGAGTCAGGGATTCCTGGGGTCCAAATCCAAAATTACCAGACTACCGTAAGTTGTGAATCATTGTTTCACATCATCAGCTAAAGGGTGTTTTTTTTAAAAAAAAAATAAAAAATAAAAATCAGAATCAAAACTAGAGATGCCAGGAAGGTAACCCAAATCTACAATTGAGCTTTTGCCATCTTATCTTGAGCTCAATCACCTTTACAGGGCTCCCCCCCCCCCAATCTGCTTTCCAATCAGATCTAGCCTCTCAGACCCCTCAAATAAAAAGCGGAAGAGAGGCAAATGTCATGAAAGAGGATGTCAAAACAGCCAGTAAGTTTCTAATTCCCACTGTCTGCAAACAGATTCGGCACCAGTTGTAGTCCAATTAACTGCAAGAGTTCACAGGTAGCATTACAGAGATCACCATAAGAGACAATTCCATTTAAAACCCTTTATATATGCTTTTAGAAGTCATTTCATACATCAGCAAAAGCAAACAGAGCCAGGAAGCAGTTGGGAAGAAGAAAATGACAGATGATAAAAGCCCCACATCCAGCATAAACCATGCCTTGCACACTCAATAATCCACAGGTCCTTGGAATTATGAGGGTATTCACAATTTACTTAATAAATTTCACTTTCCAACAGAAGATCTCTTCAAGCTCTTCCTTATTAAGAGTTGAACTGTATGGATTTTCTTTTTTAAAAAAGTTTTGTTCAGCCAGCAGATTCACTGCTTATTGTGTATAATGACAGTGAGAAATATCACATTATCTTGGACAAAGACATAGACAAATGTGGAAAGCTGTGACTCGAGTAGTGCATTGAAAGAAGTTTCAGAACACATTTCAGAACAGCACTCTCCTGCACATTTCTTCGCAGGATGGATTGATTCAGCAATCATGGTTTATAATCAGGACGAAATATCTTTTCACATACTGTCCCTATGGTTGTCTATGGCATATTTAGGACACTATTTAGGGCGGCTTCTCATTTAGAACCCTGATCGAAATGAATTGCTGCTCTGAAAAAGAATGGAACAAAGTAGGTGTTCTTGACCCCAAGAGCCAATTTTACATAACAGGAGAACTGTGTTGCTTATGACTGCTTGTATATGTGGGATCAGGTTTCTGGCTTGTCTTTGGTTCTTATTTCTGTTTTCATTGTAGTTTTGTAACTATACATATAAAAAGAGGGCACTTTTTTTCATGTGGTGGTAACCCAGCTTCAGAAAGTTCTCCCTAAGGATGTCTGACTAGTTGCAATAACTCTTTCTATTCCAGGTCAAGATAATTTTTTATTACCATAGGTATTTTAGATAAGTTTCACTGTCTTTACATTACCGTTTTATGGGTTTTTTTTTCCACTCTCAGTTTCATTAGTGTATGAAGGAGAACTTTTGACCTTTTTGATGGTAAAAGTTCCAGGCCCATGAAGGCGGAAAGATTTATACATATATACATTTATATACATTTATATATACATTTATATTTATATTTATATTTATATTTATATTTATAAATAAATTAAAATAATTTTTAGAAGTTAAATAAACAAATATGTGATACATGTTGCTCTTATTTGGTGGTGTTTTAATTATACTCCACCTGGAATCTGTCAGGATGAAGGGCAGTCTAGAAAGTTGCAAAATAAATTGATCATATTTGGAATATTTTGCTTCATAATGATTGCTTAAACTACTCAGCACAATATATTTATGAACTTTCTGATGTTTGTTGTCTAGATTTTTCAAGGAAATAGAAAGTTTATTATTAAAACCTTAATACAATGACATTCATTATTACAATTTGTTAACTCCTTAGGGATCATCTCTGTGAATGGAAAGTTTAGGGCACGGCCATGCAATGATTTTGCTCTTAGTTCTAGCAGGGGTTCCAGAGCACAGCTCTGAAGAATCCTGTAAGCGATGCTGTGGTGTAAATCACTCTTAGTGATGGGACTTTTGGATTAAACCTGAATGGTAAAAAATATCAAAGAGTTCCTTTTTAAATTTTCCGAGTCTTTCATAGCTTTATGATAGAAATACGAAAGAGTCAGGATTCCAAAAGACACGTTAATGAAACTTACAATAATAGAATAATGAAGTTGGAAGGCGGCCATTGAGGCTAACCCCCTGCTCAATGCAGGAATACAAATCAAAGGATATCTGCCAGATGGTTGCTTAAATTTCTCTTAAATGCCTTCAGCATTGGAGCACTCACCACCTTTGAGGTAATTGATTCCATTGCTGTGCTGCTCTAACAATTAGGAGTTTTTTCCTGATATTCAACCAAAATCTGGCTTCCTGTCGCTTCAGCTGATTATTACATATCCTGAACAGATCCTGCCCCTCCTCTGTACGACAGCCTTCCAAGTATTTGAGAAGTGCTATCATATCTCCCCTCAATCTTCTTTTCTCAAGGCTAAACGTATCCAGTTCTTTTAGTCTTTCCTCATAGGGCTTGTTTTCTGGCTCCCTGATCAACCTTGTCGCCCTCCTCTGAACTTGTTCCAATTTGTTGGCATCCTTCTTTAAATGAGGTGTCCAGAACTGGACACAGTACTCAAGATGAGGCCTATCTGGCACTGAATAGAGGGGAGCTAGTACCTCGCAGAATTTGGAGAGTATACTTCTCTTAGTGCAGTTTAAAATATCATTCATCTTTTGGTAGCCACATCACATTGTCAACTCAAATTCAGCTTGTTATCTATGATGATTCCAATATCTTTTTAACTTATATTGCTAAGCTAGATATCCCCCATATCGTAACTGTGTGTTGCTTTCTTTTTCCTAGGTGCAGTACTTTGCACTTATCTCTGTTTAATTTTATTCTGTTGTTTTCAGCTCAGTGCTCAAGCCTATCAAAATCTTTTTGAATTTTGTTTCTGTCCGGGGTATTACCTATTTTGTGTTATCCACAAATTTGTGGATTTTGTGTCAACCACAAATTTGATTAGCGTTCCCTATATCCCCTGATCCAGGTCACTAATATAAATGTTGAAGAGCACAGGGCCCAGGACTAAGTCCTGGGGTACCTCACTTGCTACCTCCACCAAGTTTGAGAAGGAGCCATTAATTATCACCCTCTGAGTACGATCCTATAGCCAACTGTTCTATCCAGCCCACACCTAGTTAGCTTGCTAATCAGAATATCATGGGGCACTTTGTCAAGAGCTTTTCTGAAGTCAAGATATACTTTGTCTACAGCATTCCCTCTGTCTCTCAATGAGGTTCCATGATCAAAAAACGAGATCAAATTAGTTTGGCAGGATTTGTTCTTGACAAATCCATGTTGGCTTCCAGTTATTACTGCATTGTTTTTGACTGCTTTCAGAGTGGCTAGAATCAAGTCAAAGATAGCTAGCCTTCTAGTTTCTTTCTCCACTATTTGTGGGAGAAAATTATCCGCCACACGAGCTAGGAATTACTTGGCAGAATTGACTCCCAACAGATATCAGGATAAATGAAATCTCCCATCACTACTATATCACATCTCTTTGAAATGCTTGCAATTTGTTTTTCAAATGTTTCATCCACATGGATGAATTTCTTATGTATTTTGTATCACCTAGCTGTTTTGCCTTTTTTAAAATTGACTTTTGGAGAGATTCCTTCCTCCACCTATTTTCCTTTATTGTTGCCTGGAATGCTTGCCTGTCCTCCTTTCCCTTCACCTTTCAGGTGGACTACTACTGCCTACGCTGCTGGACTGAAAGTATCAAAATAGTAAGAAGGAGAGCTGTCTCTCCAACCCCTTGTAGATGTAATATATTACTTCCCAGCTTGTAAGCAATGTATTACATGTAGTGATGTTACCTATGAACCATTACATTTAGGTATACTGAGGAGAAAATAAAAACTTTTGCATGTAACATAGCGTCAGATAACACGACTACTAGCATTTTATGTTTTTGCATGATTGTTACTTTTACCTTGGAAACAGAATGTTCTGAAGTGATTTTATCTTACTTTGCTTACTTATTTGACTCTTTTGCCTGCCTTACCCCTGTGTGTACCTCCATTGTGTAACAGGAAGATTTACCTTGGCATTTTGTTTATTTATTTAATTTATATACCACCTGTTTCCTAGTGCATGGGTCCACAGTAGTTCACAAAACTATAGTATTTGAAGGAAATTAAGCATACAATAATGAAAGACTTCTACATCAAAACTACTGAAAACAATTCAAAAAGAAAAAAGAGCAGTATCCCCATTAAAAGTTCTTATCACTGCATCTCGCTATGTTACAAAAAGCTTGTCTAAAGAGAGACATCTTTGCCTGCCAGCAGATTAGCTGAGAGGGTCACTCAAGCCTCGCAGGGAATGGAGTTTCACAGTTTGGGAACAGCTGCTGCAAAATTTGTTTCTTGTATCCTCTCACCAGACATCTTTGTGAGGGTGGTGGAACCAAAATAAGAGCTTCTGAAAAAGTTCTTAAAACCTGGAGAGGCTCACAAAAGGACATGTGTTCTTTCTCATAGGCTTCACTCAACTCATTGGTTAAGACAGCCACTAATATATGTTCAATATTGGTAAGTAGGTCCAACACTGAAGTTAAACACATTGTTTAGTGTGTAACATCAATAAGAATAGAACATTATTCCATGGTAAAGAGCACAACTGAAGAGGAGCTTGAATTAAAATAGGAACCCTGTTCTCTGATAGATCACTCAGATGAACAGATGATTACATTTTCCTTTTGCATCACGGAATGCTCCTCTGTCAATAAAGCCATTCCTCTGCCATTCAGCTGCAGTACAGGGTGAACTTTTCATTTTGCAAATGGAAGAGAATTCTGACTTCAGCACTGAACAGCTTACAAATCAAAATGTGCAGCCATAAAACAAAAAATAAATGGAGGCAAGGAGCCATCTTTCGTGGCCCAACTGTTAAGTGTAGAAATATCTTATTCTGTCAATGTGATTTCATAGCAGGATGAAAAATGTCAAAAATGAGGATGACAAATCAGTCTAGTGAGGAAACATGACTCTTAGACAAGAGATGTCATTTGTCATGATTGCCATGTGACTGCACTTTCCCATCTTCTTCTTCAGACAAATGTTATTTTTGCTGTTAATTTAAAAATTATCCCAAATCAACCATGGGTCAGAGAAGAAAAACATAAGTACTTTGCAACTGCTGCTCCTAATACCTGCTAAAAGTATCAGAGTGTTTAAGGCATTATTTACTTCTTCGGGATATTTATGGTTGAGGTTTAAGATGTGAACTGGGAAATTCTCCACATTATGAAAGAGGGCTGTCGTCATCAGGAATTGTTAACCCATCAAATAGTCCATGGCATCTGTTCCAAAGTGTATCTCCTCCCCCACCCAAACATAGGTAGGCATGTGGCTTTTGTTCCTAACAAACACAGCTGAGTCCAGCTTTCACAGGCACTGCATAATATGGGCGGTAATTAAGCCACAGCTTCAAGGTTGCATGGGCACAAGACAATTCAGCCTAATGAAGTATCGATCGATCGTCTCCAGTCGAAGTAAAACAAGTTGACATTCATTTAGAGGTAGCAATGTGAATATACCACATTGCCACCAAAGAAAGAAGGTGTTGACTCTGGGTATGGGGTGGGACTGTTGGTTTGAGGGAGTAGAGCAAGAAAATGGAATTTTAATCTTGCAAACACAATTAAGAACCTTATTTACAGCATGCTGTTATCATTTAAACCAATGCTAATTGTATAATTCAAATCCTGATGTAAGAATCTTAAATCAACTGAAATTACAAATTGTTTTTAAAAAATGCACAGGAGAATCAGTTAGAAACCATGCTAGGTTATTTTTAAAAAATAGAATTGCACTTCATAATTAAGAGTCTCTTTCAAAATGGCATGTTAAACCTCATGTAATTCACAGAATAATAATAACTTTCTATGACCACTCTTTCTATTTGACCAAGAAGCTTTTAAAAGTTGTTGGCTATGCTAGAACCTTATTTTGCAGCTTTGACACAAATTTCAAAACAAAGCACAAAAGAAAATACAATTGCATCTTGATAAACAACACTTTCATGAACATTACTCTCAACTATATCAATTACAAAATACATTTTAAAATGCTCATGTTAAGAAAAAAGTGTGCACAAAATTGAATCAACCAGTTGGAGTGGGGATGAGAGATTAAAATGTGTGCTGAAATGCACACATATGAGAAAGTCATTGATTAGAAAAAATGCACTTGGAAATACATGCATTTTTTCAGGCAGATTAGGAAAAAGGTTCACAAATCAATGCAGAAATTGGACACAACGACCAGAGTCCAGTTGGTTTTTACTTAAAGTTAGATAACGCGCTGTGCTAATTGCTACTTTTTTGTCAGGGTTCCAGAGTGTTTCTCAGTCATATACCTGATCACATGCTACTAATGGGCACTCTCGCTCTTTGTCGTCAATCAGCAAGTAGGTGCAGCAGATTATGTATACTTTATGCAAACACCCGTAGGATTCTAGCCAATATAGTTTTACTGCAGAAATCCAACAAACTGCCCCAACTTAAACTTGACACATACTGTACACTAATCCCTAATTCAGGCCAGGCTGCTTATACTATGTGGAAGAGAGCACGCTGGGTTTAGATACAGAGTCATATTGGCGCTTACAGGGGCCAGCCAGGCAAACAGTTTGGAAAGAGGTACAGTGGGTTTCGACTGGCTAATTTTCATGGCTAATAATACTCATTCCAGTATTACAAGGCGAAGGCAGGGTATGCATGGTCTCCTGCTAGATGTAGAGGAGGAGTTGTGCAGATGATGGAATAATTTTCTGTCATAACTCTTCATCAACAATTGACAAACTTCAGAACACTAACAATTCAGACAAAACCAAATCCAACTTTTGAAAAAAACGAAATCCTGTTAACTGGAATCAATCCAACCCAATCAGCCAAAAGCCAAATTGCCTGTGCACAAAATGTTTGTGTGAATAGACAGGCCTTACTTGTTGGACAACAAGAACTTATTCCCTTGTCACCAATGATTGTGATTATCAGGGATGCAAGGGGAAAGAATTAAAGGTGTCTCCTTTTAGCTCAATAGTGAGATTTACTTAAGAGGCGACTTAACAACCCTTGTTGATGTAGGGGGGTCTGCTCTAATTGAGAACAATGATTGGATGTTTTTAGCCCATTGTTTGTTAACAAAGTAAAACTCTGTGCATATGTCCACACATGCATGAGTGCAGGGGGTAATTTTAATTTGTTGGTATATTTTAGTGCTACCTAACTTAGAACAGATCAGACACTCATGAATGTTTCTCTTTAGATGGTGTCACTTCAGTTAGGTACCCTTTCTTTGATAGATGACATTTAGTGGAGGTTCTTGGGAATGGAAGAGGAACAGAATTTTTATTGATGTTCCTCTGTGCTATACCTCTACCACCCTTCCATGCAGTTTCAGAAGGATCTCAAATCTCCAAAATACATTTCTGAGAAGAACAAGAAAGAAAAAGGGAAGGAATATGTGGAAAATCACATCCCTTTTCCATTCATGGGTGACAGGAATGCCCTTTCTGCGAGCACTTTTGGATGATCCATTGATGATAAATCTATGCATTTTTGGAACATTGACTATTGACTTTCTAAAGAAGATTGGACAATTAATACTTCTAGAGCTGCATATACTTGTGAAGAATACAAGTTCTGACATTTCTTCTACACAAGTACTCTTCTTCATGTGAAAATAATATTAATTTCACATAATTCTCAACTTCCTAAGGTGTTAATACTCTTTTTTTAAAACAGCTTGCACCAATCATATTTGCCTTATGAAAATACTCGGAAACAATCCAGAAAAGTGCTAATGTGTCTAATTGCATCTAAACTCCCTCTGGCAGACAGGCATTCTTTTAAAAGGCAGCTCATTAGAACATTCTTACTGCCAGATGTTAAGATTCACATAAATTACCCAACTTCGGTATCGCGTGAAGACAGTTTTTGCACTGAGGTAAGTCTTAAAGCATTTTAATAATTAATGTGTAACGGCGGAAAATAGAGAGAAGTGATGTCTGGAAACCTGAATGTGCTCTCTCTTGGGTTTTAAACAGTGCTGTGATTTCCCCAGTTTTAAATTCTTTGTGAATGCTAAAGACCCACAGTCCATCTTTATTAGGCATTGCCTTCATTTAAATATATTAATTCCAGATCCATTCAAGCACACTTGAAACAGAAGTGAGGAAACTCTTTTTTTTTTCTATTGAGAAAAAGAGAGCAAATCTGTTGGTGATTATCTTCTCTTCAAATCATCATTGTTCTAATTCTTATCCCCTCACATTGACAGACAACTCTTCCATCTCTTCAAATAGGTCCATCCATTCAGGTATATGTACCCTTTCTATTCAAGCGTTGCCAGGCCTAGGGTGCTGCCTGAAGTCTCAGAATATTGCTGTGCTCGCCTGGGTCACTAGGTAAGGAGAGAAATCTCAAGGTGAGTGGCAGTGAAACTCTGTTTTCTACCCACTTTTCAGCTGGTACCAGCTGCCAACTAGTACATTTAAAGCTTATGGTTTTGTGTAGCACCAAAGTGAGGCCTGAGATGGATCAGCTATCCCACTGTCTCTCTCCAGGAAGGAAAGGCATATGGGCAGAAGAGAGTGAAAAATAGTTCTTGCCACAGTGAACAGCAGGAGCACAATCTATCTCTAGCTGAGCTTTGCTGCCACTACCAATAACAATACCCCTGTTACTGTTGCCACTGCCACATAACAATATCACTACCACATCCCCACTGCTGCCATTGACCCTAGGCAAAAGCTGAGTTCCAGCCTCACATGCAGGGTATTGCCTTGTTCATCTCTTGTGTTAGTTATCTTGCCATGGAGATAATGCCATCCATGTTCCTGTTCCCTTGCAAGGTAAGAAAAGATAGTAGTGGAGCAGCAGTTGATGGAACCACCAGGATAGGCAGATGGGAATGAAGAGAAGGAGCTCAGCATGCTGGTTTCCATCTCTACTCTTGAGGATGAGGGAATTATCTAAACATTTTTAGCAGTTCTCTTTTGAAAAATGGGGGGAATCCCTGTATGGTACTGGCTGAAACAGTCGGTTTGCTCCTTATTAGAAACAAATGGAAAGGGGGAGGGTTGGTGTATTTTTACGCTTCTTCTGCCATCCTTTCAGTTCAAACTGCTGTTGCAGCCACGATTTTGTTTCAGGGATATAAAAATTAAAGATTTCCCAGACAATTTAAGAAGGATCAAATAAATGAAGAAGGGGGACATGAAAGGACACTTAATTTTAGTGTTCCCTTCTGTTGTTTAAATCAGTGGTTCTTAACTTGGGCGATAATGCCCCCCAGGGGGCGATTTCATTTTTCAGGGGGGCGGCAGAACAAAAAGGGGCGGCGTGGGGGCACTGGAGCAGAAGGGGGGCGGTAGGGGGGCGCTGGAGCAAGTCAAACCTGTGAAGATGGCTGCAGCCTTTTTACAATGTGCATGAATATATATTTTCCTCCAATCTTAATTTAGTTTCAGAGTTTTCATCTTGAAATTTTTAGTTCCTGCATTGCGGTTTGTTTTTATGCCCTTTTTATATTTCTTTTTGAGTCTTAAAATTCGCTTGCAACTAAATCATTAAATGTGACTTTTTGGGGGCATTTCATTTTCTTGGAATTGAATTTTGTTTTCAGGGGTCATTGGATTTAAGTGTAATAAATAAATAAATAAATAAATAAATAAATAAATAAATAAATAAATAAATAAATAAATAAATAAATAAATAAATAAATAAATAAATAAATAAATAAGATATCATCACCGCGGGGAGGGGGGCGATGATAATTTCCTCAATGGCTCAAGGGGGCGTTTCTTTCAAAAAGGTTAAGAACCACTGGTTTAAATGACAGATTCAAAATATGGAGTCTCTCCACCATGGATGAAAAAACATGGAAGCAAAACTAAGAGTTTCTTTCATATTTTTTCTCCATTTGTTGCAACATGAAAGTCTCATTCCCTACTGACCACCTTTGCTTTAAAAAGGAAATGTAAGTAAATCACCACTTCTAAAACTGAGAATAACATATTTTGTCATTTCTGTTCTACGCTTATGTAGGGAATCTGCTTAAGTACAAAGATCTAACAGTAATGGGTTTCACATACAAATTTTGCAGTATGTGTCAGAAGTTTCACTTGGACAGTTCTCCTATTATTATACTCTACTGGGGGCTCTCAGATTCATGGAACCAGGGAAGTGAACGACATTGTGTCATCATTGCTGTCAAACTGCTTTAAATTTGGTTACAGGATAAAGTCCATTTTGAGCTCTAGAACTCAAAGTGCCTAGAAACTTTTTGATGAGTAGCTTCCAGAAATAGTGACATTTCTAGCAACCAAAATTGGCACACACCAAATGGCGATGAATTGAATTTTGATATTTGAGATAAACATTTGCCTGTCCACAACATATACAATCACAGTGATATGTATATTTTACTACAATGCTGGTGAGGGAATAACAGAATTCATCAGGACAGAGGAAAATGATATATATTATTGGGTGAATGGCATGACTATATATACAATTGGAGGACAGTTCAGGGCTTGGGAAGGGACCCTATTTTAATCCAGACCGTGCCTCATCTGATTTAACCTGTGCATTGTGTATACGCTACTGAAGATACCTACCTTGCTTTGCCTAACTATACAGCCAGTTCTGCATTTTCCCATGCTCTTGAAACAGCACAGTGACTTCCAAAATTGAGGTGGCTGCTTCATTTTTCATGCCATTTCTCTACTAGGAAAGAAATGAGTTCCCTCCGCCTCCTGTGCTGGATGCTGCCTGTCAGTTTTGTTGGACTGGATGGTTGAGGCTGAACAGAATTCCATTTCTGCATCTGCAATTCTACCTGTGATACAACCTAGCGGTTTACTCACTTTCTGCCATACGATTGAAATGAAGGTCTGATGAGGCACAATGTGCTGAAATAAATGCTTATTTCAAGACACTGTGCATCATCAGCTATTTATATCAACACTCTGCATGTCATCAGCATTTTGACAGATAGCCTATCACAATTCTGTCATACCCTAGTTTGCTGAGTATTATAGAACTGGCTGGATTCAGAATGATAGGGCATTCGTTTTCATCTTTGCAAAGATTATATAGTGACAAAACACCGGGTTTACCTCAACATACAGGCTGTTCCCCCTTCTGTTAAGCTGTTAGGTTCCACAAATCTTTTTTTTATTTTGTTCTCTTTTTAAACTGTTTTTTAAATATACCAATTACAATAATTTCCACAGGCATCTTCAAATAAACTATTTTAGCTCTGTGTTCTTAGTCCATTCTGACCCTTCCCAATTATTTCCAGCACTATGTGATTTTAAAAAATAATTACAGAGTCCAGGTCTGACTATCGTTTACCATAGTTCATAGGATTGTATATTCATAGGACTCCCCTATTACAGACTTCAGGAAATCTGGTCTGGAATGCTTCTGAACCCTCTGATGCAGATATTCAGGCAGTGTTGTTCATGCAGGATTTCTGGGGGCAAAGGGAACTACTTACCTTCATGATCCTACCAATGTAGCCTTGGCACAGTGGGGGGATTTGAAAGCAAAGTTGGAGAATATAAGGGGGTGGGGCTCAGCTCAGTTTCCTGGTGGAGATGGGGTTTGGCTTTTAAGTAAGGACCAAATCTTGTTCTCTGTCTTTATAAAATACAATAGTATATAAGTGCAATATGTTATAGGACTGCCTTTATGTGTATCTCAATTGTATTAAAATAGACCTCCATAGCCAACTTTTCTGAGAAGATCTTTATCAATAACCCAGAACATGTGAGGAAAAATTGCAACAATGAAGAATGTATTTCTTCTGCTATTCCATTTCCTATGGCTCTTTTCCAAGCAGATTTTCTTTAAAAAAAAACATGAATTACTACAACTGTTTTCTAAATTAGAAGATTACAGAAGGTTTTGTTTCTCACTTTCTGAAGCTTAAAATTAATCAGAACACTGTAAATAGGAACATTGTCTTCATATGCAGATTATCCTTGTATATTCTTCAAGCATAAATTGTGCTGATCCAATTTATACAAACAAATAAACAAGGTAAAGCCTAATATTCAGATGAATGAACTAGGAAGTTAAATACTGTACAACACCATACATTAGGATTTAAAATTATATTTGAGAACTTATGTCCTTACCTTTCCATTGGGATTTGCACTATTCTACCTATTAAGAAAAGCAGGGGAAAATTATTCTGTAGTGCACTGTCTTGTCCAGTTTTTACAATGCTATGTCTAGATAGATGTTTGCTTTCCATAATCTTTGTAATGATCTAGTATAATAACTCTTGAGCATTTGAAAGGCTAAGAAATGTATGATGGCATATGTTTTTGTGGACCAGAATTCACTTGATTAAACATATGAAGTGTACCAGGCAAATATTCACACATGACCTGAGGTTGATAGGATGAAAAGGAGTGCAAACATTGTAAAACAAATTATAAAAGGGACAGAAAATCAAAATAACTGCTGTGAAAATTACACAGGCTGCTTTAGTGATAACACAAAAGCCCTGGCACTGGTAAGGTAACTAAAACATGTTGTACAATAAAAATCCAAAATCTTGATTCAAGCCATAGCTGATATAAATGAATTTCCCGATAATATTACCACTAGAAATGTTACATAGTCACTCTTATCTATCAAATGTTTTCAAAGGTATTCATATTCCTAAGGTTGTCTGTTGCTGTTTCTTCTTGTTTGTCTAGTACTATTTTCTGCTCTTTAAATTGGCTTTGCCTTGTTTATGTTTTCTTTAAAAATAATAGTTTATCATGGTTTTAAAGGAAACTAAGTTACCTTGAAGGGGTTTAAGATTTAAAGGCAAGCTTTAATTCTAAAATAAAATAAAATAAAATATGTAAAAACATGTTTTTCCTGCAGAAATATAAAATTTAAAAATACACTTGCAAATATGTTGTGCAAGTCGTATCCACACATTTAAAGAAAGGGTAAGGAGCCAGTCCTGTGTAGGTGGGGCTTGTCAGCTTTGGAAGGCAACCCATCTAGGAGGAGGAAAACAATGATTTCAAACCTCCACTGCCTTGTGGCTATATCCACTGATGGAAAAGGCTTCAGAAGTTAACCTCGAAGCAAAATCCAGAGAATCAGAGTCCTGAAGGCAGTTTGTGCCATTCTGGCAACTCCTGTGATGTTGCTGGAACCAGTTGTATTGGCTCTTGCCTTTCTATTGAACTATTTCAGTGACATGGAGAGGGAGGATTTGCTGCTTGGGTAACAGCCTATACTCCATATTATTTTACCAAGGCTTTGTGCTCTTAAGCTGGGCAGTCCCCAGCTAGTAAGATGCTGCCTCGCCACGGTCTGTTAACCTCATGGGGTGCATGGTTTTAGGGTGAAAACCGACAAGCAGATCGATAACCCTGCACCATGCGACAATCCTAAGAAAACAACTGCCCTAAAGTTGGGCACCTGTAATGTTCGGACAATGACACCTGGCTTTTCTGATGACCTGCATGAAATAGGCAACATGCACAAGACAGCTGTCATCAACATGGAACTGAGAGGGCTGCAGATGGACATTGTTGCCTTGCAAGAGACAATATTGCCAGACATATGATCTGTCAAAGAAAAAAATTCTCATTCTTCTGGCAGGGAAAACCATAAAATGTGACCAGGGAATATGGTGTTGCCTTTGTGTTCAGAAATACTCTGCTGAGATCCATTGTTCCACCTACTGTGGGGAGTGAAATAATCCTATCTCTGCAGCTCCACTCATCAGCGGGACCAGTCACCCTCATTAGTGCATATGCACCAACACTGTCATCTACAACAGAAGTCAAAGACAAATTCTATGATGATCTGGCAGTTACTATCAGAAAAATCCCCATGAGAGAGCCACTGTTCATTTTCGGAGACTTTAATGCTAGAGTTGGTGCTGATCACAATTCTTGACCCACTTGTGTAGGCCATTTTGCCAATGCTTGCTGGAGTTTTGCTGTTATTATGGTCTTTGTGTCAGCAACACGTTCTTTAATACTGATGCAAATGCACCTGAACGATGGGAACATTTCAAGAACACTGTTTATAACACTGCCTTATCCGCATTTGGCAAGAAGACCAAAAAGACGGCAGACTGGTTTGAAACCAGAAGAGTTGATGCCAGCCATCAAGGAAAAGAGAGCTCTAGCAGCATACAAAGTCTAACCTAGTGAGTATAACTTGCAAAGTCCAACAGGCTGCCAGGAGATGTTCTAACAATTATTGGCTTCAGCTCTGCTCTCAGATACAAATAGCAGTGGACACAGGTAACATCAAAGGAATGTATGATGGTATCAAGCAGGCTTTAGGTCCAATACAGAAGAAATCTGCTCCCTTGAATGTCTGCTACAGGCGTGATCATCCAAGATCGAGAACAGCAGATAGACTGCTGGGTGCAGCACTACTCTGAGCTATATTCCAAAGAGAATGTAGTAACCAAAGAGGCATTAAATAACATCAAGTCCTGCCTGTCTGGAATTGGAAAATGACCAAACTTTAGCAGAAATAAAAGCGGCCTTGGATTCCCTCACCTCTGGGAAGGCACCTGGGAAGGATAATATCCCTGCTGAACTCCTGTAAAGAGATCATCACCACCGATCTGTATGAAATATTTTGTCTTTGCTGAAGGGATAGTGGAGTACCACAGGACAGGAAGGATGCAGACATTGTCACATGGTATAAGAACAAAGGAGACAGGAGTCAATGCAACGACTACCGTGGCATCTCTCTTCTCAACATTCTAGGGAAGCTGCTTGCCCGTGTAATGCTGAAGAGACTCCAGGTGCTTGCAGACAGTCCATCCAGAATCACAGTGTGGATTTTGAGCAAATAGATCTACCATTTTCCCTCAGACAAGTGCAGGAGAAATGTAGGGAACAACGGCAGCCACTCTTTGTGGCCTTCATAGATCTCACAAAGGCCTTTGATTTGGTTAGCAGGGATGGCCTTTTTAAAATACTTCCCAAGATTGGATGTCCACTTCGACTCCTTAATATCATCAGGTCCTTTCATGAGGAAATGAAGGTCACTGTAGTTTTTGATGGCTCAACATCATATCCGTTTGACATCCAAAGCGGAGTGAAACAGGGCTGTTTGGAATCTTTTTTGTTGTCATGCTGAAGCATGCCTTTGGAACTGCAACAGAATGGGTAGCGCACGCGAAGGGCGCTGTTGTTGCGCCATTGAGCCCCGCGCGTTGTTTGCTCCCTTGGCCCCGGGATGACGCAGGGCAGCCTGGGTCTCGCGTTGTTTGAAGCGAGATCAAAGGGGTTTTAAGGGAGCGTTGAGCTCATCCTGTGCTCTTTCGGTTTTGGCAGAGAGACAGGAAAGACGGAGTTGGCTGGCTGTTTCGCAAGGCTTGGATGACGGTTTGAGGGGGGTAGCCTGGAGCTCCCTCCCTGTTACTTATTGAATTTAGTCTGGGGCTGTGTGAGGACTGTATTGATTTAATTGTAGATTGCGACCAGGTGGCATTAGCTGTTTAAGGAGAGCGAGGGTAGCTTGCTGTGCGCGCGTGCACTCGCGCGAGCGCGCCCCACCCACACAGTGGCTTAAGTCAGTGGCTTAGCTCGTTACATTCCCCTCCTCCCTCCATAGTGTGCTTCAGTTCCTTTAAAAAGAATAAGGGAGCAGTTTTTCTGGGCTTTCCCCTCCTGTGTGTGTGGGGGAATAGAAGGAGTCAGAGGCTGGGAGGACGATTAGGTGAGGCGTCTACTTTTCCGCACTGGTTCTATCTTGCAATTAACAGAGCTTGTTACCTGGATTGCTGGTGGCTTAAGCTTGGGGGCTGGCAGTGGCGTCGCTTCTGTAGGGACATTGGGGAGCTTCGAGCCCTGGCTTTATTTTTCTTAAGCACCTCCCTGGTTTTGGATTTCTCTTCCCCCCCCCATTGTTGCATATTCCACTGCCGTTTTGTACCTTAAAGGGTTAGAGAGAGAGAGAGAGAGAGAGAGAGGGAGGGAGGGAGAGAGAGAGAGAGAGAGAGAGAGAGAGAGAGATCTACGGCAGTTCTACTATTCGCTTGGGCAATTGGTAAAGAACAGTGGGGGAAAATTTTTTTTAAAAAAAAGAAGAAGCAGCAACGGGGATTGCATAGCTGGGGCCCTTGGAGCTGAGGGACTGCAGGCAGGTAGGGGGGAGTAGTAAAAGGACCGGGTGTTGGAGGGCAGCGGGCTGTTGCTCATCTCACCCCCCGGCCCGTTTGATCGGTTCTTGGGGGAGTAAAGGGGGTGAGGTTTTATATTACGTTTGCCCGGCCTCAAGTTGTTCTAATTTTCCTGCCCCCCCCCCAGAGTTAGGAGGAACGGAGTGAGGGATCGTCCCTTAGCTGGCCGGGTCTTTTCCAGGCTGGGTTTCAGTGCCTTGAAATAGATATAAAGGTTGGCTAGAGGCGGCCATTTTGTGAGCCATTGGGGAAGCCACATGTGGTATCTCCGGCAGCCATTTTATGTAGTGGTTTCACTTTTAAAAAATAAATTAAAAAATAAATATAAATAAATAAAAATAAAATAAAAATAAAATGTGTGGGTGCTTTACTAAAACTAGGAGGTGAATTGGGTGCTTGGAGTTCATCTGCATTTAAAAAATAAACAAATAAATAAATAAATAAATAAAATATTGAATTCCATTAGGCCAATTGAATGCGGGCTTATTTGGGGAACTGATTTAAATATATATTATATATAGTTTTAAAAAAAAATTCAAGTTAAGGAACTGATAAGGCGGCATCGGAAAACAAAGGGGGTAAAGGGCCTTAGAGAGAGGTGGAGGATTGATTATAGGGTGGGCATTTGCCTGCTGACCAGAGATTTGAGTTTTATTCCACTGGGCTCGCCTTGGTTGTGGTAAGCAGTGTCTGGGTAGGTTGGCAAAGTAGGCCTGGGGTATTATAATTTAATAATAATAATATTAATAATATTAATAATATTAATAATTCAAGAGTAAGAAAGTTTCTGGTGGAAGAGATGCCTCCAAAAAAAGGAGGGGGAAAGAAGAAGGGGAAAGCCCCAGTGAGGAAGCAGACAGTTTCCCAGGTGCCCCCCTCGCATTCATCCTCTGATGAGGAATCCTGGGCCATGCTGAAAGAATTGCAGGCCAAAGTGGCAAGCCTGGAGGCCGAAAAGTTAGAAAGGCAGGCCCCGAGGGGCAGTGCTGCTGCACCACGCCGTTCTGCTAGGGAGACAAAGAGACAACGTAGGGCAGGAATGAGAGCCGTTTCACGTGATTTAATGAGGCGTTTTGATGCCCTTGATTCTGAGCAGGATCACGAGGATGAAGGACGAGATCTGGAGGAAGATTCTACAGGAGCACCCTTGGGGACTGAGGGGCAGAAACGCAGGAGGATGGAGACAGCAGACAGCCAAGATGCAGCAGAGGGGACATCAGGCAGGTACAGCCCATATGATGAACCCTCTACGAGTTCTCAAGGGGCTGTTGAGGCATCGGGAACAGCGAGGGCAGTTTCTGGTGAGTATGGGGGTGCACACAACGCGGCCAGTCAATCGGCATCTTGGCCATGGCTTGGAGGCTTGCAGCAGCCATTTGCCTCACCAAATGCTTGCACAACACCTACTATGGCCTGGCCGGGTGGTTTTTGGCCCCCTATGGGCCCACAATGGTTTGGTTGGGGTATGCCGGTCGCCACCCCGTTAAAATCAGCATCGGCCAGCGAGGGTAAGAATTCAGCAACACAGCCGCACCTGGTGGTGCCCGATACAGGTTATAATACAGTTCCAATAACTGCGATTCCGTATTCAGATTATAGTTCGCCACTGGGAGATCATTTGACCCCGGCGGTGAAGGAGAAGATTTGGACTGGACAGTACATTGATTTTTATGAACTCCTTAACCGGCAGATTGAGGTCCGGGACATAGATAAGGACGACGAAAAAATTAAAGAGAAACACAGGCGAAAGAGGCCTGATAGGGATTGGAATAATTGGGTCACTGGATTCACTATATATTCAGGGGTACTGGTTAAAGCACAACCCTGGAAGGCATCAGCTTTATTCCAGTATTTCGACATAATCCGTAGAGCACAAGCTGAATTTGAAGGCCTGGCTTGGCTTCGATATGACGAAGCGTTTAGAATGAGGAGTGCAATCAGGCCTGAGATGAGATGGGATGAGACACACCCTGGGCTTTGGTTGCAACACATGACGCCCGCCAAATGCAATTTGGGGGACAGATTTGACTGTGGTCATCTGAATATACAATCTACAGAGACCACCGATGCACAGCAGAGGGAAGGTCAGCCTCGGTGGCCATGCTATGAATTTAATAATAAAGGTACATGTGTAAGGTCCCCATGCAGGTTTAACCATGTCTGCATTGCATGTGGGGGAAAGCACCCTAAAATCAACTGCTCTAAAGCAGGGTCGCAGCGGCAAGACAAAATGGGAGGATCCAACAAGAAATCAGAAGGGGGTACTGGTGTTATGAGAAAGGGGAACCATGCCAACTAGAATTAGAACTGGGAAGAGGGATTAGCGAGTTTACCAAGGAGAGAGGGGTGGAATACACTATATTTGGGGATGAAGCAACACCGGTTATCATAGGGGGTAATGCAGAACAAATTACAGTAAGTAGTTCAGATTTTGGTCGTTTGGCTGATAATACGAAAGTATCAGAATACTAACTAATGTATGGCAGAGGCAGTTTGTATCATTTCAGGTGGCGAGACCCGGGAGTGTTGAAGACACATCATGATTAGTGGCACATTTTCATCCATTGGGCAGTACGTGGGGCTGCATCTGCTCATGTTTAATGATTTAGGGGCTTGGTGCCCATGCTTTGGAGGTTTTGGAAAAGCATGCCTGGTATGCATTGCTTACAGCTTGGAGGAATGACATCTTTGAAAACAGGCCTTCGGGCTTTTTGGTGGCACATTTGGATGGCAATGGTTGGCGCAGTTCACCAGTAATGGCACTGATGTCTGGTTATACTGGAGACTGACTGAGTCTATTGTAAGGCAGGTTTGGACATCTGCTGGAAGATGGAGGGGGCCTGGTTTTTGAGCTTGGCGGCTCGGTGGGAACATGGGACATAGCTATGCTAGTCCTCATGCTTTGGCGGGTAGTGCGGGAATAACTGGTTGTCACGGTGTCTCCCTTTGGTAATTTGCATAAAATAAACAGCGCTCCAGTCCTGACGGCACTGAGGATCGTGCGGTCACAGGGCCGAAGGTGACTGAGACGCTTGACCACTTACGGGCCAAAAGGTCATCAAATGCGATGGCTGGAGGTCCGGGGTGTTAGTGAAGGCCTTATAGGTTCCTGCTGTCGTTAGACAGCGGGACCCTGGGGTCTGGGACTCGCCCATTGACTAATAAGGAATCATTTGGCGTTATTTCCCCGCACTACCGCAGGCCCCCTCACATTTGGTATTGGTTACTTGGTTGATCTAAGTTGGTTCAATAAAGTGTGGCCCATATTTAAATCCAATATCGGTTGTCTTGCGTCGTCATTTCGGGGCTCGGGGAGCAATGGGTAGCGCGCGCGAAGGGCGCTGTTGTTGCGCCATTGAGCCCCGCTCGTTGTTTGCTCCCTTGGCCCCGGGATGACGCAGGGCAGCCTGGGTCTCGCGTTGTTTGAAGCGAGATCAAAGGGGTTTTAAGGGAGCGTTGAGCTCATCCTGTGCTCTTTCGGTTTTGGCACCCACCCGCCCGCCCGATTTCTAGTGTGCTGTTTGGGGTCGCCTATTTTGGGGCCGGATAGGAATTTTTGACCTTCATCCTGATTGGCTGTTGGATGGGGGGATTTTTCGCCTATCCCACACTGGAATAGGGTTTTTTGTAGGGTGGCCTTGGAAGGTGGTCTATTTTAATCGGTCACACTGGCGGGTAGTGCGGGAATAACTGGTTGTCACGGTGTCTCCCTTTGGTAATTTGCATAAAATAAACAGCGCTCCAGTCCTGATGGCACTGAGGATCGTGCGGTCACAGGGCCGAAGGTGACTGAGACGCTTGACCACTTACGGGCCAAAAGGTCATCAAATGCGATGGCTGGAGGTCCGGGGTGTTAGTGAAGGCCTTATAGGTTCCTGCTGTCGTTAGACAGCGGGACCCTGGGGTCTGGGACTCGCCCATTGACTAATAAGGAATCATTTGGCGTTATTTCCCCGCACTACCGCAGGCCCCCTCACATTTGGTATTGGTTACTTGGTTGATCTAAGTTGGTTCAATAAAGTGTGGCCCATATTTAAATCCAATATCGGTTGTCTTGCGTCGTCATTTCGGGGCTCGGGGAGCAATGTGTCTACCTCCAGACTAGATCAGATGGAAAGCTCTTTAATCTCTTTAGATTGAGAGCAAAGACCAAAGTCCAGTTGAAATTCATGCAGGACTTCCTCTTTGCCAATGATGCAGCCATTCTTGCCCACTCTGCTAAAGTGGGCAACAACACATGAATCATTTTAGCAAGGCCTGTCAAGACTTTTTAGCATGTATACATTAGTGAAACAGTGACATCTATGTTGGCTCATGCATGTCATGAGAATGGCTGATTATTGGATTCCAAAAGATCTCCTGTATGGAGAATTAGTGCAGGGAAATCGCCCCAGAGGGAGACTACAGCTGTAATACAAGGATATCTGCAAGCAGGATCTGGAGGCCTTAGGAATGGACCTCAACAGATGGGAAACCTTGACATCGGAGCATTCAGCCTGGAGGCAGGCAGTGCTTCACTGCCTCTCCCAATTTGAAGAGACCCTTGTCCAGCAGGCCAAGTCAAAGAGGCAGTCCCAAAACCAGCAAAATCAGGGAGCTGGACAGGGGACAGATTGTATTTGTCTTCAGTGTGGAAGGGATTGTCACTTTCAGGTTGGCCTTCTCAGCCACACTAGATGCTGTTCCAAGACCTCTATTCAGAGCACGTTACCATAGTCTCTCGAGACTGAAGGATACTTAATAATAAGGAGCCAGTGGCCCTCCAGATGTTGTATTGCAAGCCCCATCAGTGTCAAACACCATAAACATTTATCAGGGAAGATGGAAGCTATTTGGCAAGAAGACCAACATCCCTGTTTTAAACTTACCATTGTTTAAACACAATTGGTAAAGGGACTTGAGATCTAGTCAAATCTGCCCCAGCCCATCAAACAGCAGCTATAGAGCTGCCTATTTAGGCAGCTATAGAGGCAACAATAATAGTACATTGATGTAAACCTAACACCTAACAAACCTAAAACTGAAAGATCAGCAAATGCAACATCTAATGAAATAGGAGAAAATTGGTGTTCAAACTTACTGGTTTATATACAACATCCAAAAATGAAATAGAAAAGAACCTGCTTTGGGTCCTTTTAAAGAGAAAGGTGGGGATAGATAGATAGATAGATAGATAGATAGATAGATAGATAGATAGATAGATAGATAGATAGATAGATAGATAGATAGATAGATAGATAGATAGATAGATAGATAGATAGATAGATAGATAGATAGATAGATAGACAGACAGACAGACAGACAGACAGACAGACAAAAACAGCCATTAAAGTAAAGGCCTTAAGGAGGCATCTGTTCTACTGCACAATACTTTGCAGGACTGAAATTGAGAGAACATTCTTCCCAGGGTTTGTGCTGGACAGCCATGTTACCAATTACCTATGAGTTCTTCCACACACCCCCTCCTGTCCACCATGCTGAGGTGGAACTGAAACTCATTTTGAGGAGGGTAACCCATTGAATGAGTCTAGGATACAGCTTCTGAACCTGGTGCAGTCATCAGCTATGTTTTATATATAGCATGCTTGCATCTCTGTGCCATATAAATTGTGCTAATTTTTAAGGTGCCATTAGACTCTTTGTTGTTCTCTGCAATAGGCCAAGCTTTAACTCTAGATTTTACTTTGAGAATTATATGGGGCTGTGTAATTGGAGGTGAACTTTGTTACAGCTTTGCTATTCATTTATCAACCACAGTGGCACTGTTACCAAACTGCAGGCAAATGTAATGCTAGTGTATAGAGATGTGGGTATTCGTATACGAATATCCCTGTGCAGCTGGAGTTAATGAGGGTCCACTCATACGTCCTGTAGTGGTGGCAGCCCCACTCATCCTTACAATCGCTCCCAAGCCCTGTTCATCTAGCCACTCCTGGCCAAGGGAGGGAGGATGAATCTCCCTGTAAGGCTTCTGAGTGGCTAGCTGAGCAGCGATCCGGAGCGATTAGAAGGAAGAGAGGGGATGTGTGAGTGGATGGTCCAACCCCAGGGGCCAGACCCTCATTAACTTCAGCTGCATGGGGATATTCATATTTGTATACAAATACCCCCATCTCTACTGGTGTAGGTTATTTTTTAGCCATATCAATTGGTGCTGTTCTGTCAGGCGTCCATGTTGACCTGGCTTTTTCTTTGAAATAAGCTGGGAGGCTATATGTTTGGAAGTCTGCAGTTTCCATTAGTTAGTACAGTAAATACAGATGAACTATAGAAGCAGAGTTTACTACAAACATGTTAGCTATTATGTCTACCCTGTTTTGTAACTGATACAATAATTATGCATATAGTGACTTGAACATGTCACTATATGCAACATGTTCAGTTGCCAGCCTTGTTCATCTTGTTTCTCCTGTGCTTTAAGCAAAATATCACAGTTCCCACCTTCCTTCCCAGTTCAAATATAAATTCCATTCAGTTTCACTGGAGTGTAATACGTCTTTTCAGCATTCATTTTGAACTTCCGATAATTAAACACTAAGCTCTTCAGTACATCCATTACTTGAAAAGCCCCCTGGAAGGACCCTCTTGTTGCTCCTAATGAACTGAAGAAACAGAACATGTACTAAGTTTTTATGTTTTGGAATATTTCTTTATTACAAGTTCAACATAATACTGTCTTTAATAATCCCATAGTAATTAATGCTAGCATGTATTTAAGGAGTGTTAGTTTGCAATAGAACCGCATAAGTATTAATGCAAGATCAAATGGGGTTGGGGAGAATTGTTATTTTAATGCACAGTTTGCATATTATGTTTGAAAGACTGCATGAAATGGAATCTAACAAACACATGCTAAGAAACAACCTCCATGGCTCTAAATACTGTATGACTTAATACATGGCAGGTAGAAAAGACTGCAGCATAATTCGTTTAAAAATTACACTTACCTTCTGGGATATTATTCAAGGTGTCTGATAGAATCGTACCCACATATTTACTCATGCTAACCTAGCCACACTCATCAGAGGTCTTGCATGCGTGTGGCCTGTGAGAGCAGTGAAGCTGGTAGGTACAAGGAGAGAGCTTTCTCAGTGGTGGTCTGTAATTTAGTATGATGAACTCTCTGTTTGTGACCTACCATCTTGCCAGCTCCTCCCACTGCCTGGCCAGGTGATAGCCATTTCAGTGTCCATATTCAAATGAATGTGAGTTCTGAAAATAAAGAAATCCAAATGTCCATCCAGATCCAGGATTTGGATCAGATCAGAGGGTACTGCATCAGATAGTTACTTACTCGTAGAGTATGTAACAAAAGAGATGAACTAAAATATTATGGTTAACTATTTCAGCTTCTATGTTTCTTAGCTGCTCTGAATAGAAGTGTGATGCCTCCAAGATAGTAGTTAAAAGACAGAGTACAATATTGCAGAGTGGATGGATAATGTTAGCTGTCATACTCTGGGTTCAGGCTATGAGATGCCAGAATGCCAAGTCTTATCAATCAAGAAGCTCTGCATTTTTCCTAAGCTATTTGGCTTTCCCCTGTATTTTGTATCTGATGATATTTCTGTCTCAATCACGAATAAATCAAAAAGTTATGATGTTCGAAGTTAAAGCATCTAGCTTCTTGTTGTTCTGTTTCTACACCAAGATCATAGACTGATGATTCCAGAATCAAGTATGTACATTCACTCTTTTCTTGCCTACATACTGTCTTCTTAAGATACATAGAGGCAATGATGAAGCCGCTGCAGAACTCTAGGTGTGCAGGGGGCAGTGAAGGAGTTTGGACCAGATACTATGCACAGCAGGGAGGAGACTGTCACCATGCCTTTGCCTGGTGAGTCACCCGTCACACTGGACACCTCTTCACAGTTCCCTGCCTGGCCCTGGCCAAGCAGTAGATAAACCACAAACTCTGACACCACTCCACAATTCCTGGCTTGGCCTTGGCCAGGCAGTGGACAAATCAGTGAACCCGGCACCTCCTCACAGTCTCCTATGTGGCTTTCGCCAGGCAGTGGCAATTTAATTCACCTCAGTATACACCATATAATATTTAGAGCTTTGGGACGTTGGGTTCTACATGGCCTTGTCTGAGCACCCAGTTTAGCGGCTGGTCCACGCCATGCCCACAACCGACATTTCCAGCCCCAGTAACTCCAGCTGCTGGTGTAGGTGTCTGGCTGTACCCTTTGGTTCCAGACACGGGTTGTAATACCATGCCATTGGAAGCATTGCCATTTGTGGATTGTGCGATGCCCCTGGGTGACCACCTCACCCCTGCAACGAAGAAAAAAATTCTGAAAGGACAATTATGTGGATTTATTTGATTTAATGAATAGAAAGGTAGAAAAGAAGGACTTGGATAAGGAGGATGAGAAGGATAAGGAGAGACATAGAAGGAAGAGACCTGACAGGAATTGGGCAAATTGGCTACCCAGATTCCTAATATATGCCAAGGTAGTAGTAAAGGCACAGCTTTGGCAGGCTCAATCCTTATTTCAATACTTGGATCTCATCTATAGGGCATATGTGGACTTTGCAGGGCAGGCATGGCTTTTTTGTTACGAATCATTCCGTACGAGGAGTGCGATTCACCCAAATTTACGCTGGGATGAGCCGTTACCAGGTCTCTGGCTGCAGATTATGACTCCGTCCAGGCCCAATCTAGGTGACAGGACTGATAGTGGGCACCTGATTAGGAAGAATGCTCCGAGTTTGTATCCCTGTGTAAGCACAGGGCAGGTGATCCAACCCTGCCTGCTCTGCTCGGAGTGCAACTCCAGGGGTGTGTGCACCAAGAAACGCTGCAGGTTCAGGCATGAGTGTACGGTGTGCGGGGGGCAGCACTCCATACTACATGCTTCTGGACCGGTGCCACAAGGCAAAATAAGGGTATCGGAGGTGGGAGGAAACCCAATGAGGCATGGGTAACCCTGGAAAAGGGACCCAGCCCAATTAAGGTTATAGTTTTAGAATCATGGTTGCGCGATGAGGCCAATTATTTTTAGGATGATGCCAATTATTTGCTTGAAGGTTTTAAGGAAGGATTTAGGATACCAGCATTAGGGGAGTACACAGTGTTCTTTACCCAAAATCTCAGATTGGTACATGACATGGAGGCAGTGTTTAAAGACAAGATAGCCAAGGAGGTATGAGAAGGGAGAGTGCTGGATCGATTTGCAATGATTCCTTTGGAGACTTTGCAGGTCTCACCTTTAGGAATAGTACCAAAGAAGGCACAAGGTGAGTTCAGGTTGATCCACCATCTGTCTTATCCTGAAGGGAGCTCAGTTAACAATGCTGTCCCTCAGGAACTTTGTATTGTGCGTTATACCTCATTTGATGAGGCAGTTAACATGGTACGTAGGAGTGGTGTGGAGGCAGAATTGGCATAAATTGGAATTTATGTGACATAAAATCCGCATTTTGGATTTTGCCAGTTCACCCAAGAGATTTTGACCTGTTAGGTTTCTGTTTTCAAGGTGCTTTATATATAGATAGATCATTACCTATGGGCTGCTCAGTTTCATGTGCAGCATTTGAACAGTTCAGTTCCTTCCTGGAATGGAAGCTTAGTAGAGTGGGATGTAAGAATATGCATCATTACCTTGATGACTTTCTTTTTTGTGGGGAAAGGAACACTGGAAGGTGTAAATTTATACTATACACCTTCCGTTCCATGGCGGATGAATTTGGTCTGCCTTTGGCTGAGGAAAAGATGGAAGGGCCGACTACGGCCTTGATGTTTTTGGGTATGGTATTAGACACGTTTCAGCAAACGTCCAGGTTGCCAGAATTAGTTGACCTAAAGGTCAGGGTAGCTTTGATGTTACAAAAGAAGAAGGTGCTACAGGAGATGGTTGGGCACCTAAATTTTGCCTGCTGAATGGTGGTGCCTGGTCACACCTTTCTGCATAGGCTTTGTACCGCAATGCAGGGGCTCAGTCATTTTCATAGGACCAGGGTTACTCAAGGCATGTGAGAGGGTTTGAAAGTTTGGAGGCAGATTTTAGCTGATTTCAATGGCATTTCATTTTGGAGAGGAGAGAGGATGCTTAGAGCGGAGTTTTGGGTCCAGTTGAGCGCCGCAGGCTCCTTGGGTTTTGGTATATATTTTAGAGGCAGATGGTGCACCAGCAAGGAAAGGCACCACGCCGGGGTCACCAGAAATGTAATATTTTTGGAGGTTTTTTTTTCCATAGTTGGTGCATTGTGGCTTTGGGCAAGCGACAACCAGACGGTGATTTATATTGTAAACAACCTGACTTCACATTCGGAAAGGGTCATGACTCTGGTCAGGGCTTTCACATTGTGCATGTCCCAGGTTTAGACAATAGGTTAGTGGATGCATTATCACGCCAACAGATTGAGCAGTTCAGAAAGTTAGCTCCAGGAGCCAAAGAGTTACTGGAGACTCTTCCCCCAGAGGTCTGGCAAATTGGCATGATGATGCGGAAAGGGCAATAGGCCTGGCCCTGGCACCAAGGACACGAAAGGGGTACTCTGCTGTGAGAATGGAATTTCAGGAATTTAGAAGACTTGTGGGCTTGGACCCAATGTGGCCTGCCCCAGCTGAACATCTACAGCAGTTTATAGTGTACCTAAATAGAAAAGGTTTCGGCACCAAGAATGATACAGGGTAGGTTATCGTCTCCAGCCTTGTATGAAAAAATTAATGGGTACCAGGACTATTCCTTAGACTACTGCCTTAGAAAAAAGATCAAAGGCTGGTCTAAGGAAAGGGGCAGAGTAAAGGACATCAGAGCTCTCATTTCACCTGAGCTGTTAGAAGGCATTTGTGAGCAGTGGGAAGTTCTCTGGTGGGATGATTACGAAGCTGCTTTATTCAGGACAGCATCCTTATTAACATTCTTTGGAGCCCTCAGGATTAGCAAAGTAGTCACTTCAGGCAAGGGGACAAAACTAGGGTAGCTTTACAAAGGCAGGATGTTACAGTAGTGGATGACACATTGCAGATTCATGTCAGACAATCCAAGGCCTATCAGTGGGGCAAAGGAGCAGGTATCACCCTGTCATGTTGTTACATGGAACCAATCTGCCCAGTGAAGGCTGTTGAAGCATACTTGATCCTTAGAGGATCCAACCCAGGATATTTCTTTACACATGAGGATGGTTCCCCTCTGTAACGGTACCAGTTTTGGAAGTTGATCTAGCTCTGCATGGGGTGGGAGTCCAAGGACTGAGATTTGGGATGCACTCCTTTAGAATTGGTAAGCCCTTGATTACTGCACAGAGGATATCAAACAAATAGGATGGTGGGCTTCATCCTCTTATCGTAGATATGTAAGGGCACTTCCTAATGTCTAGTCAGGGGGCTGGTTTTGTTTATGTCTTACAGGTACCACAGTGGTACCACATCAAGATCCTGGGCCACAGCTATGTTTTTTGGGTAGCGCAGTATGCAGCCACATCCCCATGGGGGACTTGTCTTGGACTCGAAGCAACGACCCTTATCGAGTGGAGAGGGCACCATGGGTTGTTGTGGAACCAGATTTTCCATACGGCCACCTTCAGTCATCATCCCCCAGAGGTGTTGATAATACACCTGGGTGATAATGATTTGACCAGGCACGGTAGAAGGGCCCTGATCATCAATGTGATTCGTGATCTAACCTGGTTGAGGGCCACATACCCAGCTATGCATCTTGTTTGGTCAACCAACATCCCTCGGTTGGTATAGAGGGATGCAAGACATTTTTTGCCCATAAACAATGCCTGAAGGAGTGTTAACAGGGAAGTCTGCAGAGGTGTTTGCAGTGGCCTTTAATCGGTGATTGGTCACCATAGGATCCGTATGGATAGGCCAGAGTTTTTTCGGTCAGATGGTGTACATCTATCCGAACAAGGTTTGGATGTCTTCTTTGAAGACGTCAAGGGGGTCTGCTGCTGGAGCTTGGTGAGCTCAATGGTGAGTATGGGACTTAGCTTGGCTAGTCCCTATGCAGTGGCAGGTAGTGTGGACTACATGGGTATTTTGGTGAGTTGCATAGCAATATCAGATAATTATAACTCATCTGAACTCCCAGCACTGCAGATCATGTGATTACAGTGCTTGGGGGGAAAGATGCACTGGGGACGCACCCGGACCAACAGTCAACAAGCAGAGGGCGGCTTGAGGTCCGAGGGTGGTCAAATTTTTGGCCAGCCGGGTTTATCGCAGTCTTCACAGCAGCAAAAACCTTGGGCCAGGGGCTCGGCCAGTTGTTTGTTTGTTAAAGGGTCCGTTCAGACCCATGTGTTCAAACCTGAGACTGCATTATGGCACTATGTACCTTTAACAAATGATTGGCAACATTGTTTTCAATAAAGTGTAGCCCATGTTTAATCCATAATTATGGTCTCGCGTCTTTATTCCAGGGTGGGGGTGGGGGGGCAATGTAGCACTTAGAATTACAAGGGTATGATCCAGGATTGCTGACTAACAGCTTGAGGGCAGTTCTCACAAGTAATCTCTATAGATCTGGAAAGTAGTAAAAAGCTATCACAGGATGCTTAATATGTACAGAAAAACTTCTATGTATCATTGATTCTGCATCAAGACAGCAGCCATGTTTTCAAGGGAAAATCTTCCTCATAAGAGTTCTGAAACAAACAACTAATCCAATCCAGGATCTCCTAGTTATAACTGGGCAGCTAACAAAAGCTATCAATTGTTCGCAAACTCTTGTGCAAGCTTACTGCAAGCAATCTTGTGATTCCAGCCCCTGTGTTCCCTGTGTACATTTAGGAATTGAAATCAGTTTCAAGAACACATAACTGATGGGGCCTACTGTATTAAACATCACTTTTGCAATTTAATTTACGTCATTGAATGTAGACAACATCTACATTGACAGTGTGTAGGCCAAAAAAAACCCAAATTTATACACACACCGGGAATCATAAGTCTGCAAGAATGACCAGGAAATTGAAAGAGCCAGTGGCTAGGCACTGTAAGTTAGAACACTGCAGTCTGTCTGATTTGTTGGTGACTGGGATACAAATACCCAGAGATTCAAGTACTTTCGAAGCAAGGGAGGAGAAAGGCTGTACAGTATTAATAAACTTGGCACCCAATGTATCATTATACATGATCATCCATTCATCTTTGGAATAATCTATTCTTTGTTTTTGATAGCTGCCATTTTGAATGCAATGGAGTCATTGAGAGCAACTAAAGAAAGTAAAAGTGCTATAATATTTCAATCTGTGTGTGCGTGCATGTGAGTGTGTGTGTCTCTACAATATATATATATATTTAGTTGATTAGCTGCATCCTTGTGCAATCTAAAACAGAGTTGTCTGAAATGCTGTTTGATGCGTTGACAATTGTCTTTCTGTCTATGTCACAATACTGTATAATTGCAAAAGATAAGAATATACCCTTACCTGCTCATTCACAGTTCTCAAGAAGAAAATGATTTGATGGAAAATCAAAGGACAATGATTTCTCCATTTGTGTTTTGAGATAAATTATCAAAAAGATCTGTGCAGGAACCACTTATAGTTTCATTTGCTCGTTATAAATTATGGGTGAGTGTCCAGTTTACATGCTTTCTGGTAGGAAAGATTGATGCAGTCACTTGATCAGACAGTTATTGCTTCATGCTCATTCTCAAAAAGATGGGCCTTAAATTTTTGTATCCATAATACATAGTTTGTTAGCGAAGCAGAAGCTTACCTTAAATAATTCAGGGTCTCTTTTTATTATTAAAATGTATCCTTCCCTTAGAACACCACTGTTCCAGCCTCTTGCCTTATTATATGAAGAAAGTTGGAGCTGCATTCTCTGTAGATCTCTGTTTCTTACAAGCTTTTGTAGAATGTCTATTCATGTACTTTGTCTATTTAGTTGAAAGATTTAACATCTATTTTGAAAAGGAAATCCTGCCAAGATGGTGTAGAAAATCAAAATCAAGAAACATAATAATTATAAAACACTCATAAAACAGTAATAGGAATAAAATATCAAAATTTAACTGCTAGAACTAGCTAGCATGATCTTAGAAGATCACGAGGTAAACTACATTCAGAAATAGGCCTGTTGGTCTGTTTGCAAAGATATTGCCTAATTGTGCCATGCTAGTTGGAGGATTTTGGGAGTTGTAGTCCAAAAAATAATGCTCCCATGTTCTGGTTCTAGTCATGTTAAAACAGAAACACATGCGTAGAGTGGCAAAGCCAGATATCTCAGAATCTATGCAACCATTATCTGTGATGATGTCAAGCTGGGGCCAGCATATGTACAAACCAGTTTTGTCCAGAAGAATACATGAATGGGGCCATATTAGGTAGGAAAAGCTCATCAACAGAATAAGATTTGTTTCCAAATTTAGAGTGATACTGTTGGATGACAGAACATCAGTTACTTACAACTTTTTAAAGCTTCCTGCCCTAAGAAAGAAAGGGAAAGACAGCACAACAAAAATGGAAATCAGGTACAAAAAAATCTTGGTAAGGAGACCAATAAGAAAATATTACTTAAAAAAGAAGACTTTAAATTGAGAATATGTAGGTTTCTCCTTCTTTTATTAAAAGCCAGAAGGCCTTAGTATCTGAAACATTCAGATTAAATTATGCATTTATGTTTTTAGTGGAGAATATATATCATTCTTGAGAACCCTGTCCTCTCTGTTGGATAAGTTCACCAAATGAGAATTGACAATTAATATGATTACATGGAATATTTCTTGTCTTCGTTTTTAGAAATCAAAGTAGAATCTGTTTATTACAGATTCCAGTCTAAGACGTACATAATTTCCTATATAGATATCTGTTCCTGTGAGAAATAAATAAATAAATATATAGTCTGCATCTTGAGAAAGTGCCACCAATATACTCTTGTCATTAAATATACACATAATAGAAGTAAATATACATTCAGATTTCTTGCATAATCTTATATATACATGGTATACCATATATACATAATATTATGCAAGAAATCTGAATGTATATTTACTTCTATTATGTGTATATTTAATGACAAGAGTATATTGGTGGCACTTTCTCAAGATGCAGACCCATGACAGAAAAGCCATGGGCATGCTCATCACATTTCTAGTCTTCTTACATAGTAATGTCACCTGGGGGGAAAAACCATTGTTTGTATTGCAAACCAAATATTAGTTAAATGGTTTTGTGGGTGAGTGGTGAAGATTTGAGCTTTTATTTTAAAATAGTTTTTTTAAAAAACTAAGACTCAACAGAAAATTCAGAAAAAAATGTATTAGGAAGTTTGTGCAGCAAAAGTAAATGGGATCCACATAGTTATCCACTAGGTTTGAAAGGCAATAAATGTGAAACCATTAATTAATGCATCTAAGCAATTAAAAAAACATTGACAGTGTTATCCTCTATTAACATTTAGCATGTTTTGCAGTTCATGCCTCAGACCCAATCTATTCAACCTAAACAATTAACTTGCCAAGGTTGTCCTTTAAATCAGTGAATTCTGTTTACAAGCATTTCCTCACACAGATGTATTTTGCTTATTTTTCTAACTCATCTCTAAAAGTGCCCCCGTTCCAATTTTAATATGTGTTTGTGCCTCTTGTCTTGTGGCACTCATTCTAACTATAAGTTTTTTTTTCTTAATTGGCAGGTTTGTATTTGAGGCTGCTAGGTTGCATGACCCCCCTGTTCTTCATTCTGCAGTGTCAGGAAACAGAAATGTCATTGTCGATTAGGGGCCTGAACCCTCTGGTCCTCTTTCTCATACAGTAGACAATCTTGTTCTGTACATACTTTAGCTGCAGGGTCAGCCTTAGGGGAACTCTAAACAAGTGTCCACATGGGACACCAAATGGAAGGGGCACAGATAGGGGCAAGTGTTCTTTGAGCTCATTTGTCTTCCACAAAAAGTCACTTCTGTCTCTTTAAATGTAAAATGTCTGCCGGTGCTGCCCATGCAGACACAGTTTTGTGCCTCTGGCTTTACTACACATGACACATCAGTGATGTTAATAACCTCACTGCCAAACACTGTGACACAGAGAGGTTCCTCTCCTAACACCTCTCCTCTGAACCGAAGTGTTCAAGCTTCATTTTTGATTCCAAAAATCTCTGTTACGCTAACTCTGACCCTGTTTGGTTTGCTGTTATCTCCTCTTGCTTGAGGCACACTGAAACTATAAAGATGGCCCTGAAAAGCTGAGGTGGACCACTTATATGCTGAATGGAAAGAGAGACAGAGAAAGAGGCAGGCTGAGTGCACACAGATAATATCCCACCTTATCTAGAAACCTCAACCACTTCAACATTCACTGCACTTTCAAGACCCAGAAAATAAACTTTCTAAAGAAAAATTAATATTTTAATTAACATTATAATATGCAAACACAATATAAGGAAAAACAGAAAAATACACATATTTTAAATACTTAAAACAAGTCAAACAAACAAACACTAACATTAGTGCACCCACCACTGGGACCAGTAGAGATATAATTCCTCCAGAGTTTTATGCCCATAACCCTTACAAAATATAAAAATAAAAAATATATATTGTGTTTTCTTGTTAAATAACACTTCAGTTATTATTTAGATATGATGTCACAGAAACTCTACTGAAATTTTAAGGTGGTGGTCGGGGAACAGAGATAAATTACCCCAAATGGGGTAAAAGTGAAAATCCTGGGGGTAATGAGCACAGCACTGGTAGAATATACCAGATGGGTGGGATATAAATCAAATTAAAAAATTAAAAATAAAACTATGAAAAAAGGAACAGGCAAGGCTTGAATTAAGGCAGGAAAAAAAGGGTGGAGGGAAGGAGCGAGGGTGGGTTGATGTGTGTTTGTGTGTGTGTGTGTGTGTGTGTGTGAGAGAGAGACTGACTCAAAACTATGAAAAAAGGAACAGGCAAAGCTTGAATTAAGGCAGGAAAAAAGGGTGGAGGAGGGTGGGTGGATGTGTGTTTGTGTGTGTGTGTGTGTGTGTGAGAGAGAGAGAGAGAGAGAGACTGACTCAAAACTATGAAAAGAACAGGCAAGGCTGGGGTATAAATTCTTATGGTAAAGGTTATGAGACCCCTTAATTTGAATTAAAGCGGGGGGAAAGGGTGGCTTCATCAAATACTGTATCCTTTCAAATCAAGGGGGTAATGTTGGCTTATATAAAAAAAAAATTTTTGGGGGGGGAAAAGGTAAAACAGTTCCCTGACCCCTGTTTTAAGGGGTCTCATAATCTTTACCATAGGAATTTATACCCCATTTTTTGCTTGAGTCTCTAGATGCCTGACCAAGATAAGACAAGAATGATAAGTGCAATAAAAAAATAAGCAGTTAAAAAACTGAAGATCAGATCAAATGATTTGTTGATAACTAGAATTCCATTTAAACAAAAATTTAAAAAAAGAATAAAATCATCCCCGACTTTGTCTGTTTCCTGGAAGAGAAAAAGCAAGGTATTTGAGGGAAGGAGTTTCATGTTTTGAACGCTACTGCACAAAAGTCTTTGGATAGCAGCCCAAATAAATGGCTGACACTGCAATTTCCAAAGGTATTCTTATATCTTAACTCTGCTGGGCAGACTCTTGACTGATGAACATATCACGAAGAAGAATTTAGTCATTTGGACATTTTAAGAGGCCATGGCTGCATCCTATGGAATCCAGGCTTTGTAGTCTGATGGGGTACTTAAGATTCTGTGCTACAAAACTCTAGTGCTATAGTAAAGGGAAGTACACTAGAGTTCTCTAGCAGAGCCTTCTAAGTACCTCAAGAAATGTACAAAGCCAAAGCTTGCATGCAGAATGGTGCCATGACAATTACAGTGGTATTGAACTTCTATAACTGTGTAGTGTAGATGCATTGTCTGTCTCAGATGACTCAGGACTTTCCAGGCAGGGTTGTGTACATTGTTTGTTTGTACAGAAAATCTATATCTAGGTTGTACAGTAATTATAGGAGAACCTGAAAGTAATAAGCCAATAGAATGATCCATCAACAGGGCTACCAGGTAGTACTGAACAAGATCTAGTGAGCTTTTCTGTTTTTAAAGCTTCATAACAGAGCAAACTGCTGGAACACCTTCGTCTGGTGCCAAAGAGATATTTACAAACCTCTTATTAGACATAGGGTGGTCCCCACAGGCAACAGATCATGAATAATGTAGGGCGGGGGCAGAAGATGTGTAGTCTTGTTCCATATGGCCTGGCCTGTTTTTACCGAAATTTAGTTTGCTACCTTCATCACCAATTGCTGTAAGTAGAATGGAAGTGCACTGCTTTTGTACTTCATGTCAGGCACCAAATATCTTGGGTCAACCCGGTGTAGATATGCCTGATGGATGATTTCAGAAATAGATCTCTATCTGAATATGTTAGGAAGCAAGTTATTTGGTGGACCTCACAGAGCTAATTTTTCACATCTCTAAATGTGTTGGATATAGAAGTCACAATGCCCTTGCTACAACAGAGAGTATTTCAGTGTGGCTAGGTGGCTATACACAAGTGAATGAAGAAAACAAACTGTTAGCAAAGGTACCCCTTCATGGATTGCTGCCTTGTCATGGCAAAGGGCTCGAGTAATTCAGAGAAGCTATGGGCTATGCCACGCAGGGACACCCAAGATGCACAGGTCATAGTGGAGAGTTCTGACTAAATGCGATCCACCTGGAGCAGGAACTGGCAAGCCACTCCAGTATCTTTGCCAAGAAAACTCCATGGACAGAAACAAAAGGCTAAAAGATATGACACTGGAAGATGAGCCCCTCAGGTCAGAAGGTGTCCAACATGATACTGAGGAAGTGTGGAGGACAAGTACAAGTAGCTCCAGATCTAATGAAGTAGTTGGGCCAAAGCCGAAAGGATTCTCAGCTGCGGACACACCTGGAAGTGAAAGGAAAATCTGATGCTGAAAAGAAAAATACTGCATAGGAACCTGGAATGTAAAATCTATGAACCTTGGTAAGTTGGATATGGTCAAACAGGAGATGGCAGGAATAAACATTGACATCCTGGGCATGAGTGAACTATAATATGCAGGAATGGGCAAATTCAATTCAGATGATTATCATATCTACTACTGTGGGCAAGAATCCCATAGAAGAAATAGAGTAGCCCTCATAGTCAACAAAAGAGTGGGAAAAGCTGTACTGGGATACAATCTCAAATATGACAGAATGATTTCAATATGAATCCAAGGCAGACCTTTCAACATCACAATAACCCAGGTTTATGCACCAACCACCGATGCTGAAGAGGCTGAAATTGACCAATTTTATGAAGACTTATAACACATTGTAGAAGTGACATCAAAGAAAGATGTTCTTTTCCTTATAGGGGATTGGAATGATAAAGTAGGGAGTCAAGAGATAAAAGGAACAACAGGAAAGTTTGGCCTTGGAGTTCAAAACAAAGCAGGGCAAAGGCTAATAGAGTTTTGTCAAGAGAACAAGCTGATAATCACAAATACTCTTTTCCAACAACACAAGAGATGACTCTACACATGGACATCACCAGATGGGCAATACTGAAATCAGATTGATTATGTTCTCTGCAGCCAAAGATGAAGTTCTATACAGTCAGCAAAAACAAGACCAGGAGCTGATTGTGGCTCTGATCAGCTTCTTATAGCAAAATTCAAGCTTAAACTGAAGGAAGTAGGAAAAACCAGTTATAATCTGAACCAAATCCCTTATGACTACATAGTGGAAGTGAAGAACAGATTTAAGGAACTCGATTTGGTGGACAGAGTGCCTGAAGAACTATGGATGGAGGCTTATAACATTGTACAGGAGGCAGCAACAAAAACCATCCCAAAGAAAAGGAAATGCAAGAAAGCAAAGTGACTGTCCAACAAGGCCTTACAAATACAGTAGCAGAGAAGAGAAGGGAAACAAAATGCAAAGGAGATAGGGAAAGTACTATCTAATGGAATGCAGACTTCCAAAAAATAGCAAGGAGAGACAAGAGGGCCTTCTTAAAGGAACAGTGCAAAGATATAGAGGAAAATAATAGAAAGAGAAAAAACAGAGATCTGTTCAAGAAAACTGGAGATGTTAAAGGAACATTTTGTGCAAAGATGGACATGATAAAGGACAATAATGGTAGAGACCTAGCAGAAGCAGAAGAAATCAAGAAAAGATGGCAAGAATGCACAGAGGAGTTAGAAAGATCTGGATATCCCGGACAACCCAGATAGTGTGGTTGCTGACCTTGAGCCAGACATCCTGGAGAGCTAAGTCAAATGGGCCTTAGAAAGCATGTCTAAAAACAAGGCCAGTGGAGGTGATGGCATTCCAGCTGAACTATTTAAAATCTTAAAATATGATGCTGTTAAGGTACTACACTCAATATGCCAGCAAGTTTGGAAAACTTAACAGTCGCCAGAGGACTGGAAAAGATCAGTCTACATCCCAATCCCAAAGAACAGCAGTGCCAAAGAATGCTCCAACTACCGTACAATTGCACTCATTTCACACACTAGCAAGGTTATGCTTAAATGCTCAAAATCCTTCGAGGCAGGCTTCAGCAGTATGTGGACCGAGAAGGTTTCGCATGCAGGAGGGGTGCGTTCGCGCCCTCGATCTGCGTGGCTGCTTTTGCTCCCCCGGCTTCAGAAGAGGTAAGCAAATGGGCCATGTGACTTGGAGCATTGGCAGGTGCGTAGACGCCGGCCCGTTGCTTGCCCTCTTTCGCTTCTGGCACAGAGAGAGAAAGATGGATTTGGCCTTGGACAATGGTTTGGGGGGGGTAGCCTTGAGCTCCCTCCCTGTTTCTTATTAATTTGGTCCAGTGGTTGTGGGGGACTGTATAGTTTTAATTTTGGATTGGGACTGGGAGGCGATAGTTGAATAAGGAGGGTGACTAGGGTAGCACGCGGCGGGCGGGCGCGCCCACCACTTGCCGAGAGTCATCAACTCAGTCTTGTTACCTCCCCTCCTCCCTACATAGCGACTCAGTTCTTTTTCAAAAAAAATGAAAGAAAGAAAGAAAGAAAGAAGGAAGGAAGGAAGGAAGGAAGGAAGGAAGGAAGGAAGGAAGGAAGGAAGGAAGGAAGGAAGGAAGGAAGGAAGGAAGGAAGGAAGGAAGGGAGGGAGGGAGGGAGGGAGGGAGGGAGGGAGGGAGGGAGGGAGCGGTTTTTCTGGGCTTCCCCCTCCTTCTGTCGGGGGTATTGAGTGGGACAGAGGCCGGGAGGATGAGTAAGCGAGGCGTCCGCTCACCCCACTCGGGTTACATCGCAATTAGTAGCACTGTTTACCAGGATAGTTGGTGGCTGTAGCTTGGGGCTGGCAGTGGCGTCGCTTCTTTGGGGAGGTTGGGGAGTTTCGAGCACTGTTTTGTACTTTGCTTAAGCCCCCCGTTATTGATTTCTCCCCCCCCCATTGTAGTACATCCTGTCTGCTTTTTTTGTGTCTTAAAGGGTTTGGGAGAGAGGGAGGTTGGCTGGTAGCGTCCTGCCTTGGAGACAGGGGAATTATAGGTTTATTTTGCAGGCTGTTTGAATTACTTTCGGTTTTGGGTTCATGAAGTTGTGGGCTGTTTAGTTCTAATTGGATTTACCCTATGTAAGGGGAGCGGAAATTCATTAGGTACAAATAGCTTGCTGTCTAGGGTTTCCTTTAAAGAAATATTATATAAAGAAACACACTATAATAATTCAAAGCATGTCAAGCTAGACGCATTGGTTAAGGATTTATTAGATAAGTAGAATTAATTGAGAGGTTTAGATAAGTTAAGAAATAGTGACAGAATAATTAAGTACCCTGTTGGGTGTGTTGTATATTTAATTAATGGCAATGTAAATTGATGAAAGTCATGGGTATCAGCTGATTATGTAATTCATAATACGTTATTAGAGGGTAAAGTTCAGTATTATTATCGTTATTGTTGTGGTTATTATGATTATGATTATTATTTCCTTATGACTCTTCTGGGGTTATCAGTAACAGATATGGCCTCAAAAAAAAATCAGTTTAATTATAATAGAATTCCTCTCAACTGTCAATTAATATATAGATAAATCGTCGTTGTTTAGTCATTTAGTCGTGTCCGACTCTTCATGACCCTATGGACCAGAGCACGGCAGGTCCTCCTATCTTCCACTGCCTCCCAGAGTTGTGTCAAATTCATTCTAGTAGCTTCGATGACATTGTCCAGCCATCTCATCCTCTGTCATCCCCTTCTCCTCCTGCCTTCACACTTTCCTAACATCAAGGTCTTTTCCAGGGAGTATTGTCTTCTCATGAGATGGCCAAAGTCCTGGAGCCTCAGCTTCAGGATCTGTCCTTCCAGTGAGCACTCAGGGTTGATTTCTTTTAGAATAGATAGGTTTGTTCTCCTTGCAGTCCAGGGGACTCTCAAGAGCCTCCTCCAGCACCACAATTCAAAAGCATTAATTCTTCGGCGGTCAGCTTTCTTTATGGTCCTGCTCTCACTTCCATACATCACTACAGGGAAAACCATAGCTTTGACTATGTGGACCTTTGTTGGCAAGGTGATGTCTCTGCTTTTTAAGATGCTGTCTAGGTTTGTCATCGCTTTCCTCCCAAGAAGCAGGCTTCTTTTAATTTCGTGGCTGCTGTCTCCATCTGCAGTCATCAGGAAGACCAAGAAAGTAAAATCTGTCACTGCCTCCATATCTTCCCCTTCTATTTGCCTGGAGGCGATGGGACCAATGGCCATGATCTTAGTTTTTTTGATGTTGAGCTTCAGACCGTTTTTTTGCACTCTCCTCTTTCACCCTCATTACAAGGTTCCTTAATTCCTCCTCACTTTCTGCCATCAGAGTGGTATCATCTGCATATCTGAGGTTGTTGATATTTCTTCCGGCAATCTTGATTCCGGTTTGGGATTCCTCCAGTCCAGCCTTTCGCATGATGTATTCTGCATACAAGTTGAATAAGCAGGGGGACAATATACAGCCTTGTCGTACTCCTTTCCCAGAGATTCAATTGGACGATCCAAGGCCAATCTAATGGGTAGAGAAAGGAGATTAAGTTTGGGGACTATGCAGCGTCGCTGGCACATGCCAATACTTTAGCCATCTGATGAGAAGAGAAGACTCCCTGGAAAAGACCTTGATGTTGGGAAAGTGTGAAGGCAAGAGGGACAATAGAGGATGAGATGGATAGACACTGTCATTGAAGCTACCAACGTGACTTCGACCAAACTCTGGGAGGCAGTGGAATACAGGAGGGCCTGTAGTGTTGTGGTCCATGGGGTCACAAAGAGTCAGACAGGACTTAATGACTAAAAAAGAACAACAACAACAAGTAGAAGAGAAGAATTATTCAAAGCACAGGGACAGCCAGATGAAGGGTATTAAGGCAGTAACAGGCTCAGAAACAAGTATTTGCTGATAGTGATTAAGGTTCTGTGTCACTGAAAAAGCAACGTTGTTTATTAACTTTGTCTCCTGTTTAGAAAAAAGAAACATAGCAGTTTTTTTTAAAATGTAGACACAGTTAATTATATTACAAGTAGGCATTGCTGGTCAGAATCAAGTTACAAAATGTCCCTCAAGGGGAAACACAATAAATGGAAAACATTTCTGTTCATTGGAAAGATAGCAACCAGGAGCGCGTCATATTTATTCCTCACATCCTAATCAAGCTTCTCAGAAATCATAGAAAGTATGGAACAAAGACAGAGGTAGTTCTTGCTCCTGCAGCAGTCATCATTGTTTGGTATGGCTCTGGGAAAAAAACATACAACACTATTGCTTATTATTTGATTCACAGCCATCATATTTCCTCAAAATCCAGTTTTTGCTCTGAGCCTTTGAGTCATAGGCCTGATATTCTGTGGTGTAATGTTCATTTGTTAAAGGTTGTCTTGTGAACAGCATGTGTTTGACTTCCACAATTCAGTATGTTGGTCTTTAGAAACCTGTTGGTTCTTTATAAAATACAATATGCATACTGAATTCCTCCATATGAAGGCAGGTACTTTTGGAAGTGTTTTTTGATATAGCAAGACATTTTGTAAGAAAAAAGAAGGAAACATAGTGGAATCCCCTATAGGTTATATATTTATTGGCTGAAATGGCTTGTTGATTAAAAACAGTCTCAGTAAATGGCATCATAACCTTGTCCCCACTGAAAATTCAGTGCTTTCAGTCTTCTGTTGGATGAGATGTAGCACCAAAAGCCTATTGACAACTTGTCATTCAGGATGTGACGACATTTCACACAAGAGAAAAGCTATTAACCCGGGCATTCTGGTTGAGTTGTACATGACTTTTTGATTAGTGCTTAATTTCTAACTAGGAAAGCAATTCCCTCACTTATCATTTATAGGTTTCTGAGTGAAAGGGGCTTCTTCAGAAATGGTAGTGCTGGCTTTATTTTGCTATGGTTAAAATTCTTGCTATGAAGATGAACTAATCAATCCAGTCATAAAAGCAAAATTCAAAGTGGAAAACACATCAAGATGAAACAATGAAGGCTCTGTAGTCTGCATATTTGGACCTATCAGGACCCTAACAGGGTTTCCAAGGTATGGGAGATGTTCGAGTAGTGGTCTACCATGGCCACCCTCCAGATAGTTCTGGTGGCCAAGCCAGGATGTAAATCCAGGTCTCCTGAGTCCTAGTCTGACACCATCCACTACACTTTAAAAGCTCAAAAAGCTATCTAGGCCTCTACATTTCTTCTGCAGCAGACATTCTGTTCCAGGAGCTTCAGCCTGTTGCACTTCCTGTAAGCCTTTCCTGTCCATTTTCTTGATAGAAATTTGAGAATATCTTCACCTTGGCCCTAATGTTCTTTCAGATTCTGAAACATCACAAGATACTGTATAGGGTAAGTTTTAAAATTGTTAACAGGGGTGTTTCCAGAAGCTGCTCAGCTTCCTGCAGACAAATTTATTAAAGTAAGTTCACCCTGAAATCAGACTGATTTCAGTGGGACCAATCTAAGTAGGCTTACGTCTAGAACCCACCCTATACTGAGGGGATTTTCCAACCCAGTCTTGCTAACAGCTTTAATATGAAGCTTACAAATTCAGGAAATTCAGTCTGACGTAAGTTGCATTCCAGAATTTTTTGTCCATAGTTTGCCTGCTAAAAGCTCTACCTCTGCCCACCATGGACTCAGGCTCCATTTACAGTTCACCCTCGGTCTGCCTATCATGGTCTGGTTTCATCCTCAACTGGATATGGCAACACCTCTTTTGCTTCTTCATGGCTTTGATGCACCTTAGCCTAAAATGCCCACTGTCATTTCCCTTAATGTTTACTCCTACATAGGGACAGAATCTTATAATCTCTTGCCCTCATCAAAGAAGTTTTGATCTGTTTTATAAGAAAACAAAAACCATATAGTGATGACTGTTCTACAGCTTTCTTTTGACTGCCTGAAGGAAGTTCACAGACAAGTGGACTGTGATGTGGGAACCTCCATTACAGAGAGTATAATCAGATGGCTGGAAAGGTGCACATCCAATCCTATCAAAAAGAGTTCCTTTGCAGGGAGCAATTTCTCTATTGGGGGATTTTTTTCATTCTGCCCCCCTAAAGTAGTAGCACTACAGCTGGACCAAAAAGGTCAAGGTTGGACATGGATTATGGTCGCAATTGTGGGGTCCCACAGGGGTCGATCATCTCCCCAATGCTGTTTAATATCTATATAAGGCCACTGGGAGGGGTCATCAGGGGGTGTGGGGCGTCGTGCCATCAGTATGCTGATGACACGCAGCTCTACATCTCCTTCTCACCGACTTCAGTGGATGCCGTTCTGTCCCTTCAGCACTGCCTGGAGACTGTACTGAAATGGATGCAGATGAATGGGTTGAGGCAGAACCCAGATAAGATGGAGGCCTTGAGGGTGGGTGGTCCTTCCATCGGCGGTCTTGGTGACTCCCTTTCTTTTGGGGGATGACCCTCACACAAAGAGCGAGGTTCGCAGCTTGGGGATACATCTGGACCCGGCGCTTACCATGGAAACCCAGGTGGTGTCCATGGCCCTTTCTGCCTATTTTCATCTATGGCGGATTGCTCAGCTGCAACCATATCTTGAGGGGGGGCCCTCACTACTCTTGTCCACACGCTCATAATATCGAGACTAGACCGTTGTAAGGCACTCTATGTGGGGCTGCCTTTGAGATTGATGCGGAAACTTCGAATGGTGCAAAATGCAGCAGCCAGGCTTCTGACTGATGTGAGAAAATATCAGCATATCTCCCCCACCTTGGCTGCTTTGCACTGGTTGCCCATTCGTTTTCGCATTGATTTCAAAGTGCTAATAATGACGTATAAAGTCCTAAACAGTTTGGGACCTCGATACTTGGAAGATCATCTTCTCCCACCCAGGTCTACCCGAATCACTCGACAAAGCCAGCAGGGACGGCTGAGGGGGCCTAATGCCGAGAGAGGCCCGGAAGAAAAGAACAAGAAACCGGGCAGTGGCCCCTTGGCTATGGAATAGCATCCCTACGAAAATCCATCTGGCTCCCTCACTAGGCATTTTTAAAAGCCATTTAAAAACCTGGCTCTTTATAAAGGTTTTCCCTCCAGTCAATTAACTCTTTTTCTGTTTCTTTAATTTTCCCCATCTTGGTAATGTATATAGAAATAATTTGTAGGATTTTATTATGTATGTCTATTGTTATCTTTTATCTATGTAAGCCACCCCGAGTAGACTTTGTCTAGGGGGGCGGGGTATAAGTCTAATAAAAGTAAAGTAAAGTAAGTAAGCAATTCCCCATATGTTATGTGACTACAAGGAACTAAATCTCACTGGATTGTTTACGGAGTGGTCCAAAACGTGATCTATCTCTTTGATAACACCCGGAATTCCCTCTGGTTTAGTGGTTCCAACCTTGGATAACCCAGGTGTTCTTGGACTGCAGTTCCCAGAAGCCTTCAATACCAACTGTGCTGGCCAGGGTTTCTGGGAGCTGCAGTCCAAGAAAACCTGGATTACCCAAGGTTGGGAACCAGTGCTCTAATTAAATCAGAATTCTAGTTAAACCAGTTCTGCAGCTACTACATTTACAAGAATTGCTATCTTGCATCTGCGTGTGTTATTCATCTATATTCTTCTTTCTCTTCCTCGCATCTATCTATATTTTTTTTTGTTTTAAACATTATATTAGTTTTCCGGTCTATCTACATTGTTTTGTGCTTATCAGACATCGTGTTACATATTTTGCTTACAATTATTTGTTTTTTTACATCTCAGTGTTTTCCTGGTTGTCCCCCCCAATTCCAAACATCTTTCAAGCATTCAAACCATTCACATACAGATTTTAGTACACAATATGACCACTATCATAATATTACTCTCATATTATATAAAATTATTCTAATAATTCTTCTATTAACAGTCTTCTAGTAACATTTTTATTAAAGGTGGTTCCAGATCCATAACGCAGCTTTATATCTAATTTAGTTTACCTAAAATAAAAAATCACCGTATTACATCTTTACTCTAATTAGGCCTCCCTTATTTCAATTTAATTCTCCTTTTTAATATACAGAATATACCCTTTTACAAATCCAAATGGTGAATATAAACCTGTTTTCAATATTAAGGGGCCCTTCCTTGTTTTCCCTTTTTCCATCTTTCTAGGTAATTCCCTCTCTAATTTCTTTCTCATTTAATATTACTGTGTTTTCAAGTTTTCTGTCATCCCTCATGTCCTCTGAAGCCATTTTATAGGTCTGATCTATGCCCACCAACTCTCTATGCACCCAGTCCATCCTCAGTGAGTCCTCCAGGCATCTTTTGGTTAATTTTGCTGTCTTTTTCCCCTTGTCCCTCCCTGGCACTCCTCCCTGATCCAAGACCGGTGCCTCTATTGGAACAATTTCCTCAAGCTGCTGTTTTAATTGGGATGCCTCATCTGAGATATTCCCATCTCCTTGCCGCTCCCTGCTGCCTGCAGACCACAATCCATCTGATGTTGATTAGCTAATTTTGCTTCTTCATAGTGAGATTTCACGGTGTCCAATATTCTTTCAAGTGCAAGTTTTATTCTGTTCCAGAATTCTCCTTGTTGTGCCATTGCAATATTGTATCCACGGCTGATGGCCTTAAAAGTCCACTTTAGGGTTAATTTCCCAGCCAAGCTCAGAGGAAGTCAAAAGGGAATAACAGCCAAGTAGTCAAGGTCACAGCTCCTGGGCTCCACGCCAAGAGATTCCAAATAGTCAAAATAAAATTCAGATTATCAAATATAGGTTGCAGGAAAATTTCTCAAGCTTCACAGCATCAAACTGTAATATTCTCAAAGTATATTTTAAAGTTATTTCCTTTCCATCAGCTATCCCTCTCACCAGATCTTCTGCCGCTTTTTAGTTTCTGAGGGACAGCATTTCTTTTTCCATATACTGTATAGGAATTTTTCAGGGGTATAAGCAATTAGTTATAAAAGTCTCACCCGATGGTAAACAGCGATGTCAAAAGGCTGGTTCTTGCTTCTTTGGCCAGCTGCCAGCGACTTGCAAGCAAGCCGAAGCTGCTTGTTTCTGCCCGTTCGCTGATTTGGGAGTTTCCTGGATCGAACGGGGTGGCCGCCGCCACCCCGTGATCAACAGGCTTCCCCCCTAGTTCACCACCCCTCCAGGGTGGTTCCGACACCCTACGGTGTACCGAACAAGGTCAGGATTCAGCCCAGGGGACAGAGCTCTGTCCTCCTACTGCTGTCTCGTCGCGACGTCAAGCCGGAAGTCGCATCTATCTATATTTTTCTAGTGCCAGGTAATTTTTTAAATTGCTACAAAGTTCCCAAACCAACAAAGAAGACTCCAAAGTGTATTTCATGTGAAAATAACTACTCACAAAAAGGTTCTTACTGAAAATTTAAGTGACGACATTTCACAACAACATACAGAAATTAATAGCAGTTTGTGGTTAGGGAAGTTTAATGATGTTGAAAAGAAGGTGTGCAATGGGCGAAGCGAGTCACTGGATTGGAAGAATTGAACCTTGAAAGTAAAATTATCTGGGACGAAGAAGACAGAAAAGATACTATGGGAGATTGCGAACAGACAGCAGGGAGCAGTGTCCTTTATGTGCTCTATTGTAATAACAGTTCTGAAACATTCTAAACTAGCCATTTTCAAGACGGGATATTAAGTAGACTATTAGGCTCAGCTATTTCAACTGTTTTGTTTTGTAAGTACAATTACTGACTGGGCTGGACTTGATGATCCATAGGGTTACTTCCAGCTGCAAAGTTGTTGTTGTTGTTGTTGTTGTTGTTGTTGTTGTTGTTGTTGTTTTTGTTGTTGTTGTTGTTGTTGTTGTTGTTGTTGTTATAGTAACTTGCAAAAATAATATGTTTTTATTGCACAAAAAAGAAAAATATTTCCTTGTTTGTTCTGCACACATCCCCTCTTATCGTACAGCTATAATAAGTTGTAAAAGCACACTTATTCAAAAATGGTGAAAGATAATTGTAGGCTCTCAGTATTAATCTCCTGAATATGAAAATGCCCTTTCAATTTACATAGTCAGAAAGAGTTTGTACAGGTACTATATAAGAGCAGCATTGGCAACAGACAAATTTTGGAGGTGTCACTTACATGACAGGGATTTGCTTCGGATTCAGACAAATCTTCAATGAAACTGGGTGATTCAGAGAACTATTGCTATTGTTTAGTCATTAAGTTGTGTCCGACTCTTTGTGACCCCATGGACCAGAGCACTACAGGCCCTCCTGTCTTCCACTGCCTCCTGGAGTTTGGTCAAAGTCATATTGGTAGCTTCAATGACACTGTCCAGCAATCTCGTCCTCTGTCGTCCCCTTCTCCTCTTGCCCTCACACTTTCCCAACATGAGGATCTTTTCTAGGGAGTCTTCTCTTCTCATGAGATGGCCAAAGTTTTGGAGCCTCAGCTTCAGATTCTGTCCTTCTGTGGGAAAGTTAGCAGCTCAAATACAGTGTTTTATGAAGTGACAATAGCATGTATTAAAGCTACCAATGTTCTGTGCTCTCCATGCAGATATTATTTTAATTGATGACTAAAGCTCATAGGGAGGAAAACAGCAAATGATAGGATTATGAGTACCAACTAGTTGTTGAACTAAACTGAAAAGCATCTGTAAGGAGAAATGGAAAGGAATGTTAGCAGTAAAATTTGTGGTTGAAATCTAGTAGTAAGTCACAATAAGAGTAGGCCATTGAATCAAAATAATGTCTGACTCACCAAATTCCCTTCTGATTCAATGGGCCTACTCTAGTTGTGGCTTACTACAGGATTTCAGCCAATGTATTCTAAATGACAAAACAGCAAATCAACTCCTAAGTAACTACCATTCAACTCTAAGTCAGGAGCTATGCTTTGGTCAAACTTCGTATGGAAAGAATACTGGGCATGACTTTCATATAATTTGTGTTTCAAATCCTTCATGTTTTAAAGAATTAGCGCTCAACTTTATTGATTTCCATCCTACCCTGCTATTTGCTAGTCAGATTCATAGCTGTCTTGCCATCTTTCCATGGACACGTAAAACATCCTCTCTAATCTTAACTGATGGACTCAATTACAAAGGTAAGATAACTCTATTATTAAGAAGAACTGTAATATAATAAATCAAGCTATAAATAACCTTAAAGGACTCTTCTGCACAGAAGCTGTACTTAACATATGCTTTATTAAGTAGAGTTTATAAATTATACAACCTTCCTCTCCAATTCACAGCATTTCTATTCCACGGTAAGAGCCCTGTTTCAAACAATACTATAATGTCAAACCAATCAAAAAACCTCTTGAAATGGAAGGTATTATATATTTCATAGATATTGCATTCAAATTCCTTTTACCATGTTAAATTTTAATTGTCTTAAAGATGTTCAATAACTCAGCTACTCCACACACCATATTCTGTTTCTAGATTATCTCCACATGAAATAGTTTAAAATAGCTGCTAAATACTATCTGTCTTCTCAAAGACTAAATTTCATCTTCAAAATCTGCCAGTGATGTTTTGGGGAATGAAATGTGTCAATGAAACTCCCTCTTCTGTTTCTTAAACTTTCAGGGGAGCAGTCTGGAACTCTGACAAGTTCCAGATCATCTGACTGAACCTCCCCTTGAATCAGGCCTCTAACATCCATAAACCAACTCTTTCACCTTGGTCACTGGTGGTGATATATGAATGATAAAGTTCTCATTAAATATATTGCATATACCTGTTTCTATCTCCGTAATATAGCAATGGGAATATGCAGCACTTTCTTTTTTGCCTTCACTGCTGGCTTTGCTAGCAGTATTGATGGAAGTTGCAACAAAATCACCTTGGGATGGCCACAGGCTTCTCTACCAAGAGTTCAGTGTGTTATCTTGGCTGATTGTGCTAGTTAAGAGTTAAATTGGTCAAGATGGCGGCGCAAGCACTTGCAGCGGCTAGGCATTCCAGAGATCAGCCCTTATTACGGACTCTACATGCTCAGGCACAAGTAATTTACAGTCGACAAGAATTATTATCTATTGGCAGAGAAGGTTACAACTTTGAATCGACGGTCTCAACTTACAACATCCCAGCTGAGCTTTTAAGACAGCCTGCATATCCGGGGGTTACTCCCTCTGCTCTCCCTGTCAGGAAGAAAAGAGCACGGAGAAAACGCAAGCAGAAAAGAGGTTGCAGGGCCGGTCTACGAGTGAGGTTAGGCAAAAATCCTCACAAGCCTGCATTGCCAAGTCTTTTTGTCTCAAATGTTAGATCTCTACCCAACAAGATTGAGGAGCTGGAACTTACTATCTCCCTACAGAAAAATATTCGAGACTGTTGCGTTATGATCTTTACAGAGACATGGCTTGACTCTTCCATCCCAGGGGAGGTAATTGAACTACAAGGACGCAGAGTACATCGAGCAGACAGATCTGTTGAATCTGGGAAGAGCAGAGGTGGAGGGGTTTGTGTTTACACAAACAATAATTGGAGCACAGATGTTAAAATACTGGACATTCACTGTTCTCCTGATTTGGAGTATTTGGCAGTGAAATGCCGCCCCTTTTACCTGCCTCGTGAGTTTAATGTTATTATAATAACAGCAGTATATATACCTCCTGATGCTAACACAACCACAGCTTTGAGTTGTTTGTTAACTGCTATCAGCAAACAGCAGCAGGCCTACCCAGATGGAGTGCTGGTGGTAGCAGGTGATTTCAATCAAGCCAATTTAAAGACCGTCCTCCCTAACTTTTATCAGTATGTGGACTGTCCCACTAGAGGGGAAAATACCTTGGATCAGGTATATAGTAACATCATACATGGATATAAGACGAAGCCATTGCCTAGCTTGGGACAGTCAGATCATATATCTCTTTTTTTGATTCCATCATACAGACCTCTTGTTAAAAGAATCAGACCATCAATTAGAGAAATACAAGTGTGGCCAGTGGATGCATCTGAGCAACTTCAAGATTGCTTTAGGAGCACTGATTGGGCACTGTTTGAGGAGGACAATGTTGATACTTATGCCTCAACAGTACTGTTTTATATCAAAAGCTGCATCAATGTTGTTACTACTACCAGACAAGTACGAGTGTTTTCTAACAACAAGCCTTGGCTAAATAGAGAAGTGCGCCTTTTATTAAAAGCCAGAAATGCTGCTTTTCATTCTGGTGATGAACTACAGTACAGAGAGGCTAGAGCTAAACTGAAAAGGGGCATTAAGGATGCCAAAGCTATGTACAGCCAGAGAATTGAACAACACCTTGAAAGTTCTGACACTCGCCGAGTGTGGCACGGCCTAAGACAAATCACTGGTCAGAGTAACAAAAACAGTCTGTGTAGCAGCAGTGATTTTTTGGCTGAGCAGTTAAATCAATTTTTCAGCCGTTTTGAGGTGGAAACAGGAACAACCATTATTCCAGCACCTACTGTCTATAAGACATCACTAGAATCTACCATCAACAGACAACCACTAGTACTGCAGATTTCAGATGTGAGACGCGCTTTCCAGAATATTAATGTTCGAAAGGCAGCTGGACCAGATGGAATCATGGGACGAGTTATTAGGGGCTGTGCTGCAGAATTAGCTGGAGTTTTTACGGATATTTTCAATCTATCCTTGTTGCAGTGTTCAGTCCCCACTTGCCTGAAGACATCTATTATAGTGCCAGTCCCCAAGCAGTCAGCTGTGGTATCTCTCAATGATTACAGGCCAGTAGCTTTAACATCTGTTGTTATGAAATGTTTTGAGAGATTGGTGCTGGATTACATTAAGGCTAGTCTTCCACCTTCTTTGGACCCATGGCAATTTGCATACAGGAAAAATAGATCTACTGATGATGCTGTGTCCATTGTACTCCATACTGTATTGAGCCACTTAGAACATCAGGGAACTTATGCGAGGCTGTTGTTTGTGGATTATAGCTCTGCTTTTAATACCATTCTACCAAATAGGTTGTTTTTTAAAATGATCAACCTGGGATTACCTCAGGAGATCTGCATGTGGATAAAGGATTTTCTGACAGATAGGCCACAGTCAGTAAGGATGGGATCTCACCATTCTTCTACCCTGGTACTAAGTACAGGAGCTCCCCAGGGCTGCGTGCTAAGTCCCTTCCTCTATTCCCTGTACACACATGATTGCACCCCACTGTATAACACCAATGCAATTATTAAATTTGCGGATGATACGACAGTGGTGGGGCTCATAAATAAGAACAATGAGTCTGCTTATAGAAAGGAAGTACAAAGGTTGATACTTTGGTGTAAAGAAAATCATCTCACACTTAACATCAAAAAAACTAAAGAACTCATAATTGATTTTAGGAGGAAGAGATATGTACATTTACCACTGTACATAAACGGTGAGGAAGTGGAGAGAGTTGGTAGTTTTAAATTTCTGGGTACTTACATCTCAGAGGACCTCTCATGGACTATAAATGCCAACATGCTAATGAAGAAGGCACAGAAGAGGCTGTATTTCCTGAGAATGCTCGGCAAGTTAAATTTATCTCAGCATTTGCTTCTGTCATACTATCGTAGCACCATTGAGAGTGTCCTAACCTATGGCATTCTGGCATGGTTTGGGAGTAGCTCTGTAGCGGACAAAAAAGCTCTACAGAGAACCATTAAAATTGCCCAGAATATCATCGGGCTCCAGCTACCAACCCTGGATGACATCTTCACATCCCGCTGTCTAAGGAAATCACATAGCATCCTGAGAGACTCTTCCCATCCTGCTTATAACTTTTTTGAACTGTTACCATCTGGCAGAAGATATAGAACAATTAAGACTCGGACCACACGTTTTCTCAATAGTTTTTATCCCAGAGCTATAATTGCAATTAATAATGAGCTTAAAGACCACCAGTAGTGAATAATTAGTTGGACTGTGTAACTTGGCCTGCGGTGTAGATGTTTGTATTTTTAGTGGGGGACTTTTAGTGGGTGGGGAGTGTTTGGGAATTTTATGTGTGTGCATGTGTCTGGTCTCTGGGTGTCTGTGAATTTCGTTGTATGTGTATATACTTACAATGACAATAAATTATTATTATTATTATTATTATTATTAAATTGCTAAAATATTTGTGTAGTGTGTGTGCGTGCGCGCGTGCGTGCTATCAAGTCGGAACTGACTTATAACCCTAATAGGGTTTTCAAGTAAGTGAGATATTTAAGAGGTTTTACCACTTTCATCCAGCCACTGTGAGTTTCCATGGCTGAGCGGGATCTGAACCCAGGTCTCCTAAGTCTTAATCTACTACTCTATCCACTCTACTAAACTGGGCCACACATACTCTTACTTCTCTTCTTATCTTTAACAGGAAAAATTACAAGCCTCTTAAAATCCATCTGTAAGCACTCATTTAGCTGCTCTGATATCAGAGCAGCTAAATAAGTTCATATACATTCTAACTGACAGAACAAGGTTCGCCATAATGGACTGAGTACAATGGTTAGCTCCAACTGGAGTAGACCAACTGAGTAAGTGAGACTCACATTTATGTTGACTCACTGAAGTCCCATTTATTCTGCTTTAATCAGGATTGAAAATCAGCCTCAGATTTTTAAGTGCATTAGCTATGGTATAGGCAAAGAGTAATGAAAAGTCAATTCTGCTCAAGGGGAAAAATACAAGCAAAATCTAGGAATAGCACATGGAGAGTGAACTGGGAGATACTTTTATGTACTCATTTATATCAGTGACTTCTGATATCTGGTTCCTTGAATTGCAGGAAAAGTAAAAACAGTTACATTTGTGTAAAACAGTCATCCTTCAGGACACAGAATTCTCAAATAGGGCATACCAGGAGGAGAGTCTTTCAAAGGGAGGATTGTTGGTATCGGCTGTACTGAAATCATACTCCCAAGTGCAGTGGCCTGCTGAATTCACACACTGCTTTTTTTTTTAATACTGCTTCAGTACATGGGAAGACCGGGGGTAAAAGGTCAGCTACATAAAGGAGCACAGCTAGATATCATGAATGTGACACTTGCTTAAAATACAGTGAATGGAATGCATATAAACCCACTTAGAATCACCACATATCAATTCCCAAGTCTCTTTGTTCTCCTGCTACAAACGGAATGACAATGAAAATATATTTCAGTTATTTTCTCCCCCCTCTCCTATTTTATATAGCAATTGAGCAATTGCATTTATCTTAACATAATGTTTTAAAAGTACCATTTTCTGGCTAGAATTTGGTATATATCTACTTTTTAAATTCCAAATAAATAACCAATTTCATTTTTAGACAAATCTAAGGAACATTCTTATTCAGAATTAGTGCTTAAATTGAGAAGTGGAATGTCATTACCTTGCAGTAATGGATATTTCTTTTGTAATTCACAAGAACCAAGATCTTGAAAAGCCAATTAGACTGTTCTGGATATCTTTCAAACAGGAAGGCAGTGCTGGTAAAGTGGAAATACCATAGTACCAATTCTAAAATTACCATAGCACTGCTATGATTTATCTAATTCAAAGTAATGTTGAAAATAAACCTCTCAGACATTCCAGTGGCTCAAAATTACACTGTTCAGCATTGGCTTGTCTCTCTGATTACAACCTGCTAAAGGGGATGGTGGAGGAGAGAGGATGAAGAATCCTTAATAGCAGCAAGCATTCTCTGGCTGAGAGACATTGCTAAAGAATTCCTCTTTACCTCTTTCTGGCAGGGTCAGGAATCACAGAAGTATGTGTTGCATCATGTGAGCAAGTCTGAAAATTTCTATTCCTATACATAAGAATTAGCTCTACGTTATATTAGATAGGAAGGCTGTCCCAGGTTGATTCTGCTTGATTCTAAAAGTTTCCTATGACAGTTAAATTGCTATTGTTGTTCCCATGGAATGTTTAATTATCTGAAGCATTTTTTGGGGGCATGGGTTCTTACCACACCTCAAGTTGCTACGATTGTCACCAGGATTACAGGTCACCAGCACCCCTCTGTTATTCACTATCCTCTTCCCTGCCTCTTTTGTGTTAGGCAAGTGATATTGCACTGAATTGATATAGCAATATGCGAAACTGTAGTGCTTATCTGACATAGATCTAAATTGGAAAAACACAAATGAAAGAAATTGTTTCAAAGAGAGACAAGAGGCTCTTCCTTGAGGTGGGGGTTCCCACTGTACCTGCATACCCTTCAGCATGGCATAATACGCCAGTACAGAGGGAACATGGCCCTCAAGCAAATGCCTCTTGTCTCTCCTCTGAACTTTTTAGTCTACTTTCCTAATATAGTGCTATGTCAGATAAACACTTTCACAACTTGTTATATGCATTCAAAAATTTTGTCACTTGTCCATTTTTTCTTAATGTTACCTAAGGACACTCCCACCAATGCTCAAATGATCACTCTTGTGAGAAAATTAAAATAAAGTGATGCAAGCAAAATCACTACAAAAAAAAACACATATGTAAACACTAGCCACTGCTGGTGAAGCAAAAGAGAAAGAATTCCCATGAAAGAAGACCTGGCTTATTTGCAGTTGTTGTATGTTGTGCAGCCAAAGGAAAATGCACTGAATTTGTTATGTTAACTCTAGCACAAACCATGGAGTAACTCCAGTGTAGTCATGTCCTCAGAGCTGAGTGTGAATCCCAGAACTATTGCTTTGAAAATAGTTCTAAAATTGAACTGATGGTGGGGGAATTTAAATCATTATACTGGCTTATCTGCAAGAATTCATCTCTGTCAAATTTTCATAGTTTCTTTTTCTACATTATAGCTATATGGTTGTGCAGCTATGTTATTATACACCAGAGTAAATCAAAATTCAAGAAGGCAATTCTAAAAATGGTGGCAGCCCAAACAAAAAATTATAACTTTGAAATTGGACTTTGGATCAGCACTAAATTCAGCACAGATGCAGCATACAGTCTGCTCTTGCTTTGTGCCAATTTAGTCAAGATGGTCTACAGGATACCCTCTTGTGCTCACTATCATTCATACTTGTCAAAAGCCTTGTATGGGGGTGAGGGGTGGTTAATTGATGAAATAAAGAATCAGCTTCTCAGATTTTCCCTTCCTTTGTGTCACTTAGTGAATGGTATCCTGTAGACCATTTTGACGGCTGTCATTGGTGTTGTCAACATGGAGGCTGCTCTTTTGCTGTGTAAAGTTTGACATCCTTTTTTCTGCTGGCAATGTAGTCCATTGGACTAGATAGGCGGGATATAAATTAAATAAATAAATAAATAAATAAATAAATAAATAAATAAATAAATAAATGTGGGCATGATAGTGTGCAGCAAAACAGGGCCATTTCCTGGTGCTTCGAATTACAGATACAGAAGCACAACATCCCACTTTCATAAACCAGAGACTTTTTTGAAGAATCAAGTTGTAACTGATTTGCAAGGTATATGTCAATGTTTTGTTACTAAAATCATGGAGTTGGGGTTCTGTGAATTAAGTACATAGGTTTAAATCTAATAGTCCAGTCTTGATTCAATTGGGGCTACTCTGTTTGGGACTAACCCTTGGATTTACCAATGGGGCATAGTTCCTTTTTTCTTCTTTTTATTTATAGCAGGGTTAGGAAAACTGCACCCCCTGGAAATTTTTGGACTTCAATCCCAACTCTTAGTTATTCTGCCAAGAGTTGACAGGAGTTCTGTTCAACAGCATCTGGAGGGCAACCTTTCCCCCCACTCTTTTGTAAAATAAGAATCAGGATCAGGACCACAAGAGTAGTTCAATCCTTTCCTCTCCAGTCGTTTCCTCTGGCATTTTCTCCACCCTCAGTCTGAGATGGGATTTGTTTGTTTGTTTCTTTTTTAAAGAGGGGGGCTTCATTGCTTTCTATTGTATGCAAAACTTGAAAAGTTGTGGTCTCTCATTATTTATCATGCATTATTCATCAGCATTGCTACATGCTACATAGTCATATTAAAAATTCAATTGTTTTTTTTTTCATTTGTGCATGATGAGTTTCAAACAGGAAGAAAGTTCATAAAGAGTTTCATATCATTCTAAGCCAGTTGAGAAAGGAAATGATGGCTATTTATGTGACAAAGAACACATCCCCTGTCAGAACTGACTTTCTGTAGGGATTTTAGGACAGGTACTCCAATTCAGTGCAGAGACCAGTTTGGCACTTTGGGATCCTGATTTCATCTGTGATGACCTATATCTCAACCAGCTCAATATATGCCCTGGACCTGAAACAATTTGTCAATTCAGATTGACAGGCCTCCACTTACTTGTGAAGAGCCTCATGGTATAGTGGTTAAACTGCAGTACTGCAGTCAAGACTGCTCACAACGTGAGTTCAATCCCAATGGGCTCAAGTAGTTGGCTCAAGGTTGACTCATATTTCCATCCTTCTGAGGTTGGTGAATTGAATAGCCAGCTTGCTGGAGGAACAATGTAATAATACAATCTTAAATCACCCAGAGAGTGCTCTGCACTATGGGGTGGTATATAAATGGCACACTGCTTTTTGCTTTGCTTTTGCACTACAAAACAATATTTCTGCACTGATGTGCATAAAATGTGACGAGATCATGAAACCTAAATAGAGAAGTACATGAGCCAAATTTCAAGGCTAGAAGTACATGAGTCAAATTTCAAATTCTGTGACCCTTTCCAGGGTTTTTTAAGGTAGCAAATACTCAGAAGTGGTTTACTGTTGCTTTCTTCTGATGGCACCTTGGGGCTGTGAATCTTGTCCATGGTAGCATAGGCTGGCTCTTTTCCCAAGAAGCACAGTGGGGAATTGAACTCCCACACTCAGGTTCCAGCCAGGTATCTAATAGCCTAATGGCTATCCAGGCAACTACAAGAACTATTATTTAGGGGAAATTTTCGCCTCTAATTACACCTTACAAGAGCCACCGAGCAAAGTCCACATCCCTTTCTTCTCATCCAATCTCTTGTTTTAATAATCCTTACCTGAACTCTGGATTTCCCCTCTCATTTTAGACATTCAGATCATGAATCTGGCCCAATAGTCTTCACTTTACCCCAGAACTAAATCTGCCTGTTTTATTCCAATCCAGACCTCATGCAAAAGAGTCCTGCTCAAACTTGTTTAGATTAAATTCTGGGTTTCACCATCACTCTAGTCTTCAGTATCCATAGAAATGGACTGAAGGAAAGTTAAAGAGGACAAGATTCCAGCTTTCCTCAATCCTTTGAGGGCGCATGAAAAATATCTCTCAAAAGTTTGGGGGGAAGTAGAAATGTGGGAGGTAATACTGAGCAGGAGAACCATTTACAAGGATGCTAGGTCTTATTTCCATTACTTTGAAAAAGACTTTTCTAAAGCTAAGATAAATGGGATGGGTTATTTTTCCCCCCAAGGAACATCACTAAGAATGATACTAGATCCTCATGTAGCACCGTTCCCAGGGGCATTCTTGGCTTTCAAAGAACTTGACAACCAGACTGCTGAGCTGTGTAAATGCAGGAGTTTGGCTTTTTAGAAGTCTCTCTAAAGGGGAAGAAAAATGAAAGAACCCCTTTCCACCTTGTTGTTATGTAGTACTTACTGCACTCAAAAACTCAAATGACATTTATTTCTTAACCTGACATTCTGTCCCCAATATGCATACATATACATACCCCACTGTGGTGAAAGAAACTTCAGGAAAGGAATGTGAAGTGGAAAATCAATCAGACCTTCATAAAATAAAATTTAAACAAGCCCAATACCCAGAAGCTAATAAAAACACACATTGGACAAAATCCAATTCTTAGTGCCTAGAACACTGACCCTTTGAATCAACAGTATTTATATTAGTGTTGAATCAAGAAGCTCAATTTTTAACGGTGTCTAGCTGGGACCGATTTTTTAAAAATTGTTAAATGTCATCAAGTTGGTTCCGATTTATGGTCATCCTATGAATTAGTGGTCTCCAAATGGTCTATTGTCAATGGCTTTCATCAGCTCTTGTTGTTTTGGTCTGTGATCAGTTTCCTCCTGGACACTTGTATAAAAGCTTTTGATTTCTTTTCCTTCAGTGTCTGTAGTTGGAGCATATACTTGAATAGTGATGATATTGATAGATTTTTTCCAAGACGTCTGACTGATAATATGTGGTAAAAATTCTCATTATGGCCCCTAATTATATATTGCCTCATTATTGGAGACATACCATCTTTTCTCATGATTTTGTCATTGCCAGATTACAATTACAATTACAGTATTTTGTAATTGTCTGATTGAAAAATATTCTATTCCACTCCATCTTAATTTGTTCACACAAAGTCTTGCAATGTTCAAAAGTTCAATTTCTTTGTTTATGGTTCAGGTTTACCTTGATTTTGACATTTTGTGTTCCAAACACATCAGACTTTCCTTTTGCATCTATGCACATCAGCCACTAGATGTCCCATCAGCTTTAATGCAAATGTTTTAGCTGCAACAGTGCTATTTTTACTTGTCCTTTCCTCAGCCACAGTAACTGCTTTGACTGCATTTGGACCTGGAAATCTTATCTTTGGGCCCTATATTTTGTACCATTTTGGATTCTTTTATCACAGGTTTTCAAGGTAAGAAGTATTCAGAAGTGGCTTGCCACTGTTGCCTCCAGCAAAACACCAACAAGAGTTAGCTTGAGTATCATTGTCTTTGTATGTTAAAATTTTTCAACCAATGTCACCTGTCACTTGTACTGCTGCCCAGCAGCTGCCCTTTTGTGGACTATCTGTCCTCCATCACTACTGGAAGTAGCAATTCTCTTTTGATCATTTCATGTAAATCCTGAAGAGAATTCATCCCTTTGACCATTCTGCCTTGGATGGGCCTGCTATGAGTCCAGACACCTAAAGTCTAGCCTTCTTGCAGGTAGCTCTTGGCTTTTCTGACACATTCAAACCTGATCTCTTACGTTAAGCTGTGCATCCAAGGAGCAGGTGGCAATTTTCATACAAGGGCAAACTGCAGCTGTGTAGATATTGTTGGACTGCAGCTCCCATAATCTGTCTCCTTTGGTTGCACTGACAAAGAATATTATGAGTTACAGACCAACAATACCTGGTTCAGTTTTGCCTACTTAAGCAACTGGTAGAGCTACTATTTTGAAATATCAAAGTATTCTATTTGTTGAGGGGAAAGAGAGAAGATAATCTGTTTCTGATTGCTGAGGGGAAAGAGAGAAGATAATCTGTTTCTGTTTCTGTTTGCCAAAAGGGGGCTCAAGGCTTTTCCAGTCTTGCAGTCTTTCCCGTCTTCCAGTCTTGCACTGGTTCAAAAACTGACACAAATGAAGCCAGAAGCTGCTTCAAATGGAGACCCAGTCTTTTCTGGCGAATGTCTTCAATCTCTTGCCTACCTAGCACTGAGATTCACATGATGTCAAGGAAACTTGGTACATTTTTGTTAGGATTTGAGGACTTGTAGTTAATAACTGGACCTTTTGGAGGTACTTAATTCACAATGTTGCCATAAATTAGAAATGATGTGACAGCACATAACATTCCAAATCCTGTAAATGCCACTCCTGCTGCGATTCCTGCTGCCTTTGCTGTAGATTGTGGGGTTCCTGAGGCAGAGATGAGTGATGTAGGTGGAGTCTGAGTAGTACTTTCATTGTTGTACTTACTAGAACACAAACGTATTCTCACTTATGTAAGAACCTCCACTGCAAATCTCAAACACTCCTAATTAAAACTCTTCATTTTTGTAGACTCTTGTTTCCCTTTTCTCTTAAATTTCAAAAACAAGTCAAGGGTACTATTTTCAGATTGTGGCCAGACATGCCTAAGACAAGTTTCCACCATTAACACCTTTGTAAAAGGGGTACCCACCCACCTATCTTGAAGGAATCATAATCTTGCTCCTTCGTAAAACAATTAGTTTTTTTCCCAAACCCTTCAGATGGAAACTGTAACAAATGGCTTAGAACTCAAAAGCAGTGCCAACCCTAGCTGTTCTGTCTGCGAATTATGGTAGTCATATTCCAACCAATACATTGGGTACAGTAGGTATAAGGTTGAAGGAAGGTTATCATATGTGGGCAGACAGGTCTCCCCCCCCCCCCAAGTCTCACTGGAACTATTCCAAATCATGAATGGACCTTCTATAACCACCTGCCAGAGTGTCCTAACTTAATGAACAGAGAGTTTGGTTATGAAGTTCAGAACTATAATTAAAGGGGGGGGGGGGGAGACTGGATTGTTGCTATTGAAATTTACATGGCTTTTGCCATGTTGCTCTTTCGCCACAGGAAATCTAATAAGTGAGTTTAGCCAAAGGGATTAGTGCCTGACAGGCCATCAGTAGGTACATATACACAACCTACAGGTGTGTACACGGATCTCTATCTATGAGTTCAGTAACAATACTGCCCTAAAAATAGATAAAGGCCATCATTATGGCCGTGTCACAATTATGCACTTGTCATTATATCCTTGTCTTCATTATTCCCTGAACTCTGAAAATCAGAAAACGGATTGACATCATGACATTTTATTATTCACAGCACAATTTACTTTCTGGAAAAGATCCACTGGAAAGAATACAACCCATCATTTAGACTGTAACAGATTCATGTTTTTCCCTGTGACAGTAGCCTGGAGGATGAAGAGCCTAAGCAGACTGTGGATGGAATTGGCATAACCCAAGGGACTAATAAAGAAAAGCATGATCACAAAATGTTAATAAAACTACTAATGTGCTGCTCCTCATCATTTCATAAGGAACAACTCAAATATTTAATTTTTGGGAGTCCCATTAAAGGAATTCTGCATCTCTTAAACATTGTTTCATTATCTACACAAGATATTCTCTTAGTCTTTTATATGTGATATAAAATCAGTCCCTGCATATTCAGTGCATGCACAAGTATTTCTTTTTCTTTCTCTTTCTTTCTTTCTTTCTTTCTTTCTTTCTTTCTTTCTTTCTTTCTTTCTTTCTTTCTTTCTTTCTTTCTTCCTTCCTTTCTTCCTTCCTTCCTTCCTTCCTTCCTTCCTTCCTTCCTTCCTTCCTTCCTTCCTTCCTTCCTTCCTTCCTTCCTTCCTTCCTTCCTTCATTCTTTCGTTCTTTCGTTCTTTCGTTCTTTCGTTCTTTCGTTCGTTCTTTCTTTCTTTCTTTCTTTTAATCTGTCCTATTCTATTGGCTCAGTTTGTGAACATAGTTTCTAAAACACATAGTTAACTTTGTGTGTGTATGTGTGTGTGTGTGTAAACATATATGAACACACACACACACACACACACACACACACACACACACACATGAATTTCTTCTGTAATAATGTTCCAAATCCTGCATGTATCTAACTAGCTGTCTTCTTATAAGGCATGATGTAGGGGAAAATAATAGACTATGTCTGGATAACTTCTGTTTCGAGATGGGTACCATCTTTTGGGGGGGGGGACAAAGATAAATCAAAATGCCAGAAGTTGATTCATATACTTGGGGGGGGGGAGATCAGGAAATTTCCTATCTTGAAGCAATAAATTCTATATTTAAAACACCCCTAATCTATAGATGGCAAACTCTTATTGATGGAGTTTTCTACCCTTCCTAGGTAATATGCTAGGCTCTGTTTTACTACATAGAGCATCCTTTAGCTTAAACATCATACTCCCTCAAATGCAGATTGTGTTATATCTGCTCATACTCATTTTCTTTGGGATACATTTAAAAATATTTAAAGAATGCTACCATGTGTTTCTATTTCCATAGGAATTTGGGTGACCGGTTGGCAAGGAAAAGTACATGCTACCAGCATTTAATTTCAAAGCACTCTCAGCCATCTTTATATTGTACACAAACAAAAACATTGGTGTTGCTGTTCTTGAGCTTCCTGCCCAGATTACATGTAAGCATTATTTCAAAGTGTCCTAGAATGGTCTCACATAGAATATTGTAAAGGTCTGTGCATACTGTTCTGTTCCAAGGCACTATACTGTATATTCAAACATATTGTATGTATTGGGGGAGTGCAGAGAATAAAGAAGGCAGGAAACAAAGAAATAGTCATGTAGACTTCTAGTGAATCATCAGACTTATTTCAAAAGAATCCCTATCGACAATTATTTTATAATGTCTTCAGTGAAACTATATCAAAATAAATCAACATGATCCTGATTCTATGGAAGACACACAGGTTTTCCAACTCCTGAATATAAATTTCTTTGCCAGTTAACATCTTTTATTTTTGAGACCATTTTCCAACACCAAAAGGACATCACTATCCTAAGCCACTGTGAGATGAGGAGGCATTAAAAATAGAGTTCTGTGACCTGTGGGTCATTAATTGATTGTTAGGCCAAAAATGAACCCACGAATAAGGGCTTTGATTCCCTCTGTCATCACAAAAGCATCCTTCCTACATAACGAGTATACTGATAACAAAAGTTTTAAAAGATGTTTTATCGGTCTTTTTACCTCAAGCACTACAGGGTATGAAGCTAACATGAGGTACAGTTCACTAATATACCCTGTATCAATGCTCTGACCTTTAGCTGTGACTCCCAGCTCTAGAAAGGACTCATGATGACAATGAGAGTTTGAATGTGAGGGGGGTTAGATTCCAGATCTCTCTTGTTGCTATTTGGAGGTCAATTGGCTGCAGTGGGAAGAGGTAAAGGATATTTCTAATCAGGGTGAGAGGAATGTGTCCTGTTAGAGGGCAATTATACTAAGAAGAAAAGTGGAGAAACATCTTAAATGTAATGAATGTTCTCCAAGAGAAAGAGTTTGAAGATTTTGACTAAACATATCCTACTTCTGGGCTACTGAGATAGCTTAACAAGCTACAGGCTGATCTCTGAAAAGTGATTTTTCTAGGGGGCTGAGATTGACAGATGGTTGGGAACGGTAACCCTGTTAACCTGAGAAGAATCTGAATTCTGAAGTATACCGCAGAAATTCAGACCTTCTCGTTTTCCTCAGCGGAAGTAGGCAAAAAGGATGACTTCTTTTTTTTCTTTTCTTTTTTTAGCAGCCTTGGCCATTAAGGCAATCTATGAAATTGCTGTATTATTAACATTACTGAAATCTCTCCACTAGCAAGAAGATCTATGGTAGAAGGGAAATGCAATGGGTGATTGCTATAAGGACTAGAAATGGGATTTGAACAAGATATGTGCTTAAAACTTCTCAGTATTTCTGGCAGCCGTACTCCTTATTAAAATCCATGATATTATCCAAGCTTGGAAAAGTTACTTTTTCAACTACAACTCCCAGAATTCCTTTTGGATTAGCTTTTAGCTACATTTTAGAAAATCTCAAAGCAGGCATTCAGTATCCTTCCTGGATAAAGATTTAGAAAAAATTAGTTGTTAGCCATTGCAGTGGGATGTCATAAGGAGCTTCACCCCGCCCCTGCCCCCAAAAAATGACTAAAATCCTATGGGCTTCATTAAGCCTGTGGAAGGGTTATAACATCATCAATAAAAGGCAATGTTCAGCTTTTCTGACTTCTTTGTAATCCCTTTCATTGTGTGGATGTTGTGGGACACATGAAGGAAGTCTTTAATTGCTAAAAATCACTGTGGCTAAGTGACATTTCTAATAGAGGAAGCGCTTTGGAATTAAAGACTTCCTTCTAATGTCTCATAGCTCTCACATCTCCCATCCAATAAAGAGATTGTATGGGAGTTGGAAAATATAAGGAGAAAGTTTTTGATTACTAAAAATTGCATCCAGCTGCCATCACCTTCCACAGACAAAACTATTGCAATGGAATTTCAGTCATGATAAGTAAATAACTCATTTCTTTAACATTCAAAAGGGAAAAAATAGAAGGGATACACGATTCCATATATGTGTTGAACTATGGAGGAGTGATGTGCATATGCACAATTGTATATTCTGGATAATGTTCAGTGGAGAATACTACATGCATTCTATCTAATAGCAAAATGCATGAGAAATAGGCACAGTGGTACTTAACATTGTTGATGAAAGACACTATAGACTTTTGAATATGAAGCCTTTGCATGGATTGTTCTTTTTAAGTTATCCCAATGTGCTCTAGCAAAATGTGAGCATTTTGTTTCAGGTCATCCTTTAAAACCAACATTCATCAACATTCACAAATTTGAATATGGAAATGAGCAGACTGGTACTTTTCTATTTCATATATGTAACTGTTTGCAAGGGATCCTACTTGAAATGCAACCATGTGGAATCCTTCAAGTTGCAATCAAATTTTGTGAAATAGTTTTCTATATACTAGTAAAAATCCTGCTGCCATGTTACTCAAGAGTGGTTGCTGTGTAGCAATGACTTCATACAACTACATTTCAACTGGGAAATATCATGCCCTCACTGGAGGATGAGATGGAACACCCATATGAAGATCACATGGATGGACCTCCAGCATTCAAGATATAATACCTCCTGAGGAGGAAAATCCAGCATCAGACACAGATGAGGGACTTGGAGCCCATTTGCTCCATTACACCAATCCCCTGCTCATAGGAAGACCTATGACTACATGGCCCACATATAAACATTAGGTGGGGTTACCAGTAGCACCATTCACCCATGTTCAATACGGAAAATAAATTATTCAACACTGATTGAAGTAACAGCTAGGCCTTTGCTTTCTGGATTCTCTCTTGCCTTGCTGGCCTTCAGTGTGTCCTGAGTTTTCCCCATAGGACTCTTGCTATCTTTGCTGTCTCATTATCTCAAAGCATTGACCTTGCTTGGAAAATCTGTTTAAAATGAACACTACCCAGTGGGACTTGATCTGGATTGGCTCTCTGACCATGTTCTGCACTAGCTGATGCTCCTCATTCCCCTCAGGAAAGCTACCCTCACTGAACAGGATCACAAGTCTGTCATTTGGCTGACATGTTCCTTCCAGAAATATGCCAAGGGGTGCTAGCAAATAATTAACAAAATATGGTAATACAGCATCAAATCCATCCACTTCATGTAAACCAACTCCTTAGACAACAGCTAAAATTGAGAAAAAGTTTTCTGCACACATAGGCTCCCAATATTAAATGGAAAGAGGCTAGGTTAAACCTATAGGGATGAAAAATAAGACAACTTGCCAAATGGTTGAATTCTGGAGTGTCTCCAATCAGGACAAGACTCTGGCTGGACTATCTAGAAGTCACATAATAGACACTGAAGTGAAATAGGAGGATCAAACAAGAATGAAATAAAATGGGGCTGCTTGGATACGGGACAAACAGACAGTGACTGTGGAGAAATTCAATCAATTCAGCATCTATGTGCATGCAATTTATGTCCTACCACACGTACAAAAGAAGTGCTAGTAAATGGTCAAGAGAATGCTACTGATGTAGCTCACTTCTGGTGAAAAATAGTCTAATTATTTAATTTGTTTTTAATTTTTACCTACACTTCACATGTGTCCATAAAGTTAAATTGTGCAGTGCTTTGATATGAATAAAGAAAGGAAAGAAGCCTCTGTTGGAAAGCAAGACCCAATCCATTCAGAGGTCATTTATGTGGATCATGCCTCAAAAGTTTATTTTAACTCTCCTTTTCAACCTAGTAGGCAACCTAGATGACAATAAAACAATTAATGTAAGTTACAGAAGTTTTATTTCTTCAGCATTTAAGGAAGAGCCTTTTTTTAAAAAAGACCTCTTACTCCAGAATTATCTCTTTTTTCCACTTTGTAAAGAAAAGTCTCCTGCTTTTAAAAGCAGTCTTCAAAGCCAGCTTACCTTTTCTGTATAAATATCCCACAGCTATGGTGTTCTCTCTAAATCAATTGTAATTCTTTTCTCTATTCCACACCTGCCATTTCTAGGTTCACCCTGGGGGTTATTGACCTTCCGATTATCTCTTACTGCCTACCTATGCACTTTATGAACTCCTTAGGTATTGTCATATTTTACTGGGGATAGAAATATTTTTTCCATCAAAACTTTCAAGTACTTGAAGAAGAAGAAAAACTAAAAACAATGGTAATGCAATGCCTTTATCCGGATTAATTGGAACATCTTAAAATAATGAGTAGGTTTTTGAGATCATTAGAACTCTTGTTCAGAGGGTCAACTAAAATGTGTACCAAACAAAATATCATGTGGAGACTACACACCAATAGGACCTTTCTTATCTTCAGACTTTTCACTGCTGGCACCAGCATCAAATGAGGCAGGGATTAGGTCAGCTTCTCCCTTGTGATCCTGTTGAAGATTCTGGATCACAGAATGATTGCGTAAGGCTTCTTTAACACTGAAAAATCATTTGGAGGCATAAAAGGTCCGAAATGGATTTCATATGGGTTCCAGGTTGCTTAGTCTTTTGAGTCGCAAGCGGGCCTATGGCTCACATATAGGAAGTGAGGCTGAGGAGCCTAACGCCGAGGGAGGCCCAGAAAGAAAAGACAAGAAATCGGGCCTTCTCGGCGGTAGCTCCTCGCCTCTGGAATAACCTTCCCCCTGACATTCGCGCGGCTCCCTCGCTGGGTATTTTTAAAAAACAATTAAAAACACTGATGTTTCGGCAGGCCTTCCCCTCAACGAATTCCTGATTTTCCCTCTTTTTTCCTCTCTCCTAGTGTTTGTTCCATCTTGTCCAAAGTTTGTCCCCTTTTTAAAATTGTTTTAATTATATTGTATCACGCTTGTTGTAAGCAGTCTAGAGTGGTCTTAAGTGACTAGATAGGCGGGATATAAAATAAATAAATAAATAAATAAATAAATAAATAAATAAATAAATAAATAAATAAATAAATAAATAAGTAAATAAGTAAATAAATAAATAAATAAATAAATAAATAAATAAATAAATAAATAAATAAATAAATAAATGTCCCACAACTGACCTGAAGAGAAGACAGACAAAATATTTAAAAAAGGTCATGCAGTATCTTTGCAGCACTAGACCCCCTGCTCCAGATCTGTCAGTCTAAGAGGCTTGCAGATCAAATCAACAGTTGCATCAAAATTATTGAGCATGGACCATCCATCATATGGCTTCACCCAAGGCAGATTTGAAACTAGTCCTCACTAAATTATTTTTGTTCTCTTTGAGTTAGGCTGCCTTAAGAAGCAAAGCATATGCATACATCAGCAAGCAAGGAAAAAGCAGCTATCTGTTGCAAAAGTGTGCAACCAACCAACAAAAAGATACAACCCCAGTGCTTCCCTTTTTTGGTCTATGTTGCAAAATAATATTTAATGGTGTTTTGAGTAGCTTGTACAAGTTAAGCAATATGCATGAAACCATTGAGTTAATAACACAACAAAACATCTGGCTCTCTCATGGAGGTAGGATAAGGAAGAAGAAGAAGAAGGAAAAAGAAGAAGAAAAAGACGAAAAAGAAGAAGTCCTTTTCCTTGCCTAAGAAAACAGGGCAGGTAAGGATTTACATTCCTATTTGAGATTACATATTCTTCTGGCTGAAGACAGTGAAATTGCATTCCTTAAATAACAAAAAAGAAAAAAGAAAATAAAGTGTAGGTCTATCTGAGATATTGAACTGCAGATTTTCATGGCTGGAGATGGAAACAGCACCAAGCAAAGAGAGAGGCTTCAATCTGTTTTTGACACACCGATAACTTCATCTGAAAGTTCAGTTTTGAATAGACTCATAGAGTGATTGTATCTGTCATGTGATTTTTGTTTAAATTACATCTGTTTTCAGCATTCGACTAATGATTCCTGAAAACAGTATGAAGTGAAGTTTCTGAACAATCCTCAAGCGTAGCACTATAGGAAGGATGCAATAGTAATCGATTCATAAACATCACTGGGAATTGTTGTACATGATGGCCTTTCCCCCTACTAATGGATAGCCATAGCATAGGTAGCCTTTGAAACAAATGTAAGGTAAAGGAAAAGGTTCCCCTTGACATTTAGTCCAGTTGTGCCTGACTCTAGGAGGCAGGGCTCATACCTGGTTCCAAGCCATGGAACCAGAGTTTGTCCGTAGACAGTTTCCGTGGCCATGTGGCCAGCACAACTAGACATGGAACACCATTACCTTACCTCCGGGGTGGTACCTATTCATCTACTCACATTTACATGCTTTCGAACTGCTAGGTTGGTGGGAGCTGTGACAAGCGACGAAAGCTCACTCCATCGTGTGGATTCAAACTGCTGATCTTTTGACCTTGCAGCCCAGAGGCTTTGTGGTTTAACCCACAGGGCTATAGTCTATGACCTGGCCATTCAAGATCTAGAAACAAAAGTAATGTACCTATTTGGGGGAAATTGTAATACTATCAAAAACAGGCAAACATAGTTTCCCTGGATTGGATGACCAAATGGTCACCTTCATCTGTTTTATATCAATTCACTTTGAGCCTCTATATAACTTCTAACCACCATTAACAAGGCATTAATTTGTAACAAATTATGCTTGTTTGAAATCCCAGCAAATCATCAAGTTCATTAAAGGCAATTTTGTCCACACTTCTAAGAAAAATGAAAGAAACTTCCTGTTATAGCAAACTAAGGCTGCGCTTTTGTACACGTGCAAAAAAATCTCTTTGTAAACCAAGGGATTTCTTTCTGAGCAGGTGTGTATAGGATTGTTCTGTCTTATTGTTTGAAGAGAAAGACAAATGTGACAGGGGGCTGATTGCTGGCGGGGGGGCGGCAGAGGTAAAATGTGTAACAATCCACTATGCAATCTTGACATATTAGAAGAACTTGGCAAGAAGTCACTGGATAATATTTATATTTTTTTGTAATAGGACTTCCCCCTGTGGATAAGGTTTCTTGGCATGCCCTCTTTTTCCAGTATTTTTTTTTCTGGCATCAGGACAGATACAGAAGAACAATGCAGCCTTAAGCCATTCACCATCTGAAACAAAGGCCTCCAGGAAAATGCATCATTGCTTATATCTGGTACTATTTGGAAGCTGTGTTAGGAAGATCACATCTTCTCAGGATGCAGGATACATTAGCGCTGCCCCCAGGCTGTATGATTACTTACTGCTCTAAGGACTATTGGCTTGTTGAGTAACTCTTCAGTTTAAGCTATTGTATTTCAATAAAAGTGGCAACCTTGGTCTTTAAACCAAATTATTAGTGTGTTGCGTTTTTCTTCCTGTATCATTTGGAATGGCATTTTCAAACATATTCTTTACAGTGTTTATAAAAAGCTTTTCAATTATTTTCCAAGGCAAAAACTGTTCAAACAATGGCTAATTAGATGCAGTCTCTTAAGGTGCACTGAACTAAATTCCACTTTCACCCATAGAAGTGCAATCTCCATTATGTATTCAATGGGAGATAAGACTAGACCTTGTATGTGAGGGCAGAATTTGACCTGTTGTGTCTATTAAGTGGGCCTATTCTGTGCAGCTCTTTATCAAGTTAGTAAAAAATGAGAGACATAGATGAATGTATAGAGAAAAGGGCTTGGCCTGATGGAATTCTGATGAGCAGAGTGACAACACTATGGGAGCTTTTGAAATGCCATACAAAGACTACACCCCCCACCCACCCAGACGCCTTACATCTATTTTAAGTCAATGGGAGTTAGCAGTTTCACTGAGTACAGGATCCCTGTTGAAGTTATTTTCAAGCTGGAATGGCTAGGGAAAATCAAAAAGTTTGCAATGCAATGTTTTGATATAATCACATTATACACACAGTAATATTTTAAATGTAAGAGAAAAAAGACAAGAGACGGAGGTTTAATGTAATTTGTAACTAAGCATGATGCATTATCTAGATGAATTAAGGGGTCTTTTATTTATGCAAAATATCTCATCTGCGATCTCTCAGTTTTCAACTGTTCCACAATTAATATTATTAAAATCCAAAGATGATTTTAACTTTAGTGTAAATAGTGAAGTTTTGCTGGAGCATTCAATCAATGGAAGTACTAAAACTAATTGCTAAGCACTAATGCCACATTTAAAAATCCAAGTACAACTAATCCTATATATGCTAGTGATTAAGGGAAGGGTGGAAAACCTGTGACTCTCCAGATACTATTAAATGGTAGTTCTTTAGCAATGCTCGCTGGGATTTATGGATGGTGGAGTGCAGCATCCTTCCTAATCATGAAATATTGAGTTTAATAGAAATTGGTCTCAAATACCATCTCATGGCCCCAAACTTAAATTAAACTTCTGAGTAGTTTAAACTGTCACCATTAGAGAGGTACAAGAACATTTGGCTTGATGGTTTGCACCAGTTTGTTTACTGCCACAACAGGGATTTGAAGCCCTGCCTACTCTGATGGGTGCTCACTCAGGAGCAGCACCTGGGAAGGTGGAAAGGAGGCTGGGATCCTGCTTCCAAGTGGGCACCCACCAGAGGGGTCAGGGCACCAAATGGTTCATGCCCATCTCGAGTCACCATACAGCAACATATAGCAACTTTGTCATCATCTGTGATTCCATTGTATGACTGCCTATCAAGATACTTCTAGTCTTCATTAAACATTCTCAGTCTAAATGTGATAATATGTTAAAATGGATGGTGTCTTCTTGATCATTTTAATCCCTAAATTTGAACTTTTCTCTTTGGAGCAGCAGTATCTAAACTTTTTGGCATCAAGCACTCTTTGCTTTTTGGAGAAATCTCAAACTTCCCCACCTCTCAGTTATCCTAATCAAATGCTGGCTCCACTGCTGAGCACACTTCAGCAGCGCGGAGCTTCTTTGCCTCTCTCCCAGGATATCACGAGACAGGAGAGTCTCACAAGTGCGACCCGGGATGGGAGTGGAAAGGAGCACCTTTTTTAAGTGGGCTCCATCCTCCTTTCAGCCTCTTTCTGAGGCTTGCAACCCACCTGCCTGCCCTATGCACTAGTATGAGTTTTCTGGTCACCTTTTGGGGCCAGATAGGAATTTTTGACCCGTATCCTGATTGGCAGTTGGCTGCAGGGTTTTGTTTGTTTGTCTGTCTATTTATTTGTTTATTTGTTTTTTGCCTCTCCCACTGATCGAGGTGTGCAGGCTGTTTGAAGAGGTGGTAAATAAATGGTCACACAGACGGGGAGTGCAGATTCAATCTGCCACTTAACATTCAATATGAGTACATCACAGTCTTGGACCCCTGCTGCAATTTCTTTATGCCTCCACAGTGAGGCGGACTCTACAGGTTGAGAACCAATGCTCTGGAACAATTACTGCTTCATCATCAATGTGATAGTCCTTAAGAAACTATCACATTGCCTCTTCATCTCATCTACAGTCTAAATACTTTGAATGTCTTCAACTTTTCTTCATAATACTTGGTCTCACAGGACAGGCACCATCTTTATTGCCTTTATGTTGATTAATTCCATTATGTTGATATTCTTCTTAAACTGAGGGGTTCAAAACATGCTACAGTACTTCAGGTAAGGTGTTACCAAAGTATTATTGAGTGGTATCTTTCACTGTCCTGATCTGGGTTCTGTGTTATTGTTGTGATAGTCTACAGTTGTGTTAATGCTTCATTGTTGACTCATGTTTGCTCTTTGACCTACTAAACTCTCTAGATTCTTTTATACAGAGATGTCACAAAGCATGCATGCATCTGTTGTTGTTGTTTTATCTCAGTGAAAAGGTTTACATTGATGACTATTGGAATTCCTTTTCTTGCTTTTGGCCCAGGTCTCCATACTTATTAGAATTTCATAATTAGATTAATCTGACAGCTATGTTGCCATTAACTTTAGCTGAGTGTTGAGTACCCAGTTATTTACATACTATCAACAGAGGAGAATGTCTTGCATTTGTCAATAAGACAAACTTATACACTTATATATGCATGCAGAAAATTTAGATAATGGTATGTTTCAATATATGTTATTTTACAGTTTTATATTTTCAAATGCATGTTTTTCCCAAGAAATTACCACTTCCTTGTCTGTTTTTTGTTTTTTCATTTCTCACTCCAATTTGTTTTCACACCAAATATGTGACTCTTTCCAAGTTAATGGATAAATTCGCTCATCTCTTTCTTTATTATAAGGCAAAGATAAATAAGTCTTTTTCACTCAATCTGCTGAGATAACTTGTGCCCATGCCGAAAGGTGATCTGTTCTAATCAACTTCACGAAGTCTGATGGAATTACACTGAACATATTTCATACCTGACACAACTACAGAATGATACAGTTCAGGACAAACATTGGTGACCTGAATAATACATGACAGACAGATGACCGGGTGAGAAAAGTAATTTTTCACCTACAACACTTGAGTTTCTTTATTAAAGGCTGAGACATATTTGATGGAAAGAAGCTTGGTTTTCCAGCTAAAAGCTGGTGAGTTTTATTAATAGCTCAGTCAGTATTCCCTTGCCATTTTACTCCTTGAAACATTAGTTTGACAATAAAATACTGCATACATCTAGTTTGCATGGAAATGATGTATTTATATGACCTCTCATAATAACACTACATTTCCAGTCAACAGCTATTATACCTTCATCAGTAACGCTATCAAAGGCATGAACAAAACTGAAGAATAGAAAGACTAATCTAACACATTGGTTTACTGTTAATTCATTAATTACAATTGGCTTACAAGTTCACACACTGAGAAATATGGAGAAAAATGTGTCACAAGTCAGAGAATCTTTAACTCACTAGCTGTGGGAAGCACTGAAATGTGTAGAAAGTATGGTAGAACCATGTTTCTTGAACTGCTTCAGTGATGCATGGCTCCTCCATCCATACACACATGGATGCTTGAGAAGGGAAGGTCTGCGTAGATCTTTTTCTGAAGGGGTTTTCCCCTATACTACAAGCTTGGTCATGATTTCCCTACCTCAGAGGTCCATACTAATATGTAGACAGGGTCAATGAAGAACCACACACTGTTGGAGTTGAGGCCCCTTGCAATGTGACATCTTTCTCCCTGCTTCTCCCTTCACTCAAACAATATGTGAAGGGTATGGATGACCTTACCACTTGAGGTACTACACATTTAATATGGTGTCTATGACTATATGATTATATGGGTCAATCACAGTTATGTTACAATGCACTTGAGGGTTGTGGCCCCAAACACCATGAAATGCCACACAGCTGAAGTTTCTCTGTGTGCCATTGACATCAGTTATGTAAACATAAGAGCCCTTCTTTTTTTTGGACAATGGGGGACATTGTTTGGCTAGAACTAGGTTATACAGTATATAGCCACTGAAACAACCCTGAAAACAACACATAGCCATGGAAGAGAGCAAAACTAAGTCTCCTTCACCCATCTTACTTGGTAAAGTCTTGCAAGGCAAAATATGTGACTGTGAGTTTTGTTTGTTTGTTTGTTTTTATTCCCCTTTGGAACTTGGACAGGAAAACCTGCCATACAGAGATCTAATTTTACACACTCTTGAATTACAGATAATTGGGCCAGACTGAAAAGTGTCTTTCTGCAAGAAGAATGCCTCTTCTTCTCATTCTGATCATAAAACCTCCTTCTATGGCCCAACAAAATGACAAACCAAAGATCATTTTCCATGTTGTGCAAGTTCCTTGACAAGCCAGGGCTGGTTCTACCATTAGGCATAGGATGGCTGCTGCCTCAGCAGCAGATTTTTGGTGTAACAAGGAAGAAAATAACTAGTTATTAATTTATATCCATAAGGTTGGATCCAGATCTAGTCACAATTACGGAGAGAGCAGGTTTAAAGGTAGGGAAAATAGAAAGTGGCAGAAGGTAAAACACATTTGCCTACCTTGGCAGCAGGCTTTGAGTGTTTGGCTTTTAAAAGACTGAATTGGTACTTCTGTGCATTTAAGCACGTTATTGATGCTGAAACAAGGTTGTCATTTCATCTTTTAAAATTACATGGCAGAGAGGTAGGACATGATCTTCCCTATCCTGGAAATAGTTGTACCTATTGAATTATTCAAGGCAGATGATTCAGAAGTCTGTTTGGTTCATTTTTTATGAAAACATAACAAAAATTCATAGTTTCCTTCATAAATTTGCTTTTAGTAAATGTGTAAATGATCTCAGTCCAAGAGAAAAAGCACTTCTAAGTAGCTGAGAAGAACATTTCTCACACTATTTGCAAAAGGAAACTGAAGTTTAATCCTGACAAGCACACCCCAAATGAGAAAAACGTATGAGAAGGTAATATGTCCCTAATTTTGTTATTGCATTTTTACAAAAAGCAGTTTCAACTCCCTATCATGTCTGAATTAGTCTAAAAATATATGTTTGAAACGTTCAGCATTTCCAAAGTGAATTGATGAAAATCAGTACATTCATCTGTTTTTTCATGAAAAGTTTCTAAGATAAAATACCAAGAAGATGCTGTAAGAATTCATCCTGCAAAATAAAGTTAATATACTAAAATATTTCCATCTAAGCAGTATCACAATAATTGTTCTGTTCAAGGGGCTCACATTAGAAATGTCCCTAAGCTATACAAGCACTGAGGTGCAGCTTGAAAGGTATAGTACTTAATCAGATTGACAATAAATTATACTCCACTGTAATTGAAAATTGTCCTAAATCTGCAAATGGCTTTAAAATCCTTAGCTTCCCAAACCATTAAAATAAAAATAAATAAATACCGCAAACACTGTTTTTTATTTTACTTAGGAAGATTAGCCTTTTAAGTCCAGAGGTCTTGGCTTTCTAGACGTTTAATCAACAGTGAGTAGAACAGCCACAAAGAAATGGGTTCCCGTTGCATTATCAAGTGTTAATGGAACCTCTCTCAGATCCCAGCAACAATAGAGATTATCCCCTAGGCAGGGAGCTTCCATTTCTGTGATAGAGAATTCAGAATCCCCTAATTTGGATCAGTGTGGACATAATAGTTACTCACACAATCAACAATAACAATCTCCATTGAGCTACGCAGATTTGTTTGCATAGTTTGACAAGACTGGACAGCAAGATTTTTTTTAAAAAAAAACAGCAATGAGGACTTATTTCTTGGAGATGCAAGGCTTTTTATTTTATATTAAGAAAAAATAAGTCTTTAGGATAAAGGCTGGGGGTGTAATTTTGAGTCTTAAAGTGTTTTGTGGGTATGAGCCATCTTCAGCGCAGATGGAGCTGGAATGCAGGAAAAGTCAGCAGCTATGCAGAGATCTGAAAGCTGAATGCTTTGAGTTACAGCTGCCAAAATACTCAGGCTAGAGACAGAATATTAAAGCAGGTGGACTCTGTAGGTTGTAGTGGAAGAAAGTAATTTCCTCAACCTCTGGGAGCAAGCAGAGAGGAAATACAGGGCCTTATTCTGCATGCCATTTTGGTAGGGTTACAAGAGTATTAAAATCATATATTATATACAGCCCTTGAAATGATATTAATATGCAAGAAATAAGCATGTTTGTGCAATAGTAGGATAGAAGCCACATATAAGTTTCAACAGAGACTAAGCAGTGGCAAAAGGCCAGAGAGAGTGCCCCCATGACAAGGTGTTGATTCTGTGCCTGCAGCCTGAAAAAGTGCAGAACATTCTGCCAAAAGGTATTACAAATGACCTCTGATCTTCACTAATCATTCTATAGCAGACAAAGCTGAGCAGTAAGTTCAGGGATAGGTGGAAATGTGTGAGGTCCAGGTTGCAGAAACAAAAGGAAGGAGAAGCCAGTGTTCTTATTCCACCCCCACCCGTTCCATATCATCAAATTGCATTGCACTGCAGTGAAGGATGTTCACTTTTTAGCATCAGAGGCCTGGAACAGCACTGCCGGAAACACTCCTGTCCTGTTCTGACATGTCATGTAATTAAAACGGTGGCTGTAGTGATAGCAGAATTTTGACTCATACTCTGTAATCCCCACTTTCCAGACTTCAGCTGGAAGTTCTCATCGGACAACTATTGACCTGGGAAGTCACATAATACTCAGCTGTGTCATGCACTGATCAGTGTTTCCTCTTAGTAAAAGTGTAATGTGGATTTTGAAAAACACCACATAGACCTAGTCAGCATACAGAGAACCAGGCACATAGATTCCTGCCCACATATGTCTCTCCTTCCTTCCTAGTTTCCTTCCCTCTTTCAAAAATCCTACATCTTGATATGCTGGATCACTATACTTATTATTGTCAGAGGTTAGAAAATTCATTTTTGGGGATACTGTTATTCCAAGTTCTTCTTCATTCAAAACTCTTCTCATGTCACATTAATTATCTTTCAAGGCAAGTATGGAAAATTGCCTTCATGCTACATCTCCTCTGTTAATTCCAAAGCCCAGAAAAGTTCCTTTTGAAAACTACAGTTTCTCATATTCCTCAGCCGGCATGGATAGCTCTGGTTAAGTGCACCACGCAAAAGGCCAATGATTCCTTCTTAGAGAGCAGCCAAAACAAGCAGCACAGACCTGATTTTGAACATGAATGGGAGGATTTGTTGGGGAAATCTTTGCTTAATTTTATGAGCTATAGCAGTGTTGTTAATTCAAATATTTTTTTTCTTAAGTTTCCAGAATAAGTGGTCACTGTAGGCCTCTCTTCTGTGCTGTAGGTCTCCTAAATGAGCAAATGTTGCCGTATGTTACATATTCGATGCCAATGCTCCATTTTTTACTTCATCTGGTGTATGGTTTTATAAAGGTGTTTCTAGCCACATTATAAAATATTAGGTTTATCGCACCTTTCTCTTTTCTCCTGCTCTTTGGACTGTCTTCAAAAGCAGCCCATGATACTGATCTTTCCATAATAAAAGCAAAAGCAAAATACAAACACTGAAGAATATAAAGCTAACACAATTGTGAGTAAATTTTAATTAGGAGGTGAAAAGCCTTCTGTTGCAAGCATTTCTTTAAAAGGGGGTCAGCCAACACATACAAGTCTTAATGTACATTCTACTGCCTAACTACTGTGTATATACACTACCAGAAGGAAGCAGAGCCAGTTTTACGAGGGGCCAAGCACAATAATGAACCCTGAAAACCACAAGAACTTTTAGAAATTGGTGGTTGAAACAGCTGGGGGGCTGGACCATTTTCTCCCCTTTCATTTAAATGCAATAAGAAAACACACACTAGAGTGATCTTTATCGTTTCCAGCCTGATCTTGTTGGAACTCCTAGTGTATATTTTCTTTATTTAAAAAGGTCAAGAATGTGAGCCAGTAATCCATGTTAACAACCAGCCGTGTCACCTTCTTTTAAGCAAAGTGTTACCGACTATAGCATTCTTATATGAATTCTCCTTTTATCATTCAATCTCCTTTAGACTCCTGAGAATACTGGCAAAATATCTCTTCAGAAGTGGGAGGAGGATAAAGCCCCACTGACTCTTTCAGAAGGCCCTAAACATCTAAGAGCGACATGCCTTGGTCTGTTCTTATACTCCGTACAGTTCAAATCAGTGACAGTATTGTAAGTAACGGTGTCTGACAAGGTAGGTGGAGGGGAATTTCTAACACAAGAAAACCGTTGCTAAATGACAATACCCACAGCATTTTGAAGGCGCCACTTCTGATTTGTCATTACAGCCTAGCCTACATTGAGGCAGTGAAAGAATTAAGACTTTCTTAAAACCGATATTCTTTTTCGGAATCACATTGGCCATGTTGGCATATAATCATAAGATGAAAACTCTGAATAAACTGCTTAATGAATAAATTGCTTACCTAACAAGAGATGAAGTTGGTGGAACAAACCTGTTAGTTTTGGTTTTTCCTATATTTGGATTTTTAAAATGTCATGTTCTTTCCACCCCAGATCTGAAGATGTTTGTGATTTTGGCAAATTCCTATTTTAAAAAGAAAGAAAAGAAAAGAAAAGACAGAAACTACATTGTCATCACTCTACACAGCCTATTCAGTAGGTACCATCCTCAGAATGGAACAGAACCTTTCTGTGTTTATCTGCCTCCCATTTAACTATTAAAGATGACCTAACTCAGTGCTAAGAGTGGCATACATACAGACTCAGACCGAGATTTTTAAAAGTCAGGTGCTCATAGCCTGGATAGGCAAATGAAAATTTTAAAATTTTTATAATCATTTCATCTCAGATATGAAGAGATTGTTAATTTTGGAACATTAAAAAAACATACAAACTTGAACTCACCCCTATCATGCACACAGTCTGCTCAGCCAGCAACAAACCCTTGTTTAAATTTGCTTTGTGATCCTGACTTGTTTCACAACAATTAATTAACCATAATTTTGGACTGGGACAGTGCAATAAACTATGCCTGCCCATTTTGTTTACATCCTCACGGGCAAGAGGTGTGAATTGAACTACATGGAACAATACATTGCTTGCTCACATTGTGGGTAAATGAGCCAGAATTAATGGCTTTTGTGTGGTTGGCCCTGGTGAGAAGGTACCAATGCAATGAGTATTGATTCCCAAAGATTATAGATCATTATAGATTTATTTCAGTGTGAGCTTTCATGGACCAAGATACCTTGGCATATGATGCAGATTAATAACCTAGCCTTCTGCAATATTCTATTTTGTATTCAGAGACTGACCTCTGACCCAGAAAAAAATGCTTTCAATTTCTGTGACAACCATATCTACCTGGCATAAAGTAATTAGCAGCTTTGAAGACTATCTGGAAGACACAGGAATGGCTAGATTTCTTGATAGTCTTTAAAGTGCCTCAGTATTCTTCCTTTTTCTTTCATTTCCTCTCTTCCCTTCTTAAATTCTGCCAACATGAGCATTAATGTGGTGCTTTGGTTTTTCAGAAATTATGTATGTACAGCAAAGCATAGATTTCCACAGATGCACACCTCCATGTGTCCTTAGATCATACAAATATGTTTAGATGGATATATACAATATACCAAATCCCTGCACATGAAATCACATTGCTTGATGTATTCTCAAAGCTTTCATATTGCTTAACTTAGTAAGTCACAGTAGAGTAGGTCCATTGAATCAGTGGGGATTTGGGAAGTCAACCTCTGTGTAAATTCCATTAATTCAAACAGGCCTTCTCTAGTTGTGGCTTACTATTCTGAAGTTGCAGCTAGGATCAATGGAACATACAGAAGAGTTTGGGCCTACTCTAGTGTGGCTTTTATGTGAACCAAAAGGATTTCAACAACTGGGTACATCAATGAGATGTGTTTACATAATTCATATCTTGCTTGCTCTTTGTTGTGGCCAGTGTACATGAACCTACACTCTGCTCTGCATTGATTGCTCATATATTCCTGAAGGAGGTGAGCCACTGGGAGTGTGTCTGTGCAGAAATAGAATGGATTGTCACAAGGCTGAAGTTTTCTGTTGTTCTTCTAGAAATGCAACATCTCATTCTGTGATTCCAAAAACAGCAGCTAGCGTTTAACAGTGAGACTTGCTGAAAATGTCAGCATCTTCCATTTTCAAGTAACAAAACAGGTGTCATCACTATGTGTTGCTAAGACAACAGAACAAGGTTTGGCTTACAAACTTTCGAGGGTAATGCATTTATTTTTCCTTGCAGGGAAGCTAAAAAGGAATAACAGCTCACATCTCACAAGCACTTTAAGGGCATTTGAAGTTTGTGAGTTCCCATTGTGAATGCACTAAGTCTGCTCATGTACGTAAGAAAGTAATTCTCTAAATAGTTTTCCCTCCCTAGAAACCAGAGCTGTTAAGTAGTGCATTTTCTCTAAGAAGCTTCTAGATCCCAAATGTTCTTTCTTGGAGTGAGCCATTAATTTGCCAAGAAAATTGAGTATAATGAGATGTTTCTTCCCTCTGTGTTGTCAACTCAAAATAGGTTTGTAATCTTTTGCCAAGTTAACCTCACAGAGACCATTTGGATTAACATATGATTGGGTTTAACAAATAATTTACACATACAAACATGGCTAGTCACCTTGGGATCAAACAGCAGCAAATTTACAGTTGCTTAAGCCGGAACAGTGTTAATCAATTGTATTTAATATGTTTTTGAAAAATATCTTGTGCTGATAATGCTCCACTAAATAGATTATGTTCTCTCCATTACCATGCAGGGAAGTATCTTATTACTGGCATTGATATTAGAAGCAGAACTGGCCCCCATCATTTTGCTGCCTGAGGTGAAACATTTCAACACATTCAGAAACGTCTTCTACTACCACACCTTAGGGAAGCAGTTGGAAGTTAGGTGATACAGCTGTGCTATAATGCTATGTATTAGTACACTCATTTTGGTCAGGATGGACAGAGGTAAGGCAGCATTTGTCACAAGAGATGCTATGTAGCCTTGTGATTAGGATATCATTTGAAGCATAAGCAGAGAACATCTTTCCCCACCCTTCATCTTGGATTCAGATGGTGAGTGAAGGCCCACAGTATGAGATCAGTGTTGACTGCAGAATAGTTCAGTGGTTTGGGTATCTGGATACAGAGCAGAGGTTGGAAGTTTGATCACCTGCTGTGCCTCTTTGACAGGGACTGGACTTGATGGTTCACAGGGTTCCTTCTAGCTCTAGAATTCTGTTGTTGTTGTTGTTGTTGTTGTTGTTGTTGTTGTTGTTGTTGTTGTTGTTGTTGTTGTTGTTGTTGTTGTTGTTGTTGTTCAAAAACTCCAGACACAGTCAAAATTATAAAAGCATTGACTGGTATTATATAACACATACAAGTTTTAACCAAAAACCTAAGTATCTGTTAAAATGTTGATGCAGTATGTATGCTGTTCCTAATATTGACGCAATATGTATGCTGTTCCAACTCTGGCATCCCCTGGAATTGCAATGTCAATTATCTGGGCATTTATTCATTCTATTACTACTATGTCTGGTGTGTTATGTTCAAGGAGTCTGTACCTGATGTTCCAATGGGTTTTTGGAGGCTGGCAAATTGTATTCTTTGCATAATGACCAGTCCACCTACTTTATTATTATTATAATAATTATAATAATTATAATAATTATAATAATTATAAGTATAATTATAATTATAATTATTAATATTAATATTCATCATCATCATCATCATCATCATCATCATCATCATCATCAGCAGCAGCAGCAGCAGAAGAAGAAGAAGAAGAAGAAGAAGAAGAAGAAGAAGAAGAAGAAGAAGAAGAAGAAGAAGAAGAAGCTGCTGCAGCAGCAGCGCTAGTAGTGTCATTCTCTCTACAAACCGAACCGGGCAATGTATTTCTGATGCTAAGTAAAGCCAACTGAGAGAGACAGACAGGCTGACTCTGTTGAGGATTGTTGAGTGATATGTGAAATATCAATGGAGGAGGTTTGTTGAATTTTCATTATACCATAGCTCTAGCTGCTATGTATTTATGGTTGATAGTAACCAATGATGAAGATGGATTTTGCATTTTTGTTTGTTTGCAACTTCTAAAAACTATGGCCATTATTCACTGATGCTGCGGCGCTACCTCTCAGTCCTGCTACCAGTCCTGGTACTTTCTGAAAGCTAAATGTTTGAAGAAGTATCATTCTGTTTAATGGGCCTACCCTGTGATAGTCTGATGGTTTTGGTTTCCTCTTGTGGAGGATCAAACAGTAGAACTTGCCATATGCATTTACTTGGGTAGAAGTTAAGACACAAGAATGCTGCATCAATGTGGCCATGTTTTGAATGAGGTGGGGAAGGTTGATCTGTGATTTCACTTTCTTTTCTTCATATGGTTTAGGTTTAGTCTTAACTTTTCATTGTTTTAAATTAAAAACAGTTCCCCCCCCTCTTTTAGAAACTATTACTAACCTTCTTCTCACTTCAAGCTACAAAGCAATTTAGAAACTAGATTAAGCCAATGGAATTTATGGAGGAGTTGACTCACAGATCCGAGGCCCTACTCTAGTTGCAACTTAACTGCAGTAAGCAACCGGATTTCAGCCATTATTTTAGGATGCCCTCTAAAAGATACAGAGAAAACTACAAAGAGGGAGAGAATGAGTGCCAATCTGAATTAGACATTTTTTTTAAAAAAAATCTAGATTTCAACATTCTTAGGTGAAGAAAGCTGAGCTGAAAATTTCTGCCCTAAATAATGAAGAGAGAACCTAACGGACAGCCATTTCACATGTGGTTTTTGGATCATTAAGCACTGGGTATGTTTTGAACACAGATACATATCATACTGAGGCCGAAAAAAGGGTTGGAGCTTTCAGCATCAACAGAGCCTTACTTGACATGAACTTAGTAACACTACTATTTAACATTTATTAAAAGCACCAACAGCCCACCCCTTGATGGTCTGCCAACATAAAGAACACAAGCCTGCTGGTTGTAATCTGATCGCAATACGGCACGCCAGATCTCAGACGTGCTGCAGCATTCTGAACAAACTAAAAGCTCTGGAGAAGCCAAAGCTTAATTTGATTTGAAAACAAACTTCAGCTTCAGGTTTTGTAAGGTTTTACTGTAGGAAAGCTAAGTATAAAGAGATTTAGATAATGCGATATATACAAGAGAATATTATTTAAAGGCTGATTTATCAGTCAGGCCTGGATTAACCATTATGCCAAGTATTCTTTGGAGCAGGGTCACGATCAAATGAGACACCTCATAGGTCATGAAGCAACTGTGATTATCACATTTTTGCATGTTTGCTCCTCAACTAGTAGGAAATCAGGAGCAGGTTTGGCCTCCCCCCCCATTTTTTTTCTTAATCTGTTACACTGCAAAGACAGAGTGAAAAAGAAAACACAGCGCTCAGGCTTCCAACAATATTTATTCAATTGATTAATTTATTTGTTTAAACATATACCCACCCATTTAGTGGAGAAGCCACTGTTTTGGGCAGTTTCCAAATAATAACAAGAACATACAAACAAGAGTTTTTTAAAATGAACATATAAAACCAAACCCCTTCATAAAGTCATAAGACATAAGACATAAGAAATTTATTTGTCATTGCACTCACGAGTTGGTGCAACAAAATGAGGTGCTGGACAACACCACTACAAAACACCACTACAAAAAAAGTTAAAATATACACAACACTCACCATACAAATATAGATACCCTGTTTCTCCCAGCAATTAAAATTCCACCAAAAACTTATGACCCCACATTTAAACTCAATACTGCACTTGGGTAGAAGCTGTTCTTGAAAACCTCCAGTCTGGAAAGAATCTCAGAATAGGCTGGCATAAATTTATTACAAAATAATTTTACAAAGGGGCGAGGCTTGTCAGGGCCTGGATAATAAGCCAGGTTTTAACTTGCTTTTGAAAGATCAGAACGGTGGGGTCCAACCACCCCTCCACAGGAAGAGAATTCCAGAGTGGGGCAGCCAGTACCGAGAAGGCCTGCTTTCTTGTTGACTGACCTCTGAGCCTCTTTTGGAGTGGCCTCCTGCAACATCAAAGACCAGGAGGTGTGGGTGGGATGGGGTGATGACGTGAGAGAGAGGCACTCTTACAGGTAGCGAGTGATAAAAGTTAACAGAGTGATGAAAGTACTTTTATTGTACCACCGCTCCATCAAATGGAGATCTGCTTCTATCAAACTTTGTTCCTGAGCAATCTGTCTTGCAAATGAAATGTATAGCCACTTTTGCCCCTGGATCTGCCTGTCACTCTCATCTACATCCCACTATTATGTCTTTGACCTCATCAGGCAATGCCATATTGGACACCAGCTACTACTGCAATCAACTGTTCCAAATTTGTGAAGCAAACTGACCAGAAGTTACATGGAGCAGAACTGAAAGGCTTTCATTTTGGCCCAATAGGATTTATGGACCAACATGAAATCATTGGGATATGAATTTAAAATCAAGAAGTCTAGCTTTATTTCTTGGTTGTTGTTCTTAAGCCACCTTCTTTTCTCTCACGGCATGCCATTTAAAAAACCCAAATAATCAAAGAGATCATGTATGTGCGCACAAAAGCATTATTATCAATAACAATATTGCATAAAGACCAAAAAAGTGGTTGAAATCAAAATAGCTGAAATGATTCTTAATGCCTTTCAGGCACATCTGAATCAAATAAGGTAATTCTTTAAAATGCTTACATAAAGTCTGATTTGCATGCTAGTAATTGCTATGCCTTGTGGCATCTAGCAATTGACACAGCAATGATTTTAATTATTGTAATTTCATCAGTATAAATACTTCAAAGTTATGCAAATAGTCCTTCATAATCCACACAGACAGTTTGCAGTATTTGATTTACTAGTCTTGTAAGTCTCTTTGTCTATGCAGTTTACTTTCAGATGTGACTACGCATTGCAATTTGAAGCCTCTCACTCACATCAAAGCACCCAAATCATAACAAGATGAGCTAATTTTACAAAGACTGACACTTCAAACATTAACTTGCAAATACAATTACAAGATGAAATATATATATGTGCATAAAGGACTTTACTCTAGTATCATCTGGCATTGATACCTTCTGCTAATCATGTACAATGTTTTCTATGACACTGGCAAGTAATGATTTGACCATATAGTCACAAGATGCCCAAGCAGATCCATTATTAACATGCTGGAAATGTTCTTCATTTAAGGCTCATTATTATTAAAATATCTATCAAACTGATCATGTTCATATTTCTCGTTCATATGTCCTATAGCATCTATTGCGGGAGAAATAATGTCATTTCCTCCTGTGTGAAATTAACAGCAACAACAAGAACAAAAATATTTTCTTCAGTTTTCAAATTTTACCAAAAAATCAAAATAAAAAAAAATCAAAATGAATTCACATAAATTATCTCCTTGCTTATTCATTTGAATTCAATATATAAACCATCTCGAGCATGAAATACCCACCTTTCATGGAGGTCTTAAAGATGTGGTGGTTCCAAAACTGGAAAAAAATAGATAAAAGCACTGGCAAAGCTATTTTAGCACTACCATGGTACTAAAAACACTGGGCTTTCATGGAGAGATCTGTCCAGTTCAGTTTCTCCCACTTTTTAAAATCCTTGGGCGTTTTTTTAATGTACTAAATATGAAAAAAAAAATCAAATTTCAACGAATTCTTACAAAACTGATGAAAATCTGTACCTCTTTATAGTCATGTACAGAGCTGAGAATTTTCATCAGTTTGATAAGAATTTATCCAAATTTGCATTTGCACTGAAATCCAGTAAAGTCATAACAGACACAGGTGTCAACTCACCAAATCTCTGACCCTACTCTAGTTGTAAATTCCCACTGGATTTCAGCCATTTTGTTACATTTAAATGAAAGAGAGCATTTAAAAGAAAGGACTCTCTTTTCTTTCCCAAGAAAAGACTCTATTTTCTTTCCTATCTGCAATTATGTCTGCCTGAGGCTGCCATTGTACCTCACCCAGCAACACTAAACTCTTGCACAACAAATTCAACAGAGCATGTTGATATCTGGAATTCATGGTTGAAATCTGATCCTAACAAGGTGGAGATACTATGTGAGTCACCTCAGAGAGATGGTATTCAATCTTGTGATAGACAGGGTTACATTTCCTCTAAAAAACTTTGATGTTGCTCCTATACTCAACGATTCTCAGGTGATCTCTATAGTGCTGAACATCTTTCCTAAGCCAGAGCTGATACACTAAACGTAAACTCTTCCAGACTGAATCAGGCTGTATATTACTGTCCATCCATTACTCATCCAGTATTAATATTCAGGCTTGATTACTGTGATGTACTATAGATGGGACTATCTCTCAAGAAGGTCTGGAAATTAATTACCTCAGAAAATGCTTGCTGGGCCACTAACTGGGATCATGGGCTAGGGACATATTATACCAGTTCTGGAAGAGTTAGCTTTGGTCACTTGACAGCTTCTAATAATACTGTAAATAGCCTGATTTGTACTTTTAATGTATTTTACCACATCAGAGGTCATTACATGTTCCATATGGAAGGTGAGAAGTGTAAAGAGGAAGAATATCACAATTTATAGGGGACCTCTAACTGAGTCAGGAGCCCCAGAGTTGTCCCTATTCAGACTCATAATTTACTACACGAGAAATTAATAAAACATGGATGGGTGGGGTACAGCTAAAGCTCTCCCCCTCCCCGAAGTTATCATAATAGATAACATGTGAATAGGGCTCAAGAAATGAAGTTCCTGAAATGAAGTTCTCAAGAGGGTGATCCCACCATCCAGAATGAGGCAAGGGGAAGTCTTCTCCATAATAATATCCCAGGTGTGAAACAAGGTTGATGGCGAAAGCAGTAAACATTGCAAATTTTGATCTTCTTACAACACAGGAGAAATATCAGTAGGACACAAAGTAAGGCTGCCATACTTTTCAAATGTATCAGAAATGATCCATATTGTTGAGGTCTGAAAAAATTAATTTTTAAACTACAGCTGCCAGAAGTCTCCATCCAGCATTGGAAAAGTTACTCTTGTGGCCATGCTGCTTAGATCATTACAGAAACAGCAATCCAACAATGTCCCCCCACAAGCTCTGTTGCACATCGCTTTGGAAGTGAGTTGGCCAATGTCTTAAGTTCTATGAGAATTATTCAGGGTGTGTTTACTACAACTAATGTTTTGTGAAATGGATAACTTTAGCTGGGCCAAAAGTTTTAGTACAGGCCAAGAACTTCAAGGTGATGTTCAGAAGGCTGTGGGGCTACCCTTGAAAATAACCCCCCTCCTTGTTTTTCTCTTTCAGAAATAACGGGGGCTTTTTCACTTTCACAATATTTGCTATCCTTAAAAATATCATATTTCCTCTGAAATGATTTGGATTAAGAGTTTGCAATGTAGTACAAAAGAAAATATTGTCGTGGGGAGGGGATAAACAGACATAAAATGCATATCAAGTGAAAAATTATCATGCAACCTAATTTTGTATTGGATCCACACAGTCATCTATTTACACATTCATGCTCTCAAACACTGCTCAGATATATCCAAGAGCAAGGTGACAAGGAAAGAGGTGGGGGGGGGAAGGTTGTCAACATCAAGCATTTCAAACAAGTTGTAAGTAACCTGCTTAGCTCAAAGAGGGACGACTTGCAAATCTATCTAATACAAGGAAAGGAAAAGAATCACTTGAAAGAAAACACAAAACACTAGAAACAGACAGCAGTATGAACAGCTAAACACATTCTGTACAACTAACTGTGAAGTTCAGGGAAATAACATCAGACAGATGCATAGCATAGAAGTACTGTACAGTGACAGAAATTGCATACGAGTGGCTTCACATGCAAGAAACTGAAAACATCACAGAAAGGTACACTTTATTTCATATGACCTACTACCAAGGTTGCTGTTTTTGCAATATTTATTACCCTGTACAAAAAGATTTAAATTTATTGGTCTTCCATTCTCATTGTTTGTGTACTTTACTCCGTGGCTAGGAACAGAGAGAGAAGATAATGTCATATAAAATTCCATATGTTTCATCCTGACTGATCGTAAATTCTTCTTATACTTGCTCTGTTCCACAGCCTTCTCCGTATATAAACTGAGGAAATTTTTCTGTGCAATTGGGTATGTGAAAATCAATGGAACTGCTGTTCAACACATGTATATATTGTGTATGTATGTATCCCATTCTGAAATACACATACACCTATGCAAAGCTTAATTTTGGTTGTATATCATGTACATAGTAGACTAACGGTCAGTGATGTAGCAGAACCAGGGCTCACAGGATTGAAGCCTGGGGGATTTCTGAGAAGAAAAGACTTTGCCGTCATCTGCCACCCACTTTAGGCTTCCTTGTTCTCTCTGAGCTTAGCTAAAATCTCTTCAGTGTTTTGGACAGAAATATTGTTGCAAGTTAGAAAGTGAGGAGGACTTAAAGAACCTCTTAAAGAGGGTGAAAGAGGAGAGTGCAAAAAATAGTATAAAGCTCAACATAAAAAAAAAACTAAGATTACGGCCACTGGTCCCATCACCTCCTGAGAAATAGAAGGGGAAGATATGGAGGCAGTGACAGACTTTACTTTCTTGGGCTCCATGATCACTGGAGATTGTGACAACAGACCCAAAATTAAAAGAGGCCTGCTTCTTGGGAGGAAAGCAATGACAAACCTCTACAGTATCTTTAAAAGCGGAGATTCACCTTGACAGCAAAGGTCTGCATCGTCAAAGCTATGGTTTTTCCTGTAGCAATGTATGGAAGTGAGAGCTTGACCATAAAGAAGGCTGACTGCCGAAGAATTAATCCTTTTGAATTGTGGTGCTGGAGGAGACTCTTGAGAATCCCCTGGACTGCAAAGAGAACAAACCTATCCATTCTGAAGGAAATCAACCCCGAGTGCTCACTGGAAGGACAGATCCTGAAGCTGAGGCTCCAATACTTTGGCCATCTCATGAGAAGAGAAGACTCCCTGGAAAAGCCCCTGATGTTGGGAAAGTATGAAGGCAAGAGGAAAAGGGGACAACAGAAGTTGAGATGGTTGGACAGTTTCACAAAAGCTACCAACATGAATTTGACCAAACTCCGGGAGGCAGTGGAAGACAGGAGGGCCTGGCGTGCTCTGGTCCATGGGCCACGAAGAGTCGGACATAACTTAACAACTAAACAACAAAATTGTTGCAAGTTATCCTGCAAATTATGCCTTGGTTGTGAATGAGCAATTAGGAGTGGTTAACTTTACACAAGACTTGATTCTTAATTTCTGGTATGATATAAGGATGTGTGAATTGAAACTATTTCAATTCAGTCTGAATTGTCTTGCATATCAAAACGGATTTACTTCAAGCTAATTGGTAGCCTATCTGATTCAGTTTGCGTCTAAACATTCCAAAGTATTTATTTGTATTTGTTCAAATGGGGGAAAACATGAAACTGGGGAAAAATAAAGGTAATTAATCTGAGATAGGAGATGAAATGATTGTGCCACAAACTATTATTCAAACTCCAGTTTACAGATGAAGCTCCACCAGTTTCCTTCCCTTCCTTCCTTCCTTCCTTCCTTCCTTCCTTCCTTCCTTCCTTCCTTCCTTCCTTCCTTCCTTTCTTCCTTCCTTCATCTGCATCAGAAACCTTATAAATTACTCAGATTTACTTGGTTTACTCAATAAGAACATTTTTGAATGGAGAAGGAATGCCCCTGATTAACATTGCCCCCAGACAGAGTACCCGTTTGCTGCCACATTTACCACCCACATCACCTGGAATATTGGCACATGGAAGGGATTGGGAAAACAAGGCAAAGTGTGTCAAAATAAAAGCCAGGGAAGGATTTTTTTAAAGTAATGTACAAAATGAGGTAGGGAAAGCTTAGTTCGATAAATAACGCTATTGTGACATCCGGCACAGCAGCCAAGATTTCACACACATGTGCACTAAGTTTATTGGATTGAGATCTGCAACCTGCTAAAGTGAAAGAAGAAAAAACCTCTAATGTATTGCTTTCATTTTCTCAGTGAGCATTTATTTTTTTAAAAAATCAGTTTTCTAAGACCTCTGAAAACCAAAAACAATAGACAGCCCCAATTCAATTTGAGCACAACTTTGGATTTACCTCTTTGCTTTGGGCTGTTAAGATGTCCTTGATTTGCTTCAGATTCTGAGTAATTTCAAAAGCCAAAGCACATATCTAATATGAACTACTCAGCTGCCTTCATTTTTTCACTAACCTTTTAGGGGAGTGACTTTGAGGATTATTGCCATAAGCACTCACACTTCCAAATTTACCTCATTCACTAAATTACCAAACTTTTATCCAGAATTCAAGCCCAGCTAATGAATGTCACAGCCAACTGGGAGATTTAGATTTGGGTCTTTTACATGCATAAACAAATGCTTTACCTCGAACACATCCAACTTCAGTTGTAATGACTACCAAGCATGCCTCCTTTCTTAGCCCTTTATTTTGCTTTCCTCTCTGAATATAAAACCATATTCCATTTCGTCCAACAGTTTTTCAGCCCAACTGTGTGCTATGGTTTTGACCCTGATAATCAAGCTGATGGCACCAAGACTTGGATGATGTTTTACTCTAATATGACTACCTACAAGGGTGCTGTCACTTAGAATAGGGAGGAATGTGATTCTGTTTCTCTCTAAAGCCTCTTCTTGTTTGCCCTCAACACTCAGAACTTCCAGAGGGATGAAATGGGGAAGAGAAGTCTTGCTGCATTAGCAGCTGGGTGCTAGCATGACATGAAATTAGACCTTTGCCCTTCCACTCTGGAATAAAGAGGCAAGACTCCATTGATGGGATGAAACAGGGCCACATTTTATTAACCATAAGACTTCATCAACTCATAGCCTGCTGTAGTGTGGAATGATGCTTGTAGTGGAGGTCTCACAGGACCCCTTCTTCATGACAATGGGCAAGTGTCCTGCCCTGAGGTTGCATGGTCCTGACAACAGCTCAGCCCTAACCTGCCATGATCTGACCACCCCCAGGCCTCTAGCCCCCTGTCTATTGGTGGCCTTCTGCCCAGAGGTATCCCCAGCACACGATCTGCAGCTCTGAGGGTTCAGATGCGCTATACCTCGCCTGTACTCCACAGGGAACTCACCCACCCATTTTCATTCCACATCACCTGCAGTGCAACCAAACACAACAGCATCCAGTAAAGCTGCCCTGAAGCCTTTTGCCAGTGTGGGAGAGGCAAAAAAAAAAAAAATCCCCACTTGCAACAGCCAATCTGGCCCTAGAGGCGACCAGCAAGGCTCACACTAGCGATGAGGGTGGGTGGGTGGCTTGCAAACCTCGGAAGAGGCTGATTAGGGAAGGAGCACGTGTTAAATAAGGCACTCCATTCCCATCCCCTCCTGGATCACCAGGCTGTGAAAAGCACATCTCGTGCTATTCCAAGTGGAGAGGGTAAAGTCCCTCACCCACAGAGTCCCCCAATGTGTTTGTTCAGCCAAACCAGAGCTATGATTCATGTCACAACTTTCTGTTTTGCAAAGAGCCATAACTGGCTTTAAAGACCCTTTTCCAAATAGAAGGCACTTCAAGACCTGTAAATAAGAACACAGTTCACTATTTATGAGAAATTCCAATCAGAAAAGGGGAAAAAAATGAAATGACCAAGGAGCTTCAAATTAAATATGAATCACTGTAATAAGAGCCACATAAAAGTTCCAAAGCATGTAGTTCCCTCATCTTCTTTGCCCTGGCAGACTATGAGCACATACAGAAATCCACTGAAAGGTCTCCAGAGGTCAATAGTCCTGTGCAAGCAATGCTCTTATTAAGCCATTGAGTTCTATGGTAGATTGGAATGGGAAACACATCCTGGGTTATCTTCAGTGCATGCCAGCTCATTTCTGGGCATCTAATGAATTAATGTTTTTGTTACAGTGTATACAAAGTTAAATAAAAGCAAAAACAATGGAGAATATTAGTTGTGGTTCATACCATCTGTAAATCCACAATATCTGTCATTTGTTACACAACACATTTTGCTTTGCTCTTTAATAGAAAGAAAAATAATGAAAATCAGGATTGTTCATGATCAGTTAGTCAAAAAAAATCTCACTAGTATTCTCACATTTACATAGCCTGAAGTCAGCCCTTCGGGTAGTCTCTCTTAGGACAGAGAACATTTGCCTTAAGAGATTACCAACGTTAAAAAGTGATGCGCAGAGCTTGTCAAAGTTATTTTTTCAGACTGCAAATCCCAGAATCTCTCAGGCGCTATGGCCAGTAACTGTGCTAGCTAGGGAATTCTGTGGATTAGAATCCCAACAAGTCAGGCCTGATGACAAGAGAACCACACAGATACAATTATTGCTGCACAAGTGTGCAGCAATAGATACTGTGCAACAGAAGAAGTCCCCATTCCATATGCCAACTCAAAATCTGGGGGAATGAATCCTAAACAAAAACGTATAACAATGAAACTGGACCACAGATCAGCACCACATTTGGAACACATTTAGAAGACAGTCTGCTCTTGCTCTGTGCTAAATTGGGAGAGAAAATATCCTCTTATGCTCAATACCATTCACAGTTATTGAGAAACAGCTCTTACAATTGCTCTGTGTTTGGATGAGAAGTGGATAATTGATGAAAAAGGGAGTCTGCTTCTGGAAATTTTCCCTTGTGTGATGTTACTTTGTGAATGGGTGTGAGCAGGTGAGGTATCCTGTAGACCATTTTGACTGCTGCCATTGGTATGGTCAACATTCAGGATGCCCTTTGCTATGTAAACCTCGGCATCCTTTTTCCTGCGGGCATAATATTGTGCTTCAATACTGGGCCATTTCCTGGCTTTTTGAATCATGCGTACAGAAGCACAATATCCAACATTCATAAACCAAAGGTTTTTTGAAGAATTGAATAACACACACACCTTCATTGGCTCCCTGTCAATCTTCATGCTCAGTTCAAGGTGCTGGTTATGGCTTATAAGGATGTTAACAGTTCAGGAACTCAATAATTGTCAGAACGTCTCTCTCAGAAGAAAGAAATCCATCCTACCCTGTCATTTCAATCCATGTTGTTAAATGCTGCTGCACTGAAGGAGGTGAATAAGAGTAATCATGCCTTTTTGATTGTGGCCGCTAGTGTCTGGAATATAATTCAGTTGCCTGTGACAACTAAATGGGCCACTGCAATAATTGATGGGTCTCTCCAGGAGGGCAAGGTTCCCCTTGCCCTCAAGGAGACACTCATTAGGCCCATTGGAAGAAACCAAGCTTGGTGGCAGACAGCATTGGCAATTATAGGCCCATCACCAATGTTTCCCTCCTTAGCAATGTTATAGAGAGGGTTGTGGCCAATCATTTTCAGGCTCTCTTAGATGAAACCAATGTCCTGGATCCATTCCAGTCGGGTTTCAGGCCAAGTTATGGTATGGAAATGGCATTGTTCACCCTGCTTGATTACCTACTAAGGGAGGCCGATAGGGGCAAAATGTCCTTTTTGGTTCTGCTTGGTATCTCAGCTGCCTTTGATACCATCGACTACAGTATACTCCTGGGATGACTTTCTGAGTTGGGGATTGGTGGCCTGGCTCTTGCCTGGCTCCAGTCCTTCTTGGGGGACCATTCCCAGAGAGTCCAGCTTTGAGAGAGTGTATCAGCCTTGTGGCTCCTCAATTGTGGGGTGCCGCAGGGCTCAATCATCTCTTCAATGCTGTTTAATATCTATATGAGGCCACTGGGAAGGGGTCATCCGGGGTGTGGTGCTTCATGTCATCAGTATGCTGATGACATGCAGCTCTACATCTCCTTTTTTCCAACAGCAGTGGATGCCGTTGCTTCCCTTGAGCGCTGCCTGAGGGCTGTACTGCAATGGATGCAGGAGAATGGACTGAGGCTGAACCCGGACAAGACAGAGGTCTTGATGGTTGGTGCCTCTTCTGTCAGTGGTTTGGGAAGCTCCTTCTCTTTTTGGGGTGGCAACTTTCACCACAAAGAGTGTGGTCCACAGCTTAAGGGTACATCTTGATCCAGAGCTTACCATGGAGTCCCAGGTAGCATCTGTGGTCCATACCACCCACCTATATCTTTGGTGGATTGCCCAGCTGCACTCCTATCTTGATGCTGGGGCACTCACCACTCTGGTCCATGCACTCATAGTCTCGATATTAGACTACTGTAATGCTCTCTACGTGGAGCTATCCTTGAGATTGATGTGGAAGCTACAAATGGTCCAGAACAAGGCCAACAGACTATTAACTGGGTTGAAAAAATATCATCACATTTCCCCCCTCTAGCGGTCTTACACTGGTTGCCCATTCGTTTCCGCATTGACTTCAAGGGAATAATGCTTACATATAAAGCCCTAAATGGTTTAAGTCCTTGATACCTGGCAGAGTGCCTGCTCCAACCTAGCTCTACTAATGTCACTCCATCTAGCCAGGCTGGGCAGCTGAGGGGCTTGACCCCGAGAGAGACTTGGAAGGAGAGCTAGAAACCGGACCTTCTAGGTGGTGGCCCCTTGCCTCCGGAACACCTTGCCTCCTGAGATTTGCCTGGCACCCTCACTGGGAGTCTTTAAGAAATAGCTGAAAACTTGGTTCTTCAGGGAGGCCTTCCCCTCTTCCATCATTTAGTTCCCTGTGTTTTCTCATCTTAGACTTTTCTTACTTTAATTCTTCTTCTTTCTTCTTTCTTCTTTCTTCTTTCTTCTTTCTTCTTCTTTCTTCTTCTTCTTCGGATATTGTCTGTTTTAATTCTTGTTTTATATTGCTCGGACTGTAAGCTGCCCAGAATCTAGATCGGTGGGGTAAAAGTCAAATAAATAAATAAATAAATAAATAAATAAATAAATAAATAAATAAATAAATAAATAAATAAATAAATAAATAAATAAATAAATAAATAAATAAATAAATAAATAAATACCAACAGAGATGTGCCAGTCCATTCCTTCCTTGCATTCAGAAAGATGGTAAATATTGAATTATTTAAATCCGCTTTTAATAACGAATGTTTTAAAATGTTTTTAATCATTTTAAAAACTTTTTACAGAGTTATTTATATCTATGGCTTACTTATTGTCCGTTGCACTGGTGTAATTTTTTAAAAAATCATATTTCATTTATTGTAGTGTATTGAGTGGTTTGTGAATTTTAATCTTTTTTCTCGTACATGCACCAAGAACATACATGAAGGACTTTAAGGGGGGGGGGGACATCGACCTTCTCATTGTGAAAACAAGCTTGCTACAAAATAGCTCCAAGCTCATTGTTCCCCTTTATGTAGCAATATGTGGCTGTCTCACACACATTTTGGGGTTGGTGTGCAAAACTAAACAGGCAGCACTTTCTCTGATATGTAGAAGAATTCAAAGTGTTATGAATACGATATAGTCTGTACATTTCTTGTCACAAACATATAAAACATTTAATATCTGCTATTAAATATGGAATACCATTTCCTGGTACAGGAAGAACAAAGATGTGGTAGAGCAATTTTTAAAAATGTTTTAAATAATGTTGTTAAGAAATATCCCAACTTGATTAAAAAATCTGTCTAAAATCAGCTGCCCTTCATAATATTCTCTTTGTTGTGAATGTAGGTCTGTGATTCAATCAGTAAATGTGCACTGCTTTTCCTTGGAAGGCAGGAATGGAGGGAGTTTTGGCAATGAAAATGTCATTTATCTGAAGAAATTAAGACATTCATAAGAAGTTAGAGAGCTACTAGTGAACAAAGTGTGTTATTTTAAAAGTAAACAGTAAACTATTACAAAATTTATGAGTGTTTCTACTTTTAAAGTATTTTAAATTCATTATTGGGATGGAAAACACATTCCACTCTTTTGGGTTCCTTTCTGGATTTTATCAGCAATACCATATTTTTGGCATAATACATTTCAAATTCTGAGAACACAACTTGTTCAGCCGTTACTCACCATCTAAAAGTTACCTCCAAACACATCCATTACTATTACATAAGCTGGAAGAACCAGTTCTCTTATGTTCATTCACAACTTCCACACTAAAATTAAACATTGGTTGCAGCCCAAGAATTTCATCCAGCTCATATCCATTTTGACAATCTAAATGAATGGAGAAGCTCTCATGGGAAGAAAAAAAAAAGGAATTGTAGGGTTCCAAACAAGCAATTTCAAGATGAGTTAACCAAAAGTTCAAGCATTCCCAATCAGCACAGGGGAAATAATTTGGGGGAGGCTACAGTATGGAGTCTTGGAAGACTGAGATCTAGATGTGTAAGGAAGGAACATCTGGATGACTTGAAACTCAGTCTACAACTGCAGAGAACATGAAGCATCCCTTACAAGTTGATTGTTCCTGTTAAACTGTTCATACACGTCCTTTACATCATCAGGTCATTACTGGTGCATGTAATGGAGTGCTGCATGGAACCTTCAATGATTCTTGGAACATATACCATACATAAAGCATAGTTTTCACATGGTCTCAAAACAATGCTTTTGCCTGGAAGCAGCTTACACGTCCTGCTGCATGTCTTCAAGCAATAAGTCAGTATTTAGATGCTGAATGACTAACAGGCATATTCCTGGGAGCCTTGTGAAAAACTACAAATTCCAAGTTTCCCTTTTGATTTACTAGAACAGTGTCTCAAGTATTTGAGCCAATGTTATTGCCATTAAACACCCCATCTAAAGACTTGCAGGCAAGATTGAGGCAACACCTTGGCTCATAGAGTTGTGCTTGCCTGGATCCCATAAGTTGCTGGCTCCTCTTCCTTCCCAGAGACTTAGCTTTGGAGTAGAGAAATGTAGCAACAGTGAAGTGGCAGTGGCTCCTCGAAGAATTCCAGAAGAGTACCATTTTCTACAAGGGAGGAATTGGAAGTACAGTTTGCATAACCTTGGCATGCTTTACTGCCACCAAGCAGAATACTGTGTCAGTTTTCTTCCATAGATTGTTGGACTTGTGGTCTCTGTCTTGCTAAAGAAACATGCTTTGTTGGAGTTGTCAGAAGGCTTGCTACTCTTTCATTTGTAGTCCCAAAGGTAAGTTTCTGGATCTTGAGGCAGTTAAGGGAAAGGGAAGGTTCTTTGCATCAGTACTGGAAGAAAGTCTTTTAAGGGTTTTGCTGAACTTTTGTATATGAACCTAATCTCACAGCTGGTGAAGTTTCGATTGAGACAGTCTCTCTTACGATATTGAGGTTCTCATCTCCAGTGCAAGACTGATAACCAAACACTTCCCCCTCCACCGTTGTGCTTTCTGTAATTTATCTTTGTACAGAATTAGTATCCTTTCCCTTTGTGTCAAAGAGCACACACCCACAGACCCCCCCCACACACAAATATACACACACACAGAGAGAGAGAGAGAGAGAGAGAGAGAGCAAGCAAAAATGTGTAAGTTGTTAAAAAAAACTGCCAAGAGTACATGCTACTCATTTGTCTGTGCAACAAGGCAGCTTGTCCCAGTTTTATATTTTGTGTATTTGCAAACATATGCAAAATATTTTTGAAACCTCGCATATACATCTTACCTCACAGCAAGGATAAAAATCTCACATTGTCCCTGTTTCCCATGTGAGAAAAAATGAAGCAAGGCAGAATGGGCTATACAAATGATTCACACTCATTAAGAATTGCTTCTTGAAATCTTGAAATCACAGTGCTAAAATGGATTTCAGAATTTGCTTAGTCTAGACCCCTTTAGATGCAGAAAAATTCACTGCTACAGGATCCCAGATAAGTGAACATGCAGCCTCTGTGACACAACTTCTTTTTAAAAATCCCCACTTTCTGAAGCTGTCTGTCTCAGGTTCAAACAGCCCATGAATTTAAGGAATTTCTTCCTAATAAGGAATCTATTTTGAACCCTTTAATTCAGGACCCGTCCTGCAGCAACAGAAGATAAATGTGCTCCATTGTCTATAGTAAATATGACAGATATTATACCAAGTCTTCTCCACACTCTCATCTTCTTTGGCTACCATCACGGTTTTCCATGGTTAATATATATGAAGCCCTTAACTGCCCTGAATAAGCTTTATGAGTGCAGCAACAAGTGCAAATTTCTGCTCTATGATTATCCTGAAACAGAGCAGGAGATTTCTGGGATTCAGCATAGCTGTCTTCCAGTTCAGATGCCTGGATGTAGTTACACTAAGAAAGGAGCATAGCACCGGGGCAGACCTATCACCTTAAGCAGCTATTTTCCTGCCAATAATGGGGTGGGGGTGGGGGAAGGGGATGTACTTATAGGATTTTCTGCCTCCCATGCCATTTCTATTTGGCCAAATTTAGGTGTCATGTACTTCAGCTACTTGAGGTTGTGGTAGTGATGGATCATTTCCTCCTCTACCTCAAATAGCAAAATACTTTGGTTTGACTCCATGGGTCACACATGAAGACTGACTGGATATAAAGCAGGATGCCAATGAGGCTAATTTATTTGATACAATGCCTTTGACTGGAATATTAACACGTTTCACAATAGCTTTAACAATATTGCATAATTCTCTGAAGGGAACCACTGCAAACAAAGATGTCAATGTAGGCATTCTGCACTTTGTGTAGAACAGTAAATGCGTATGCTTGTGACTATTGACTTCTGAGATTTTGATCATTTCCAACTTAGTTACATTAGCAGGTATTCGCTAGCAATATGCTGGCCCCAATATTCTCTGATCTTAAGAATGTCCCTGTACCTCCATGCAAAATATACTAGCATGTAGGAGAAATTGAGAAAGTTATTTTTCAACAACTCCCATAATTCTGTACTGGTTAGATAGCTATAATATTCTCCCAATCACTTTTCCCACTTCTGCCATGCCCCTTAGCTACTATTATTTTTACTTTTATTTTTACAGGATGAGGCACACGAAAGGCCTAAGCCCTTCCTCCATGTTTGGGAGGGAAAAGAGCCAGCAGTTCCTTCCCCTTAAACTGCACAAGCTGAGGCATGAAGAAGGGATAGTGATTATGTTTCAGTAGTGACAGGCTACCACATTGATAACACCAGCTTTCCAGTATTTGTTAAGGAACCTTGACCTTATGTTTTTCAGTTTTCGCTCTACAAAGTAGTCTTCTCTTCCCTTTTATGGCATAATAATAAGAGTTCATTCAGGCAGCAGTGACTCTTGGGAGCAGTAGTACAACTCCAGTCCTGGTGAACAATGATGTCAAGTCTCACAAGGGACTGTGGAGCCAGGCAAAGCAAGGCAAAAGGTCCAGTGGCAACATGTCCCATATGGGGTTAAAACGCCCCAGAGCAAGCTGGATTTGCTGTTTTCTTTCTTTTTCTCCTTTGAGCTTTAGCCTTTGAACAACAAGGGCTTCCAAGCCCAGGCTCCAGGCGATATTTGTGAACCTTGTGGTAGGGATGGGAACTCAGAGGGGGAAAAAAAGGAAAAAGGAGGGAGGGGAAACCCACCCCAATGGCAATCCCTGTTATCTCAGGCAATATAGGGAAATTTTCCTCTGGGACAAACAGTGATTATTCAGTCATGGTTCCACATCCCTCCAGAATGTTAGAGATAATTTACTAGTAAATCTGATGCAAGTTAGGCCATTTAATAAAGGAAAGAGTAAAAATAGAGATGAAAAGCTGAGATGTTTTAAGTAGGCTTTACATGGTTTTTAAATAGTTTGCCACCAGAGACTGGTGGGTAGATGGTGTCTGAATAATTAAATTTTCAAAGATGTAGTTTTGTTAGTCTGCATGAGTATAACGAAAAGGAAGAAAAATCTTGTGGCAACTAGACCAACTTATTTTTAACATGCATTTTCATAGATTATAATCCACTGTCATGGATATTTCATTTCAGTTTTTCATGAGTTTACCAAATTTGCAGAATTTATATTCCCAACAGAAAAAAATAGTTCTTTTTTTTAAAAAATTCATATGAAGGAGGAAAGGAAGCCAAGTAAACCTCCCATTTTCAGTTTGACCTGGCTATCAAAAGTGTACACAATTCCAGCATGTGGCATTTTATTTCCAGTGCTGAAGGAGGAGGAAAAGGGGGTCAATGTCTTGCTTTGTGTGGGAAAGCAAAGTTTAAATATATGCATATGGGGAGGCAAAAGTATCACCTTTCAATCCTTCCAGAAATCTTTCGGACAAGAAATGGACAGGTAGGGCTGGGCAATGGGAAAACATGCCATTCTGTCTCTGACTAAAAACAAGACTCACTACAGCCCATTTGCCAAATCTGTAAATGAAAGCATTTGCTTTCTTGGCTCACAGACAGTTGTAGTGGTATGTGCTTTAGCTCCCACTGGTACCCTCTTTATCCTTCACTAAACATGCTTTCTTAATGCACTCTTTCAGTCCCTGAGAAATTGTTCCCTTGAAGGCTGTCATTCCATTCCTTTGGTTCCCTCAAACAAAACAAAGAAGCAGTCTGACTTTCTGCTATTCAGGGGTCACTTGAGATCAATTCTAACAACTCTCATTAAGAGCAGATTAGGTGGCATTGCCTCTTTGATGTTAGCAAATCTACAGCACAGAAAGAGTCAAGTCAAGTCCTGATTTGAATGACAATAAGGAAATCACCTTTGCTGGCAAGTTAAACCATTAGGAATTAGTGAAATATAATTTTTGTTTTTAATCTTGGACTTTACACTTCACATATTATATGCTATATGTCGTTGTCACCCTCCTTTCTTCTTGAGTTGGGTTTCATAATCGCTGTCTTGTCTTTGGATGTGGCCATTCCAAACGATGATGTTGCATTGTATCCATACTGTTTACTATGGTTTTTTTTGGCACAGACATTCTTTGTCCACTTCTTTCACCATATATTTTAACACTAATGATCAGCTGCAACGATTCATACTTCTAGTTTCTCATTGCATTAACAAAGCATTCCAGCATTATGTTTCCCAAAAGAAAGGATTTCCTTCCTTCCTTCCTTCCTTCCTTCCTTCCTTCCTTCCTTCCTTCCTTCCTTCCTTCCTTCCTTCCTTCCTTCCTTCCTTCCTTCCTTCCTTCCTTCCTTCCTTCCTTCCTTCCTTCCTTCCTTCCTTCCTTCCTTCCTGATACTGGTAAAGCAGGATGCGCTGACAGAAAAGGGATCATGCCAGAGGTGAATGAATCTGCCAGTTTTTGTTTATCTTGAGACCTATTCAAACACCTGACATTACATATTACATAGAACCCTCTAAATGAGTGTACTTCTTTTCTACTGTTTATACTGTGCAGCCAATTTGTTCTATAGCACTGTATGTAACACTATAAAACACACCATATGTAACATTTGTTCTATGTGTTTGTATTAAATAAGAATGCATGAGGGACATTGTAGGGTGTATAAAATCAGAGGGTGGTTGTATCTCTGCTGATATACAGAGCCTGTTTTGAATACTCAAGCAAAATTTCTATTTCTCAATTGTCCCTAGCATACATTCATTATCTTTTATTTTTGTATCAGTTTGAAACTCCAAAAAAAGGTTGCATTAGAATGAGTACGTATTTTTGTCCTCAATTTCTCTAATTTTAGCATTTAAGTTTGCCTAATACACATGCGTTTGTACAGTATGCAGTTTGACCTAACAGCACTGTTTTGTCTGTTTTCCCATTACTATAAATCTGATGTGTCAATTTCCCTAAAATATGTATTTTGTATGCATCCTTAACATACATATTCTGCTTCCATTTAATGCACATAACTGAGTCAAAACCCTGTTAATTACAAATATTGAGGGAATTAATTATGTTCCATTCCATATGCAGATTCAAGAAGTGGTATCCTCATGAATTGCAACATGGGCTCATCTGTGTCACTACCTGTACTGAAGCCAGTAGGATGGGATCCATTTCTGTATCAAAACTCTGAATCCTAAAATAGTGGTGTGCATGCTTGCCTCATTAACCTGAATCCATTTTATAGTAGTTTGGATTGATATGGGAGTCCAAATACAGCCAATAAGTGGTTTATTTTTGTTAAAAACATTTATATCCTCCCTTACTCCTCAAGAGGACCCAAGGCAGCTCACAATATTAAAAACAAACAATATAAAAACTAGAAGGAGAGCAGGGGGAGGGGGGACAAGTCAGCAAACCAAAGAAAACAAGAGAGAACAAAGAAACAACAGCTCATTGGATGAACTGTGGATTCCAGTTGCAAACGTCTTTTCTCTGATGAGCATTGCTGACTTGTGTAGCTGTAAAAAGAAAATCTCACTAGTCCAATGAATAGCAGTTATGTTGTTTCACTCTGACTCACTTAAATGATTTTGCAGAACAAGTTTAATTCTTCATTGCTGCATACCAGATACTGCTCACCCACTGACAGCTTTCATGTCTTTTACCAAGTGAGGAAACATAAAGGACACGTGATGTTTCACTATTGACTCTTGAGGTAGCAATTTCAGCATATTTGGCCAGTTTGCACATGCAAGATCCTTACTTCCCAACCATATCACAGAGAGAGAAAAGTGTATGTGTGAAAGAGTAATCACAAATCAATCCCCACAGATAAGACTTTCCAAAGACAGAAGGGCCTGTACGGCTTAATTATAGTTTAGAGTTACACGTGCATGCCTCCTCGGGCTCATGTGTGATCCCCTTTCCCCTTTTCTCCTCCAGCCCGGCCACCAAGAAGAGTGCATCTTTTTCCATCTAACAGTGGTTTCCTGTTACATGTAATCTTGGATGAACTGTGGTAACAACTGCTCATAGTTTACAGAAAGAACCCCAAGTTAAAGTATGGCAAAATATCTCCGCTGGTTTCAAGAAACTGATTAACACAAATCACAGTTTCCTGTTCAGAGGTATGAATGAAGCAAGGCTCATTTAAAACAGTGTGAAAGTTTCCATCTTCTATTCATAGCTCCTGTGGAGAACATAGGAGGCATGCATTTAGGATCACACAAGGTAACACTAGAATGGTGGTTTAATATTATGTGTAAACAGGCATATGTCCACCAAAGTAGGAACGGGGGGAGGGGAATTTTGTTTTATTTTTGGTTATTGAAGAAGGTTTTCCAAGATTGCTACGATCTGTTCCTCACCCCTCCCAACCCCTATGCCTCTCCAGCTTCCATTAGCTTGACTGGCTATCATTTGCCCTTACTTCAGGCAAAGCCAGTGAAGAGATTTCTAATGCATACTTGGCTGCAAATCAGCCTTTAGTGCTGGTGTACTGAAACAATACGAAGAGAGAACTTAGCTACCCTACTCATAGCGCTTTCCTTTCCAACGCAGATTAAAGAATGCAACATCGGTTCATCACTATCCTTGCACAAGTGTGGCAAGAGGAAAAGACTTATTTTTAAAAGGGCATTTTGAGAGTTCAGAGTGCAGAGATGTAAGCATAGATATATTTTATTAAAGCTCTCTTGGCTGCCAAGTGCTCTCAGGAGCAGCTGACAATTGCCAGATGAAAGTGAGTGGGACCATGAGAAGCATGGTGCCACTCAGCGAAAGATGCTTTACTGGCTACTGTAACCCTGGGTTACCTATCTTCTATGTCAAGAAGCAGATCTTGTTCAGTCTCATACAACGAGAGAATCCCCTAGACACAAATGACATTATTCACAAAATTGTCTCGGGAAGGATTGCATTCAAGGGGGGAAATATTAGGAATAACAATAATGAAAATGCTGTGCCACCCATATGTACAGTTCAAGTACGACCGCATCTAGGCAGCCATTGACAACCCCTGGAAGGATCCTTGAAAACGCAGGTCCTTTTCCCACATAGCAAGATATCATGTACTTATATTGGAAAGACTGTCACGCAGATGGCCCTATCTGCTTTGGCATCATTTCAGAAGCTGTCTGCTCTGTGAACCTCTACAGATCTTTGGGCATATGCTGAAAAAAACAGGTCCCTGAAACCCAAGACTGTAGGAAGAGCCCTACGGGATTAAATCAAAGGCTTGTCTATTTTAACGTTTTGTTCCCACAATGCCTATGAGAAACCTAAACATCAGAGAACATGTGGAATAACACTCAGATGCTTATGTTCCTATCAAACAGTACAAAGAGGCACACTGTCTCTGATGATCAAGCCAAGATAATATAACCATCATGACTAGAATCTGTTAAATAGCCTTATCCTGCATGGATTTCTGTAATCTAGAGGTGGACAACATATGCAGCTTGCAGGTCAGATATGGCTCCAATGACTCCTCCAAATGTTTGTCTCCAAACGGCCCCTTGTGCCCTCAAGAGGCTATGGGACAATTTTGCCAGTTTTGCAGGACATGAGAGTAGGAATCCTGTCCCCTGCAATGCCCTGCAAAACATGTTAAAATATTTTTGGCCAATAGGGGGTATAAGATGGTTTCCTACAGTTTAAAAAAATATTTGCTTTAGTTGAACCCATTTTTTTTCAGTTAACAAACACACTTTGCAGCAACCTTTACCATAGCCACTGCATCAAAAAACCAAAGTAATACAAAACTAAATATGTACAGTATGTCCTTTCCTCTTTAGCTTGATCTTCTTAGTGAGTGCAACCATTGGGCTGCCAGCAAATCTGAAAACAGCTATCAGCTCCATTGAGATTGTTTCTCCTGCCTGATTCCATTTTAAAGTTGCCCAAGTGGGTGACTGTCACTATATACTGTGGTATTAAAAAGGAATATTCTCCTCTATTCATTTTTCTCCCCGCCATGTCGAGTTTTATGCACCATATCCAGATAGTTCAATGAGTTGGGTATTTGGCTGTGGATCCAGAGATTGAGAGTTCAGTTCTCTACTGTTGCCTCCTAGGATAAGAGATAGCCTGTGTAGTCCTGGGCAAGCTGCAGAGTCCCAGAGCACCTTCAAAAGAAGGAATGTCAAACTTTTTCTTAGTACTGTATACCTAGAAAAGCCTGGAAAGAGTTACCATAAGTCAGAATTGACATCATCGCACATAATTATTCTACTGTATCTTAGCTTTTTTTGCCTCTCTTTTTTCCTAAGTTAAAAAGTCCCACACATTTTTAACTGCAACTCACAAAAAGATGTTCCAGCCTGTTTATTACTTTGGTTGTTCTCAAAATAAAATTGAATAGAACATGGGGGCAAACATGGGGGCAAAAAGTGGATAAAGGCAAATGAAGTTAAACTTTGATGAAGTTAAACAAAAATAGGACAAGAAAAGTTCTAGCCTAAAGCTTGGCTGTATGTATGTATGTATGTATGTATGTATGTATGTATGTATGTATGTATGTATGTATGTATGTATGTATGTATGTATGTATGTATGTATGTATATGCCAGCCATGGGAGATAACTTTTCAGCTATTTTTGGACAAAGTACTAACAAAAAATGAAAGCCCAAGGTATTAACAAGGCAACACAAGATTAACGACACCCAAAGCAAGTCTCAGTAAGGAAGCAACACCAATTTCCTCAGGCCGATATCTAATGGTGATGAAAACAACAGGGTATCCTTCAGCAATGAAGGAAACTCTCTAACTTAGTGACAGGGTGAAATGTACAGAGTGTTAGAACTACTCCAGTTGAGGAAGTGCCTTTAGGAGAAGCAGAGAATACTGGGAAGTAGAGAACTGGAAATATAGATGGTGTATCTTGATGCATCCCCTGCCCCCAAGAATTGCATATTATTAGAACTTAGAACTGCAGAGCTGGAAGAGAGTCTATGAATCATCAAGTCCAGCCTTCGTCAAAGAGGCCCAGTGAAGAATTGAACTACTATACTCTGGCTCCACAGCCTCAGACCTAAACCACTGAGCTATATATTAAAGAATATCTAGTGCAGAGAAGGGGCATTTTTATATGAAGTCTAAGTGATGCTTTAATTCACAGCTACCTTCAGTCATTTAACTTCAGTTTTGGATCTTCATTTTACTGGATGCATCTGATGACATGAGAACCTTTAAAGGCAGGGCTTGCAGATACAATTCATGAACTTAGGCTGTACAACCTTCAGACTGACCAGCATCAATCTATGCTCTCAATGTGGCATGTGAAAGAGAAGGACCTGGATCCAAGTGATAACTATAACTCAGCGTAAAAGTTAGTCGTACATTTTAATCACTAGACAATCTTGTTCTCTGTGGATAAAGCAGCTAAAATGGGGGGGGGGGGTCAGTTTCATATATAGTACTGTAGTAGAAATGTCAGGCAAATATCTCAATACTTTCTCCTTCAGTATACATGATGCAGGGATAAAACAGTCTACCAGAGTGAATGAACGATATTGAATGGAATGTGGTGTGGTTTAATAACTTAGTGTAAATAACCAGCTGGCCAGCAGCCACCCAGTTCAAATGCCAACTGCCAATTTGTCCTCATAACCTCCTCTCCACCATACTCCCTCCCAGGATTTACAGATTATGCCAGACAGTAGATGAATTGTGTTGAACATTAGCAATTAGCAGAAGTATTAGCAGCAAGAGGCTTGTTTCCTGCTCTGGTGTGAATAATCAAGGAAATGCCAGTTGGCTTTTGGCCATGTAATACTAACAAGCCAACTGGCAACTTACTTCCTAGATCAATCTGGTGTGTGGCTGGATGGTACAGGGATTTATTTGTGCATGCGGCAGTGGAATAAATAAAACTCATTCCTGGAAGAGTATTAAAAGGTAGCCATTGTGAAAGTAAAACCTATTCATATGCAAAAATGGAAGCCAATCTCAGTAGGTTTACGAAAGAGCTCATTGCAGATGGAAGGTAACCCTTGTATCCCAACTTTCAGAAGAACATAGAAAATGATTGGTTTGTGGATGAATGATTCAAAACAGTAGGAGGTATGCTTGTTTGAAAATAGCTCTTTTCCTCCAACAATAAAATATAAGCACCTTAGAACTCAGACAATTCAGAATTGGAGTCATATTAGTCTTTTGTAGCGATGACACACTTCTATATACACACACAAACACACACACACACGTGCATATCACTTAAAACATCCAAGTACTGTAACATCTTAGAGATGAATTTATTGTCGCATAAGCTTCCCTGAGCTAGATTTTCCTTCTTCTTCCCCAATCTATGTCTATTCAAGGTTTGCACAGTGGCTTATTCTTTATTTTAAAAGAAAAAGAATAGTACTTTAATTTGATTATTTATTTTTATTTATTTAAAATATTTTTAATCCACTTTTCGCCTTGAAAAGGCCCCAAGGTGGCTTACAGCAATTAAAAGACAGTATTTAAGTCATCTGATCCACACAAAAAATATAAGCAACACAAAAAGTCACATACAAGTCGAATTGATTAAAAAAAACCCAAATAACACATTCAATGCAGTAAGGTACAACAATCCATTTTTAAAAACTCACTTGACAGCCATTCACTCTGGGAAAGTTTGCCTGAAGAGAAAGATCTTCACTTGCTTGAGGAAGGACAACAAAGATGGGACCAGATTGGTCTCCTGTGGGAGGGAGTTCCAAAGACTGGGGAGCAGCAACTGAGAAAGCTCTTTCCCGTTTTGCCACCAAACACACCTGTGAAGGTGGCTGGACCAAGAGGAAGGCCTCTCCTAATGATCTTAGCACTCAAGCAGGTTCATAAAGGGAGATGTGGTCCTTGAGATAGCTTGGGCCTAAGCCGTTTAAGGTTTTATAGATTAGAACCATCACTTTGAATTCTGCCTGGGAAAGGATTGATAGCCAGTGGAACTGCTGTGACAGAGGAGTTAGGTGATCCCTGTGTCCAGTTAGCAATCTGGCTGCTGTGTTGTGGGCCCACTGAAGTTTCTTGATACTTTCCATAGCCTCATGTAAAGTGTGTTACAGTAATCCATGCAGGATCTAACTAAGGCCTGTGTCACTGAGGCCAAACCAGACTTTCCAGGGAGAGGCATAGCTGGCACACTAGTTTTAACTGTGCAAATGCACTCTTGGCCACAGCCAAAACCTAGGCATCCAGATTCAGAGATTAATCCAGCAGTACCTCCAGGATGCGCACCTGGGTTTCCATGAGAAAGTGGATCCCCACTCCTTCATCTGCCTTTCTACTGACCAGGAGCATCTCTATCCTGTCTGGTTTAAGTTTCAGTTTATTCACCCTCATCCAATTCATTAGTGACACTAAATGCTGATCTAGTTAAAGGGTAAAGATTTTTATTAACATAAAAAGACGGGCACAAGATAAACTTGCCTGCAGCCCTTGGACAGGAAACACAGGACTGCAAGGCTAGCTCAGCATCTCAGAAATGCCCCATCATTCAAGCCCTCTTCTCCACTCTCTTTTTACCCCAAGCAGAATATTTTTTTGCCTCAAGCAGACTAACTCAGAAATGCTTGAGTTAGTCTAGTCAATTTCAGCATATCTCTGGTGTTATCAGCTAAGTGGAGAACCAATTTCTAGAACAGGTGTATATTCTGTAAAGTAAGGGCTAAATGGCCAGCAGGATTGAATCTACCCTTGGCAATGGAAGAATAGCTCTTTAATCCCACTCTTCCAGTAGAAATAGTGAATGTTTTGGCAAATGTTTGGGATATGTAATAGTGCTGGAGAAGATCCTTGGAATAAATTAATACACTACATCTTGAATAAACACATAAAATGAAGTTCATGCTGGCTAATGATTCCTTCACAAAGTAAGATCTTCTATCCAATTTCCTACATTTTAAAGCCCCTTCTAGGTCAATGGTCTGGGTGTGGAGCCAGAGTTTGGGGATTCGATTCCCCACTGTGTCTCCTGCATGGTCTTGGGCAAGATGCACAGTCTCAGGGTATCCTCAGAAAAATGGAATGGCAAGCCACTTCTGAGTATTCTCTACCTGGAAAACCCTGAAAAGGGTCACCATGTGTCAGAATTGACTTGACAGCACGTGGTTATTATTATTATACAGAATACTGCACATTTTCTGGACAACAAGTTGCTAGTCATATGCTGAAAAAGGAATTAAACAGAGATACCAGGTGATTCGGATATAAGACTCAGTGTTGGAACAAATAAATTGTTTTCCTGTCCTCACAGTAATAAGAACAACATTGTACTTTCATCCCTAATAGTTTTTGATTTTTGATGCTCAGTCAATTTTATTATAACCAGTAGTTCTTATATCTAAAACTTACATTTAATCTGAGTAACTTTCTCATCCTCTCTACAATTTTAAACCCTCTGATATATTTATAGGAACAATTCCTGTAGGGATACAGGTAAAATGAAAACCTGTTATATCTTTGAAACACATCATTTTAATAAATTTAAGAGTATTTCAACTTGGGTAGCTTCCAAGATTTAGTGTCCCTCAAGAGATGAATCTCTGTTTCTCCTCTTTCAGTCCCTCACAAGACCCATAAATCTTTTGCCTCTGTTCTATGTAGTATGGATAAACTGAAACCAAAAGATCAAATCAGTGCAAAGTCTGAAAAACTCAGAAGTCCCACATACCAATTTTTTTTTCTAGTACTAAACTTTACATACTTTTGGTAATCAAAATATTTTGCGATATAGATGTCCTTTCACATTCTTTGTCTTCAAATAAGGCAAAATAAGCTGGAACAGTGTATCTAAATTTATTTTCTCTAGTCTAATAGCCTTCCAGTGTAATTCCTATACAAAATAACAAAAAATGTTACTTTTATTTTTCTCAAGTCTAATAGCATTCCAGTGTAGTTCCTATATAAAAAACCCAAAAAAGTTACTTGTTAAGCCCTCATATGGCAGAAGGATGAAAGGACATCATATCCATATGAGTAATGATAAAGCCTACCTACCTACCGAATGACATTTTATTTCATTAAAATTGCTTACGATGTTTGTTTACTGTGTTGTCTCTTGACTTTATATATTTCTTGATTTTTTTACATTTTTGTAATAGCCTGTGCTTTACTTTTTGATTATGTTTGTGATTTTGAAATTAGTAAGAGACAGAACATTTAAAATATTTATGTTATGTTACAGTACATTATACTGTATGTCAAAAGTCCCATCTGTAGACTGCAACTCTAAATAGATTACTTGTGAAATTTGCATTAAGCCAATTATGCCAAACCTTACTGATTGTATATTATTACTCTGCTTCCAAACATTGTTAATCTTGTAGAAACGTCATATAGCTTATTTCTAAAACAAACACATTTGAACTGAATAATTACAGCAAAAGTAAAACAGGACACTATTGTGAAGTTAAGATGTTTAATAGTGTGAATATTATTTGAACAAATGAAAAGTTAAATTGAAAAGGTTTCCTTTTCTGATACAATATAGGAACAGATGGAGAAACAAAGCAGCTAGGAATGAGAATGAGGTACTGGTGGGGAATAGATTAGAAAAAAACAATGGCAGTTTAGTAACAACGAAGAGGGCAACATGAGATGAATTAAATTTTTAAATGCATACGACAGAATTCCTGTACAGCTCAAGTGGTTTCCTTCCGAGTCATAAATTCAGCATACAGAAACAATACATTGCAGACAGATGCCTTTTGTAGTTTTTTCTTCCATCTTAAAATAAGGAACTATTATGATTCTCTCATGCAGATAATAAATTTAACTCAGAAATCTACCCACTGTGAATTCTACCAAAATATCGTTCTGAGAATGAGCAGGGAGAGCAATATTTCTATGGAGGGAGTACAGTCTGAAGTATATCAGGTGAAGCTGACATATGGGAGAAGCAAAGAAAATGCTTGAAAAATATGGCACCTCTAGAACTGGCTTTTTAAAAAGGAGAAACAGATAGTTTACAATCAAACTCTTTGGAAATGTGAAAAAATACCTGTATTCCCTTCTTGATGTCAGTTTTTCAGGAAGTAAAGTACCAAAAAATATGCAAGTAAACAATTTAAGGACTGCATATTGCATCACTCGGACCCAAGACATCCCATCTAGGCTAGCCTTTTATGCTTCAGACATCACATAATAATTCGTCCAACCTGCTATTTAGAATAAAAGCTAGAATAAAAGAGAAGTTACTTACCTGTGACCATAGTTCTTCGAGTGGTTCTCTGTGAATCCACCTGAATGAGTTTAGACTGCTCAGGACTCCTCGGAATATTCTAAAGCTTAAAATAATTGATTAATAGTATGTTGCCCCATATCGCACATGCTCCTCCTGCCCATTACCTCAGTTCTCAATGTCCGCTGCTGTCAAAAGCTCTGACCCCAAATAAAGCTCAAGACAAGTGACGGACAGTGGGGAGGCTGGGTGGGATGTGTGGATTCACAGAGGAACATTCGAAGAACCATGGTTAAGTAACCTCTCTTTCTTCTTCATGGCTTCTGTGAATCCACACAAAATGGGTGACTAGCAAGCTCACTTACAGGAAGGAGGCCCGTCACACCAACAATGAAGTCAGCACAGCTCTTCTGAAACTCGCTTCCTTCTTGGCCCAGAGGTCCAGCTGATAGTGTGTTACAAAGGTGGATAGTATGGACCAGATGGCTGATTGGCAAATGTCCAAAACATCAATGCCACGTAACAAGGCAGTTGAAGTAGCCATGGATGTTGTAGATTGGGCCTTTAAAGCCTCTGGCGGAATTTTGCCAGCCAGTTCATAGGTCAATGTTATAGTAGACACAATCCATCTTGAAATTGTCTGCTAGGATACAGGAGATCCTTTTTGTGGGACATGGAAACAAATAAACAATCTAGAAGAGGTGCGAAAGTTAGTTCTGGATGTATAAAATGTCAATGCCTGCCGAACATGAAGTAAATGGAGCATGCACTCAACTTCTGAGGAAGGATTAGGAAATAACATTGGGAGAATCAAAGGTTGATTAATGTGGAAACTTTACACAATTTTGGGAAGGAAGGAAATATCAGGATAGAAAATTAAATTGTCTGGCAAAAACTGTAGACATGGGGCATCAGCCCGAAGGGCATGCAGTTCACTTGCTCTCCTTGCAGAAGGTATTGCAACCAAGAACAAAGTTTTGAAGGAGAGGAGTCAAAAGTCTGATGAAGCCATTGGCTCGAATGTGGTACAGGTCAGGGCTCGCAAAACGCCCTGTAACGACTACTTCGGAAGTGGGAGTTGAGTGGGTGGACGGGTGTTGCGTAAGCCTCTCTTCCTCTAGAGCAGGTGTTTAGGATGTGATTTTGAGGTGACCAATTGGAGGAAGCTCTGTGAACTCTAAGAGGTAACCAGAACATATGATAGCCAGCACCCAAGTGTCCTTGGTGATAAGTGACCAGTTGTGTATGAAAGGGGCTAGCCTGGAGTGATGAAGGGTATCATTTGGATTGATTGTAATGGATAAGTCAAATATACTGTTTCCCTTTTTTTGCAGGGTGTCAGTATGGTTGGCAATGTTGATTTGGTGCTTGAGACCTGAAGGCAACATTGGATGAAGTAGCTTGAGGAAAGTTGGATCTCCCTTGAGCTGTAGGTCTGTATGGATGGTAAGACTGATGAGGTGACTGCTGGTATTGTGGTTGATTGAATTGATTATGCCATTGATATTTTTGGAATCTTGGTTGTTGTACTGAATAAGATTTGGCTGTTTTCCTAATTTTATGAAGGTTTTCCATGACTTCATAAATCTTCTCATTGAATAAACCTGCGCCGTCGAAGGGGAGTTCTTCAATGCATGATCTAGCATCCTCTGTAATTTCAGAAGAGTGCAAACATACATGCCTCTGCAAAGCAAGATGTCATTGACTTTGAAGCAGCATCCACTGTGTGGCGTGATGCTAGCCTCTGCTGCTTTGCAAGTGTTGTCACTTCTGTGTGTACATTGAGTACAGTAGCTCTAATTTTCTCAGGAGCAGCCTGACGAACAGGCAGAACCTTGGCCTATATTTGCCTCTGGTATGCCCCCATCGCCACCTGATAGTTAGACACCCTCATTATAAATGAGATGAGGGAATACATCTTACATCCCAAGACATACAGTTTTCTTCCTTCCTGATTGGTAGGAGTAACCTTTGATCTGTTCCTGGCTCTGGATTGATTGGACTGCACGATTATAGAATTAGGTGTAGGGTGTTTTGTAAGGAAGGCTGTATCACTGCCATGAGTTCTGTAGTGGTTTTCCACTCTCCTAGGAACCTGCATGGACGTAGATGGTAAGGTCCATCATTCTTTGATAAAGTCCATCATCGCTGGAATAAAGGCAAGGCTTAATGGGGTGACTTGTCCTGATTAATATCATTGAACACCAAATCTTGTTTGGGTGGTGGAGGTTGTTCAATGTCCAACTCAAGAGACTTAGCCATTCGTGATATCATCTGAGAATATGATGTGAAATCTTCTGAGGGAGAGGGTGGATGTAGGTCTGCAGTGTCTGAGTCAGGGGTAGGTAGATTAGATGGGGATTCTTTTCCTGAAGCTTCAGAAAGCACATCTTGTTCTGAGAAAGATGAAACTGAGGAGCCCCTCTGGAGGGAAGGAGAGAGAGAAGGTGAAATGTGATGTCTTCTCAATACTTGAGATGGAGCTCAAAGACCCTGTACTGAGGTAGGCTCTTTGGATGTTTGATGAATCAGTAAAGATGCTACCTGACAATGAGAGGCAGGCAGGGTCACTGTCAAGGTGGTGCGAGGTCTTTTTGAAGCATGAGACACCTGTAAAGGGACCTCATAAGCCACTCAATGTCGACGTCAAGGGGGAGATGATGATGGAGTAGAGGAAGAAGCATAGATATATCTGACTCTTCTGCATCTTTCGCATCCCTCTGTCTCATAATATGGGTAGACATGGAACTTGTCTTCTCGATATCAATGCCAACCGCTACTGCGATTGACCTCCACATATATTGGTTCTCCATACTCTGCTCGAACTTGATGCCGAGAACTGTGAGGAAGGACAATCACTTCTCGATGTGAGGGGAATTGTTGAACCGGAGAGATGTGACGGCGTTTGGCTACCTGTTTCCTAGGAGGAGATTGGTGTGGAGACGCCTCCAAGTTGAAAAGATGTACCACTGTTGTCCACCTGATGGACATGGAGTTTGAATGGGCAGAGGCCTGGCTGGAAGGAATATCAGCCTGAACATGGCCTTGGCTTGGTGATCAGCTCGGTATAGTTGCTGAAGCCTGAGCCTGTGTAGGTGGTATGGACCTGGCGCCTTCCAAAAGAGAGGACTCTTCCAATATCGGCGAAGGCAGGGAGGCTGAAATAGGAGGAATTTCTTAGGTTTGTTTTAGATGAATGCTTGTCTTTTTGCTTGGTTGAAGCCTTCTTTTTCTTTTGGCTTTCTACAGCTGGAGGTTTCGACATCGAGCTCGAGGTAGAAGTCGAGACTCTCTTTGGTGCCGATACAGAAGATTTTTGTTTGGTGGACTTGGAAAACTTAGAAGATGACCTGGGTGATGGACTTGCCAGTACTGAAGACACCGTGGGCTCAGGGTGAGGTGTAGATGGTGGGGCTGGTGCCGCCTCCATAGCTATTTGCCAAAGGTAAGATCTAAGACTTTGTAAGCATAGCTTGAGGGCTGGCTTGGTGAGTTTCTTACACTCTTGACAGAAGTATGTTTGATGTCCCTCCCCTAAACAAAATAAACAGTGGTTGTGGTCGTCTGTGAATAGAATTTTACCGGCACACGAGATACACTACTTGAAAGGGTCTGAGGAGAACATAAACTATTTCACCATGGGAGGGGAGGGAGATGGGAAAAGGGAAACTCACAGAACTCAAAGAATTGTCCAATGTCCAGGCGAAAATCAGCAGCCGAATAATAAGGATTGAAATCACAAGAAAATCAAAGAGAGTTTGTTTGATTAAAGAGAAGGTCCTAACAGTCCATAGTCAAAGCTGAATAAGACAACCTAGTTCAAACCAGTCCATGATCCAAAGGCGGGAATCATTAAATAGTCCGTAATCAAAAAACCAGGAAACAACGTACAAATCAAAATTCAAAAGAGTAACCAGTAGACAATCCAAGGTCAAAAATTTCCTGAAATATATCATATGATCGAATAAACAGTCCAGAATCAAAAACCAGAATATTGAGAAGATAGCTCTAGCATGAGAAGTCTAATTGCAGCGGTGGCAAAGACGAACTGAGGTAACGGGCAGGCGGAGTATGCGTGATATGGGGCAACATACTATCAATCAGTTGTTTTAAGCTTTAGAATATTCCAAGGAGTCCTGCATAGGCGCAGTCTAAACCCATTTGTGTGGATTCACAGAGGCCACGAAGAAGCTGGAAATGTTACTTTTTGGGCTACATCTTCCAGAATCTCCCATGCCAGTGGCTATGCTGTTTTAGGAGATTGTCTGAACTCTAGACTCAAAAAGTAATTTTTTCACCTCTAACTAGGAATCTAATAAATACATCTGGTGCAGAGCCAGAGTTTGTGCCTCCCAGGGGAAGAGCTATCCTGTGTACCCTTGGGCAAGCTTCACAGGCCACACATTCCCCCAGAAGAAGGGAATGGTTAACCCCTTCTGAGTACTCTCTAGCTAGAAAACCCTGAAAAGGATTGCCATCAGTCAGAATTGACTTGATAGCAAACAATCATTAATTAATTAATTACAGAGAATTTCCAGAGTTGGGATGAATTTATCAATAGTGAAAATATTCCTCCTATCACATGATTACAGTAACTGTAAGGGAGAAAAAGGATGGAAAATAAATTTATTGGGTTGCTAATTTTATACAGAAATTTCCATATTGCACTTCCTGAGAATGGCAAAAGAATGGAAATGAATCCACATATTCCTGTGGTTTGTAATGCATTCCAGGGAGGGAAATGCACACAAAGCACTGCTTAGATTTAAAGAAATGAACATAAAAATGTGCCCTTTTAAAAAAGGCAAAAAAATATATACTTTCATATGAACATGTACATCATTATGTACATTAGTAATGTGGCATGTGAAAAAGGATAATTTTGAGAAAAAAATCCAAAATATTTATGCACAAATTTCTATGTGGGAATTCAAAATAGTCTCATATTCCAGAAAAGAGAGATGATAGAACATGAATGTTTTAGGACTCTGAGAAAAGACTGGTAAATGTTCACTTCCCTAGGTGAGATAGAGCAAACAGAGAGTGGTAGCCTAAGACATTTTTTGTCTAAATGGGAGTCTATACACTTCACTCCCACTGAATCCATAAATGTCATCCCACATTGCAAAAGAGTAGGCTTCACTGTTCTAACACCATGGTGCTACCTGAAGCCTGTCATTCAGTCTGCTTTATGAAAGGACCCAATTTAGTTTGTCTAAAAATTTGAGCAAGTATCTTTCTTGTCTTTCTTGAATCTTTAATTTTGCAGTGTTGAAATTTTCTAGTAAATTTAACATAATTGTATTATACTCCATTCTTCAAATTGTATCATTCTTTATAATGACTCAGAGTATGTACTTGTGTGAATGTGTAAGAGCACATGTGAGAGAGAGTATAGGGGGAGAGAGAGAGCAAGAGTGACAGAACATCTTTATGTGTGGTGTACACTGGATTCTCTGGAAAAAATAATAACACTGGGAAAGATGGAAGGTAGCAGGAAGAGAGGAAGACCACATACAGATGGACTGACTTCCTAAAGGAAGCCACAGGCTTGAGTTTACAAGAGCTGAGCAGGGTAGCTGAGGACAGGACATTGTTGAGATTTCTCATTCAGAGGATCACTTTAAGTCAGAAGTGACTTGACAGCACATAACAGCAACATACATTGGAACAACTAAAGCAAAGAAGGATGTTGGCATCTGTAATTCAGAATGGTATTATTTTCCTTTCCTAGGCACAAAACTAGAATATTTGTAATTACAGAGGAAGATTATAGAAACAAAATTGTGGATGCATGTTCAGCGTAGCACACTATCAGAAACATTAATTTTGACGAGGAAAACAAAATAAAACTCTTCTAAAAATATTATGCACTTGAAATACACAAGTTATTATGAATAGCTCTGTGATGTGCTAGCAAAGAACCTCAATTATCACCACATGGGAATGCCACCGCTTTTTAATGTCAGTTTTACGTATTTTGACATGGTACATATGTCACCATCTGCAAACTTAAGTGGTTTCAAAAAAATATGAAGTGCTTTACTAATTTTAAATGATTCTGAACAATTGAAGTTTAACATTCTGATCAGCTCTAAATGCAAGATGTTCTAATGTTTAAAGTAATGTAATAGTTTTTCAATTCGGGAGTTCGTAAGTAAATTCCATTAAAGATGTGAAGCGCTCAGGATAGCATGCATTAGCTGAATGGGCCATCAGAGTATCTATTGTTCACAAGCAGTAGTGCAGAGACAAATTTAAAGTGCAGACACTTATTTTGACTGTCCCCATAGCCAGGTCTTCAAGAAAAATCCAAGAATAATAGGCAGTTGCGTTCAGTTGTTTTGCACATTCATTCCAGCAGTTTTGACTCCCACCTCCATCAAGAGACAGTCTTTTATACAGCTATTGAGCCTTAATTATGCATCATAAACAAATACAAATGACTATGATGCTAGCTCATAACTATATATAATTGTGTGAAAAATAGCATTCCCCTGCTCCAACCAAGATACAGTGACCAATGTAACTGCTCAGAGAGGACAGGCAATTTTGGAAGGTATGGCAGATGATGTCATCATCCCAGCCAATGAAAAAAAAATCTGGTGCTTGAACCCTGTGAGTGCTGATATCATTATGCCCCCACTCATAAAAATGCCCAACTATGCATCAAGAGGTGCACTTGAATTCCTAAGGCCAGAAAACACATTATGCGGAAGAAAATCTGATACTATTTAATACTGTACAGAAATGAACACCTGCTCAGAAGGACTCTACACCAATGGCATTATTATTATCTGTTGCACTCATTGCTTTATTTGGGATAAATCAACTGGTCAAATACGTATTGCAATATGTAGATGAAGCCTATGCAAGTTTTTTTTCCCTTTTTTCGTCTGCCTCTCTACCTCATCATGGCTATTTTGGCTATGGATGAAGCAACTCTAAATAATCAGTCCCCATCTTCGCCACTAAATAGATTCTTCTCTTTCTTAAATTTCTTTCTCCCATTTTAATGTACTTGGAATGATCAGCTGTTGAAACATCTACTTTTCTGGTGTTCTGCATTGCAGGAGTTTTATGATTTCTTAGTCTATAGTTCATCACAGTACCTTGTTGGTCACATTTGACATCCAAGGAATTCTTAGCATCCTGGGAAAAGAAACAAAATAAAACAAAAAACAAACTCACATTTCAAAAGCTTCTAGATATTTTATCTGGTAGTGAGACTGCCTTAAAGTCCAAGTCCTAGCACTGCTGAACTTCCACAGGAAGACCTCACAGCATATCAGACTCTGGGCATTTAGATGGTGTAATAAAGCATTTTCATCTAAATTAAGGGCTAAATCCAGTTAGTGCAAACTAGGATAGACTCACTAAATGAAATGAACAGGATTCACAGAATCACTCAGACTCTTCATGATCCCATGGACCAGAGCATACCAGGCCCTCCTGTCTTCCACTGCCTCCCAGAGCTTGGTCAAATTCATGTTGGTAGTTTCGATGACACTGCCCAACCATCTCGTCCTCTGTCATCCCCCTTCTCCTCTTGCCTTCACACTTTCCCAACATCAGGGGCTTTTCCAGGGAGTCTTCTCATCTCATGAGATGGCCAAAGTATTGGAGCCTCAGCTTCAGGATCTGTCCTTTTACTGATGTACCCTGCATTAATCTTAAAAGAGATTACAGCTGGTTCCTTATCCAAGCCAAGACGGTATCTTTCTCCATAGTTTTGAGGTGGCATGGCCCCAATGCTTGGAACATGACCTGGCTCCTCCAGGATGGCTTTTTAATACATTTAACTCCAAATTTAGGTTAGTTAAGTTTTGCATTTGCTCTTAAAGAACTGTTACTCTCTCACAATGTGGAATGTGGTGATACGTGGATTGTCCTTTTCACGAACAGACTGGCTCCTTCTCTTCATGTGAAGCATATGATCCAGTAGAAGCTCCCTGCTGGAGGAGAGTTCATCTTCACTGATTTTCCTTGATGACCTCCATTACTTCTTATGCCACTGTGCAGGGTTTCCCAGGCCTCCATAACAGCAGCTTCCAGGAAGCACATAGCTACTGTATATTTTAAGGTACATGCATATAATTCAAAAGGGGAGGGGGAAGAGTTTGATGCCTGCAGTTTCCTCAGATGATAATAAATGGAAAGATGTGTGTATACTTTCATTTAAAACTTCACACACCATGGATTGAATAAATGTTTTTTCTTAAACCCTCTTTTTTTCACCTCTGCTTTTAAGTAGTTAATAATTTCATACTCCGGTACAGAAAAGTCTGCCTTCATACTATAATCAGAAAAAGCAGAGTATCAAATTGTAACACATGATTAGGCAGCCAAGATAAAAACTTTGGCTTTTTGCTTCACCAATACGGGCTCATTTTTTCCAGCTTCCCTGGTTCCGTTCTTCAATGGTAATAGGTAGTAGTCATGAGGCAGCTGTCACACATAGTAGTGCCCAAGGAATGGACAGTTATGCACATTACAGGCCTGTTATTCTTGATTTCTTGGTGAAAAGTAGAATTCTTCCTGAAAAACAAGTAAAAACATGCCTGAATTTGAACCCACATGTTAAAAAAAAGCATTTAAAATGCAAGCACTCGCATATATTTACAAATGTTTAATAAAATGTAACACAACCAGATGTCCTAAGTGTCATATTTAAGAATAGTTTTTTCTTTAAACTTCGCTTCCTTTGAGTTTTCCAGATTTGACATCTCATTTTGATAATACATCTGGTTATGTCAACACATCACATTATGCAACATTAATGAATCATGATGTGTGGCAGTATCTGAGCAAGACAAGTCATTCTGGTGGCATGTCAAAACTGGCATATTCCAGCTCCATATTCCAGGTTTTAATAAAAATGTGAATATTGAAGTCTTCCTCAGAACAGGGTTTCTTGACTTAGGGTTGAGTTGTGGGTTTTGTGTGTGTGTGTGTGTGTGTGTGTGTGTGTGTGTGCTTGTACATATGTCTGAAATAATGCTCTTTACCATCATATACAAAATATTGTGCCTTCACCTCATTTTTTTCCAGTTGTAATTTGACTGGCAATGTATGTGATATAATTTAAAACAATGCAGGGCAAAAATGATACCACCAAGAGAGCTCTTCTAAGCCTGGAGCAACAGTAACAAGGGACTAATCAAGATCAACAGAAAATCAACCAACTATCTTAGTTAGACCCTTCCAGATGTTTCATAATGCACATTCTACCATACCTACCCAGCTCAATCTTGCTAGCCGGAAATTATGGATACTGTAGTTTAATACCTCTGGAGGGCATGCAGCTGAGGAAGGCTGGCATAAGTGATTAAGTATGACATTGCTTTCTATCAGATATATCGCTCTTCTTCTATAAGTTCTTCCACTCTACTGCCAAGCTATTAAGGAGTATTTTGTCCCCAAACAACTGGCAATTTATACTCAGAGAAATGCAACATTTCCGCCAAAGGAAACCCTTGGGTTATTTGTCTGGAAACCACCACCTTTTTTTTACCCCAAAATATATCTAGGAAAAGCGAAAAACATTTCTGGTTCATAGATTGTTATAGTTATTTTTGTTTTTGTTGTGGGCTAGAAACACGAATATGTTTCTCAGACTAAGGCGAGTGTGTCTGTCTTTAAATCTGAAGCCTTTCAATAGGAACGCTGCTAATTTGTGAGGCAACGGGTTAAATGGAATGTTCCTGTGGACAGAAACCAAGGAGGACACAGGCACAAATTTATATAGAAAGTGACCTAAAGGCCATGGCTTTATTGAATCAAACTTAAAGTAGATAAACTGGGGGGGCAATAGGTCTTGGCACTGGTTGAAGGGTGGGAATTGATGATACCCCTTGGCCTATCAGTCTTGGCTTGCTTTTTGTTCAGTGTTCTGTACAAAGTACTTAGTGCTCTAATTGTATACAATGACTATTGGTTCTTCTGTCTGTGCAGTCTAGCAACTGGTACCTGCACATCTAATTTATTTCTGACTGTTGCTAGCAGAACAATAAAAACATACAGAATCATGGAAATATGTGGGGCAGCTGATGGAACGTGTCAAGAGACTTCAAAGGATTCAAAATGCAGCAGCCAGATTGCTGACATACAAGGCTCACATACAGTAGCTCCAGTGCCTGCTGATCAGTTACTGGGAATAATTTAAAATGCTGATTTTAACTTATAAAGCCCTAAATGGCCTGGGTCCAAGCTATCTCAAGGATCATATCTTCCGTTATGAGCCGGCTCTGGTGTTAAAATAATCAGGAGAGGCTTTTCTCTCAGTCCTGGCACCTTCATAGATGTGTCTGATGGAGACACAGGAGACAGCTTTTTCTGTCACTATACTCAGACTTTGGAACTCCGTCCTCCAGGAGGCCAGACTGACCCCATCTTTGCTATCTTTTCACAAGCAGGCAAAATTTTTTCTCTTCAGGCAAACTGTCCCTCAGTAAACCAGCTGCCTCTGTGTGATTTTTAGACTGTTTATTATGCATTATTGTTTTCACTGGATTTTTAGTACTGCTTGTGTTTCCATTTTTTGTGTTTTCCAATTTACTTTTTTTGTATACATTGATTTTTGCCGTAATATTGCCTGTTAATGTTGTAAGATGCCTCCTTATTCACTGTTTGTAGTTTTAACATTGTCTTTCAATGATGTTAACCATCATTGTATAGTCATTGTTTTCAACTTAAAATATTGTCTTTCATCGTTGTAAGCCACCATGGGTCCTTTTCAAGGAGAAAGCCAGGGCGGCAAATGAATGAATGAATGAATGAATATGTGTGAAAATTGTCCAGTCCCCCAAAATTCTGAGCTAAATCCATTTGTTATTTCCAATTAGAGTATGAATTAGAAGAGAGCTGGAGACCATAAAGAGAGCTGGATCATAAAGAAGGCTGATCACCAAAGAATTGATGTTTTTGAATTGTTGTGCCAGAGGAGACTCTTGAGAGTCCCCTGAACTGCAAGGAGATCAAACCTACCCATTCTGAAGCAAATCAACCCTGAGTGCTCACTGGAAGGAGAGATGAACATGAATTTGAATATGTGTTGAGATGTGGAAGATGTCTCTTTAGGGTTCCCTCACTGCCTAGCCCAAATCGAAGTGCTGCTCATTTGGCATCCATCCAGTGCGGAGCATACACAGCCACTCACAGCCACTAAAATAAAATGGCTATGCAAATAAAAGACAGCAGTAGGCATTAGCAATTACAAGAATACAGAAAATTGGGGCAGGAGAGGTAGGCCTTAAAACTACTTCATACTATGCAATCAAAGCCTGCACAAGAGAGCTAGTCATCCATTTCACATCTACACACATTTACATTACATCTGAGATGTAATGAAGAACTTAATGCAGCTACTGAAAAGAAAAAGCAAAAAAAATTTTAAATACAGATAGTGTGATAAATGACATGATAATGATTATGGTGATTATAATGATGATGATGAATTAGAAGAATTGGATTGAAAAACACGGAAACTAATGAACATGCCAAAAAGTGATGCAACAGATAGTAGAGGTGGACAAAAGAAGGGTAAATTATCATATCTGTACAAGTAGAGAAAAATACTTAAGGGGAAATGGAAAATATTTTGAAAACAACAGTAACAAAGGCTAATTATAAGAAACAATGATTTGAAAATAAATTAAACAGTTGGAAAAATAAACCACTAAATGGACAACACCTGAGAAATATTGATGGAAAGCCTGATCATAATTCAGCATATGCATGGCTAAAAGAAAGAAAGAAATCAAAGCCTTGATTTTTGCTGCACAAGAAGAAACACTCCAAACCAATGTGATGAAAACTAAGATCCAAGGAATTAAGGCTAACAGCAAATGTCGACTCTGCCAAGAAAAAGGTAAATCTGTGTCACACCTCATAGTGAATGTCCAAAGACTGCACAAACAGATTACAAAATTAGACATGATAGAGTGTCAAAATTAGTGCACTGGTCATTATACAAAAAATATAACTTGCCAGCCTCCAAAAACCCGTGGGAACATCAGGTGGAGAAGGTGTATGAAAATGAGGAAGTGAAGATCTTGTGGAATTTCCTGATCCAAACAGAAAGACACCTTGAACATAACACACCAGGCACCGAAGTAATACAAGGACGAAATGTCTTGATTATTGACATTGCAATTCTAGGGGATGCCAGAGTTGAAAATCAAGAATTGGAAAAACTAACAAATTACAGAGACCTGGCAATCGAAACGTCTTTCTTGTGGAAGAAACATACTTCAGTGGTTCCTGAAGTCATCAGGGCTTTGGGAACAATATCAAGAAATTTCACCCAGTACTATAAGCAGCTGCAGATCTCAGAAATCATACCATCAGAGCCACAAAAAGAAAAACCAGCGGTATTAGGAACAGCATACATACTGCACCGGTATTGAACAGATACTTAGGTTTTTTTGTTTTTTTATTTTTATTTTATTTATTCTGTTTATATCCCGCCTATCTGGTCAATATGACCACTCTAGGCGGCTTACAAATATATGTGTTATATAATACCAGTCAATGTTTTTATAGTTTCGATTGACTGTGCCTGGTGTTTTTAAGTAATAATCATCAATCATCATCATCCATCAAGTCAATTCTGACTTATGGTGACCCTTTTCTCCAGATAGAGACTACTCAGAAGTGGTTTGCCATTCCCTTCTTCTGAGAGCGCCCTGAGATTGTACATCCAGCTGGCATCCTTGCTGCTAACTTTTTAGCTCCAAGAGAAGCCTTTCACAATTTCTTTGGCCTTTTAAAGGTCTTTTAAACCTGAGTTAATTGGTTCCATGCTACTTCCATTGCTATTTGAATGTTACTATTTACACATTTTTGTAATGTTGATTGCTTTATCAATGTGGTTTTGTGTACACTGGGTGGAAGCCTATTAAATGAATTAACCCATAATAATGTTATTCATACAATTCTGTTAAATATACATTAGGGGTGCATCAGGTATGATCCATTGACTTCAAGGAGATTCATTTTTAAATGTACTTAAAACTGCAACCTTATTTATGGTGCAATTGGAAAAATGGAAAGAAATGCAAATTTATTATACACTAATTAGTATTCATTACTGATTAGTGTACTATTTGAAGAACGAAGAAATGCAGCAGATATAAAAATAAAATATGTTAATGGAAACATTCACACTAGAATACTATTTCAGCATATCAACACTTCATGCTACATTTCTATCTGCATATGGAACCATTTGCCCAATTTAATGAAACAAAATCCTTTACTAATATGTGATTGGTTAATGCAAATCCTACCTGAATGTCACCACATGATAATAATGATGACAACATCTAGGCCAATAATACAAAATCAATAGCAAGCACTAAAGTGCTATCTGAAGCAAATCTAGAATGTCATTAGATTATTAATTAAATTGACACCTGCCAAACTAGAGGCAACCAATCTTTGCTTTACCCAGAATATTAAAGTCATTTCTCCTTGCCTTGTAAAATGCTTTATAAAAGTAAATGCATGATGATATTATCAGAAAAGCCTCAAACAAGTTTTAATTTAAAGCTAGAAGCTTGGTATATTTAAAGAATAGGAGAAATCTGACTGTATAAATTCCATAAATACAGCATTTGCAAATGGTCTTTTAACTTTTATTGATCATGACCTAGGCATTCAAAGTCTAATTATACTAAAAACTGCCCTGTGTCTCCAGTGTACTGGAAAATCATTACCTGAAATTAATCAGTACTCAAAATACACCATTCTTAATTACACTTATGTTTGATTAGAGGGAGGAAATGTTCTCTTTTTTTCTTTTCTTTTCATCTTTTTTGGTAGAAGCTGCTATAACACAGTGCATAATAATAATAATTAAAAATAATAATTTTAAAATTACTGCAAATCTAAACTTCTCCATCCAGTCCCAATGCATATTGGTATTAGCTGCAATCTCAGGTAATGGCTAGTGGTATCAGGCTATAACCTCAGGTTATGTTTTGTACAGTCACATTTTGTCACATGCTGAATATCTATCAAGCTTTTTTAAAAAAAAATCTGAATATAAGGCTGTACAGTCGTGCCTCGCAATTGCAATCGCAAAACGATGGTCTAAATGGTTTTTTTTTCGCTTTGCAATGATCGGTTCCCTGCTTCGGGAACCGATTCTTCGCAAAACAACGATTTTAAAACAGCTGATTGGCGGTTTCAAGATGGCCACTGGGTAAACAAAATGGCTCCCTGCTGTTTTCTGGGACGGATTCCTCGCAAGACAGGCAGTGAAAATGGCTGCCCAATGGAGGATCTTCGCTGGACAGTGAGTTTTGACCCCATTGGAATGCATCAAAGGGGTTTCAATGCATTTCAATGGTGTTTTTCTCTTTATGATGTTTTCACTTAACAGCAATTTTCCTGGAACAGATTATCGCTGTTAAGCAAGGCACCACTGTAGTCCTATGTATATATACCTGAGAACATGTCCCATGGAACACAGTGGGTCTTTCTGTTATGGAAACTCGCTGAGGATTGCATTATGAAACTGCTAATACCAGACCACCTGCGAGAAAGTTGCACTGTACGCTGAGTGTGATGTACATTTGAGTATGTACGAATGTGCAAGAAATTGCTGAAAATAAGAGCATACTAATGAAAAGTTCAGCTGTTAACAAGTGAAGACTGGCCTTCACACTTCCCAGGACAAGGCATGCTAGAGCTAATTGCTTTTGGGGTTGTGTAACTATGGTCAGAATCAACTGGTATCAAAATATTTGATGTTGTTCAGATGTGGAACAACCCACCAGATGTTATTTGGAGGTGGACTTAACTGATTTGTTCCTGGGGTTGTGACAGTTTTTGTTTGTGATTTGTGAAGACTGTGAATGAGGAAAACATAGAGCTACAATTCAGGATTGTGGAAGGGTGTTATACAGCACCATCACTTTTAGAAGTATGGTGGACCTTCAATTAAATAGGCAAAACTCCTGCCGGCTTCTGTCCACACTTCCCTTCCTTCCAGAATTGTTGTGCTCTCTGCTCTTTGAGTAGCTTCTTCCCTTCCATGAGTCTACCATACATCAGCAGGCAGCAAACATAAAAACTAAAGGTAGAACATGATGGTGGGGGAGGATCCCTAGTGCTACTTTGACATATCCAATAATGTAAGAGACTCAAACATCCATCCCACATTTACACACAGCGAGAGTCATTCTTAAGGATGAAGAAGTCTCGGTGTACATAGCTAACTAGAAGAAAATATAGAATGTGGCAAGTAAGCAAAGTAGTACCCACCCTTTGCTGTGCTAGGATGTGTTTAGTTGGCTGGACATTGATATCTATGGAATCCAGTGTGACCACCCCCAGATCGATGCACTCAACATTTGAAGCAGAGATGTGGCTTTCATTTGCGGCTTCAGCCATCAATCTCCTACTTTGGTGCTACAGCTTTAGGCTACTACAATGGCCACCAAATATTTTCATTCAAAATTCAGTAATTCTGTCACAGAGTTTCAAGTTTCTGCTTAAATTTCTCTAGCAGCACAGTAAAAGTTCAGGAATTCATACAGCAGAATAACTTCAAGTTGTCGAGAGTAGTCCACTGTTTTTTTTTATCAACTGGCACTTATAGTCTCAATAACTCACTCAGAGGTGTTTGTAAGAGAAAGAATAAAAGGTTTCATTACTTACAATTGAACAAATGATAGCAAACAAAAAAACATGACTGCATTCAACAACAAACTTCAATAGACTCACTGATTGCTTTCAACAGACTACTAACTGCCAGCAAATAACAAGGAGTGAAAAAGCAAAGCAGAGAGGTGGGACTCTCTTTGAATCAAAGGCAGGGAAGGAACTATTGGTTAGTGCTGAATGGATTGGCACTCATCCCAGTCAAACCTACTAAATGCAGCATGTGAGGTTGCAAAAACTTCCAACAATTTCTAACCCCAAAAATGCCAGAGGAAATTTTTGTGATTTGTAGGGGATCATAAAAATCATAGAACTGCAGAGTAGCAAAGGATCCCAACTTCCTGCCAAAGCGGTAAATGTGAACCAACCAAATGTGAACCAAGGGGCAACTGGCAGATTCTTCAGCCATTCTGAAGCTGATCTGGAAATGCCACCTTTGGACACTTTCCCCCTCCCCCCCAAAGATGATATATAACCCTAATTGTGTTTTATTGCATGTGAGGAAACTAGCTATTTGGCATTATCCATTGTGACTTGGCAGGGCACTCTGATGTCACTGCCAACTCAGGCCTCTCAGGGTGCCCACCACACCACTACACACTCGCTGCCACCAATTATAATTATTTATTTTATTTTATTTTATTTATTGAATTAATAACCTGCCTATCTAGTCAGTTACGACCACTCTAGTCAGTTACTATTCAAGAAGGACAACTGCTTCCTTCAAAACAAAATTGGTTTATTGGTATAACAAAATAAAATATGAAAATCACAAATAGCTAATTACGATGTCAATGACTGTTTCTTATTTAATTAATCACAGACTTCCCTCACTGAACACTTAGGCACGCAGGCCTCTAAACAAGCTCTTTCTCTCACACACTCCAGATCTGATCTCTCACATTCTCTTCACACCCCTTTTTCTTCCAGCTCCTCCCTCTTCAGCCCCACCCTCCATCACCCCATTGGCTGATGATTCACTGCCCAATTGTGACGGACAGGCAAGGTCAGAGCTGCCTGTTACATCCATCTAGGCACAGGAAACAGCATTCACATGTAGGACTAGTTGTCCCATTAGGCAGATGGGATGCATCCATATTAATACAGTATGCAGAGATAACAACTGCTCTGAGATGTTTTTGTGAATTACACCTAGGAATGCGAAAGGAATGGATTTAACAGTCTTGCTGACAGTGGCATTTGGGCACTTCCTGAGACTCACTGGAAAAAACAGAAGCACCTTATCTTGAGAAGCTTACATTTTTGAGACTTATGGGGGATTTTTGAGAAATAAAACCATGAGAGCAAAATCCATGCATACCTTTCCAATGAAATGAATAAACATGCCTAAACAGGGTTTAGTCAACGGGGATGCATAAATGAGGTAAAATGCATAAGTAAAGGAATGCATTATGTAAAATATGTTCTTAAAGACCCTTACATTATTAGCAAATATGAGCACAAGTATGTATGGATTTCATTGTGGGAATTAAAAATCTCTCAACCTGATATGAAAATGGAGTAAGATACAAAGCACAGGTAGGATTCACAATGAAACTGATATCAGGACTTCTTTAGACTAGATACTGGAGATTCTGGGAATGATAGTTCAAAACATTAATATTTCCAAACTATGGCTGAGACAGAGAGATTTTCATATTCCATTTTCTGCCTATGACTCCTGATCCAAAAGGAGGATGTGCAAGTGAGCAACCTTCTCACACTTCCTGAAAATGTGAAAGAAAAGACTTGTCCAACCTCCACCCTGAGAACGCACATGAGTCCCACAAGATCTTTTAGAAGTACCCCCAAGATACCACATCAAGAGTTTCAAGCACACAAAAACAGATGAGCTCATACTGATTTTGCATGCATGTATGTTAGTAGTTGTAAATTCAGGGAACATACTCAGCTGCTGAACTCCAGTGGCAAGTCACATCTAGAACATGCCTATTCAATTAATGCAAACTTTGTAGGAGGTGGCTCACTGAATCCCCACTGATTCATTGGGTCTACTCTAGAGATGGGCATAAATTTAAAAAATCACCAAATTCATACAAAAATTGCTAATTTGTAAATTTGGATTCACACAAATCTATGCCCTAACAAATACGAATCAACAAAATTTTAGCGATATTTGATTCATCAATTCATTTGGCTATAAAATGGCCCCAAAGCCACCTAGAGACACTTTGACTCTCCTCTACAGTCCCTCCAAGTTAGGTGAAGATTTGGTTTCAGATCTCTGAATTATATACTTACAAAGAGACCCCCAGGGGAGGGTCCAGGGAATCTTCCTTAAAAATACGGTGTCTCTAGGCAGTTTGGGGGGGCACTTTAGAGGGTTTTAAAAGTAAAACAAAATTGAATTGATTCATTGATTCATCAGAAAACAATCGTAAATTTGTTGTTGATGATTTATTGACCTTGATGAATCACAAATCAAAATGAATCATCATTTTTTCTGGTTTGTGCCCATCTCTAGTTTATTTTAGTTGTGACTTACTACTAGATTTCTACCAATGGATTTGGATAGATAGAATGAGATTGAAAATAACATGTTTAAAATCTCATGAGATTAAGATTCTTCAGTGCAGAGTGTGTGAATAATTTAAGTGTTGGTTTAATAAAATTAATAAAACTTCCCTTCCTTTAATTATGCAGCAAATAAAATGGTTCAGTAAGAAACCTGCAGAGAAGATTGGGTTCAAGTGTCCCTCAGTAGGCTGCCCCTTGTTTTTTAGTTTACCTCAACTGCTACTTATTGTCTCAGTCATTCATCAGAGACTCTGACAAAGAGTAAAATGTCCCATTTGCTTACTTCATAGATAGATAACATAGACAAATAACATAATGTATCTGTGAAGATTCTCAGTCATCCAGGTGAGGTTATCTGAAAGCTGAGTCATGTTAAGTGGACTTCTTTCTTATTAGGTTGAAATGTTTCGCTATTCACCCGAGTAGTATCTTCAGTTTGTTATGTTAACTTGTTACACCACTGATCTTAACTGGTTAACTAGCTTCATTACTAATTGATTGGTTACATACTGACAGAACACATCACTTTAACAGTCTTCGGATTCAATTGCTAACACTGACTAGGAGAAAGGTGGACAAAGGAATCTGAGGTAGAGAGGGAACTCTTGGCTTCTACTGAGTTGACTGACAACCACTACAGTCCAAAAAGTCTCTTCCAGCTAAAAAGTCTCAGAGGCATCATATGTAGGTTGCAGTATATCCAAGAAAGATATTACGTGAATTGGATTCAATGGACGATTTCGATTTCAAGAAATGCTTTAAATGACTACATAGAAGAATTTGACACTGACAAATGTATTTTTAAAAAACCACCAAGGATGGTGTTCCCTCATGTGGCAAAGAAAATCATGCAGCAAATATGTCCCTAAATTACTATATGCTCACATGTCCTGATTTTTACTGATGTTTATGTCAGAGCTTGGAATGTTTAACCATAGATTTAAAAACTCTTTCACATAATCAGTTATGTCACACATAGACTGAGTTAATTTTGCTCATCTAGAGAAAAATACTTAGAAAAGCATATTCGATGACTAGAAAAACACATTGTGGTTCATTTTGTACAGTGTATATACAATGAAGTAAATTGCATTGAGTTCATTTGGACTTTCGCCAAAGTAAGTGTGCACAGAATTGTATCCATTAAATTGAATCACCGCAGAGGCAAATACAGTATATCCAGTGATTTTTCCCTTGAATTCAGTAATCCTCAGAGAGATAGATAGATAGATAGATAGATAGATAGATAGATAGATAGATAGATAGATAGATAGATAGATAGATAGATAGATAGATAGATAGATAGATAGATAGATAGATAGATAGATAGATAGATAGATAGATAGATAGATGATAGTGTACACATGTATGCTTTTTGTGTCAAACAGGAAAAATATTTCCATCTGGAATAAATGTCAGAATGATGAAACCACATTTTATGTTTGTGTGTTTGTGTGTACATGATGAAAGCTAGAAATGCTCATCTACAATTGTTTTGATATAAACTTATGTGAACACTGGCTGAAATAGCTGCTCTTTAATGACTGGCTTTCAGGGCTATTTGATCATTTCTATGCGCCTAATTCCATTGTGCTTCAAGTTTCTCATTTAAATATCCCTTCCCATCAATCATTAGTGCTTTCCTTCCTGGGTCATTGAGAGCATAATACTTCATTGTGTCAGCTGAAGGTGTGCTGACCTACTTTTCCTGGTTAATTTCAAGGGTAGGATCAGATGTTCCATTGCTTTTAGTAATTGATCTGACGATACATCTTTTACTGGAGCACCCATGACATGGTCTGGGGGCATTCCAGGCATCAGTGGCTTCAAGGTCATTATTGAAATGAAAAATTCTCAAATCAATTAGGTAACATGACTGCAGAGGCTGCTCTCCAAGATTGGGCCTCTCCGTTTAACAAAATAAAACAAGCAGGATGCTTTTGAGCTGTGGCAGGAAGGGAAGGGGGGTAGAAGGGGTCAGCCCATTACACCAAGTTGCATTTTACTTCTTGAAGTATAAGCAATCAGCCTTGTTGGGCCAAAATTGAGAAGGGCTTGTGCATCACCAATTGAGCTAAATCTATATATTAAAAAGGAGATTATTAGAACTAATGCAGTGTTAAAGGACTGTTTCAGCAGAACCTATTTCCAGCATTTGTGATGCAAAAGTAAGATGGCAGATAACAATCCTGCAGGAGACAGGGCTGCACATCACAAACAGAAGGCTCCTGGGGCACATCAATCCTGCATGGGGAGTGTAGAGTTCTGGCAGGGGAGCTCCAAAAAAATGCCAATTCTGCTGGGGTCAAACTAACAGGCTAGAAAGGAAGGAAGTGTGGTGTTCTTTCTTTCATTTTTCTTTCAAATAAACAATACCAGCTCCCAGGATTGGTGTAGTTGTTGCCCATTTTGAGGGCATCTTAAAGGCATAGAACAACTTTAGACACTTCAGATCTATAGTGTTTTCTTCCACAATCCTCAGAACACATTGATTTCATTTGTTCTGCAACATTTATGAACCAGTGTTAAAAACATAAGAAAAGCTATGAAAGATCAGACCAAAGGCCTATTAAGTCCAGTGTTCTGCTCACATGATGACCATCAGGTTCATGGTTGGAATGATGGAGAAATAGTGGTGGTGGGCTTTTAGCGGTGGAGGTCCAAAACAAAAAACAAACAAACTACACAGGTCATCCTTTCCAAGAATGATAGAACATGAGTTATAGTGCAGCAGTAGAGTACATACTTTCCATGCTGAGGGTGCCAATTTGAATTAGCAAAGAATCTGCCTGACATGTTGCAGAGTATATACTGTAGATGATGAGAACAGTAGACTAGATCATCCAGTGGTCTACCTCTGAGGAGGGCAGATTCCATAGACTCAAATATTTGAATTATAACCTAAAAGATCAATTTATTGAGCTAAAAATGAACAATAATAACAACAAAAAGAGGGTAGATCTGTCATGCAAATCAGCATTATATCTCTTACATCACATCAAGCTTTATTTGGATGTCAGCTCACATATAGAGAAAGCATAAGACAGTTCTGGCAACTCTTGATCTACCTGAAGAGAGACAGCCTCCATATCAATGGAGATTCCATGTGAGTCAAAAATTGAAGGATTCAGGAAGTTCTTCCTCTTCAGATGCACCAATGCATACAATTTACACAAGGGAATGAAATTTGGAGGTAAGTATCTATGGAAGAGAACCGAGAAAGCTGGTTGGTGTATTGGCTGCTATCACAACTGACCTTTCTATGCATTCCCAGTGCCGTATCTTTCCTGTTGCATTTAAGATGGGGGCTTGGGGTTTTCTGTCTCCCTTTTTCTCTTTATAAGGCAGTGGTTCCCAAACTTGGGTCCCCAGATGTTACTGGACTAAAACTCCCAGAAGCCTTCACCACTATCTGTGCTGGCCAGGATTTCTGGGAGTTGCAATCCAATAACATCTAGGGACCCGAGGCTGGGAACCACTGCTCAAGAGGAAGGCATCATTCTCCATTGCTTTGAACTTCATCTGGGCTTTCTGATTATTTCTGTCTCTACCAGTCAAAGGGTTAAAAAAATGAATGGTTTAAGTGAAGCACAGCAGGTGCCTCTTAACATTTCTATGCAAAACTATCTGCTTGGACCACAAGCCATCACAATGGTCACATGTGCCAATCACACACTTCTGAAGTGTCACTGACATTGTCTTGAGTTATCAGGACAAGAGTTATCACTTTAATGTAGTGATGCAAATCCTCACCTATTTCATGTGAACAAGGAAGTGTGGACTGATATTTTTGGCAGCCTCAGAGGCAATACTCATATTTGCATAAATGTGATTTCCTCCACATTTCTGTAAATGTGTCAAAATGTAACTGCTGCATGGCTGTATGCCCTGATAAAATGTAGCAGCACTGGATGGGTTGTTTGCATCTCTGTGGCTAATCAGCCTGTCCTATTTTATTTGCAGTATATCTCTGCTTCAGCTTCACAAAGGGAAACGGCACTGAAATACAGCTCTGCACAGGTATCTTCTTGATATTTTCTACTCTGAAGCACAGCAGAGAAACTGTGGAGTGGAAATTGGGGAATAGTGGACCGTCTATCTCATGAGTTTCTCTAGAGGAAGGAGACAGCCTCCAACACTTTCTCAGATATGGTGCCCACCATTAGCTGTGGTTGTAACACAGCTCATGCCCCCACCTCAGGATTTTTCTCTTTTTTTGCACAGCCACAGCAATTGACAACAAAACCCAACTGGTGGCAGCATGGCCCTCATTTTGCATAACAAAACAAAAGGAACTGTTACATCCACGGAAGTCCAGATTATAAATGAGAGACAAAGTCTCAGGATGTAGAAAGTAGCACTGGTGCAGAGAGTATAAAGAAGCTTGCTCCTGAAGAAGGCTATGCTGAAACTTGTTGAGCCAGAGCATTTTAACAACTCATTTAAAGAAATGCAGAATAAAGAGCTCGTTTCTACTTTCTGCATCCTGAGACTTCATCTAATCTGGACCTAATTTTGCCTAGGCAGTAATGCTGCTTGCCTGGTGTCATTTCAAAGCATTGTAGCGATGATGGTGAGGGAGCAGCTACCCAAACATAGTGGACAAATTCTGGAAATAATTCTGGAAAGTGGACTTTTATTTATAGGAGAGTGAAGAGAATAAAAATAGTTGCTCAGCCGTTGTCATTCTTCAGCAGCATTTCCGGACTTTTCAAAAATTTAATTATGGAAGGGTCACTGCAGATACATTTTGCCTCTACCTCTGGTGCTTATAATGCAACAGTAGCAAATAGAAAGGTGTGCTCTATTCCAGGAAGAAGAAAAGGAGAGTGAAGCAAGTGCTGTGCAATCATTTGTCCTCCTATTTCTAAAAGAAAACTCTCCTTGCTCATTTTTCTTCCTCATTCTCTTGCAAATCTGTTTTGGTTATATCTTTTGAGCTTACTGTAACACTGCAAGGCAGTTGAACATGTTACTTCTCTGTGTCACCCCCTCCACTCAACACTCTACAGCTTCCCTGGATGCCCACACTTTCTGAGCTAAAAGGCCCTGTGGAAGGAGTTACCATAGGATGCCTTCTGTGGGCTTTAATTGACATGTGGGAAGTTGCCAGGGTGAGGGAAGCTGGCTAGCTGCCACACAGATGCTTGTGCCCTGACAAAGAAGACGTGCATATACACTCTTTTCAGTGCCTCAGTCAAGCACGCAGAAGAATCCTGAACCTTCACTGTGAAAATTCTAGGAAGTTTTTAATAATTTGAAATATTATTCCAAGCATTTACAACTGCCAAAGGTTTTCTATACAGATTTACATCAGATTTACTGTACGAATCATACAAAGGACAATGCAAAATAATGCTCAGGGGGTGTTTCATCTTAGAGGTACGAACTCTCCTGCAGGACCAAAGAATCCGTTACAGGCTGCCTTGCCATGTCAAAAGAAAACATCTCAGACCAGAAACAAGACAAAGGTGAATTGTCTTCACCTGCCTAATTTAGACAGAGACCATTGATGGCACCTTAAATACCAAGCACACATTGTGTGTGACTTAGGTGACATCAGCAAATGCCTGTGAGTATATAATTCCATACCAATTATTTAATACCTAAACTTGCATTTCCTGTTCTGAAGTCCTTTCAGTCTTTTGAAATAATGCATTAAGCATGGAAACAATGTAACACCTCAGTAGGTTTTGGAAATGCTTTTCAGCGTTGGTTAAATCAATTATTATGCATTTCAGCACTGCCTCTAATTCCACACTGAATAATTCATGCAGGATATCAGCATCTAACACAACTCACTCTAGGATGATTATGTTCTTCTGGATTCAGTCAGGTGCTGCCTTGACTTGGCAACTTTGACAATGCTAGTGCCTGTGTGAACCTTGCACTTGATGATCTTGGCAGCAGCAGTGCTGAGTTTTTCTTGTTCTCTTATTATTTACTGAAGGAAGTGAGGTTTCACCTTTTCCTCATGCATCAATGCCTTCCTGGGACATCTCAGGTATTTCACTTACATCTTGACAGCTTCAAAGTCTGATGAATAAATTCTAGTAATGAACTGTAATTCCACCCACCCCTTGGTAGTCTATGATTTCCTAAAGTCTGTTTGAAAAAAAAAAGATGTACAATGTACACCCATTCCACCAATTTGGGGTAAGTCAATGAATTTACAGGAGAAAACAGAGGTACTTTGCACCAGATTCCAGTATGTAACTTGTAAAGCAGCCCTTGCATTTAACTGTTTTTCGTTTCAGCTAATGGCATACTTCTGCTGTCAGGTTAACTGCCAGTAGAGGATTTCAGATCCTTTGCTCCCCCCCCCCCCCAAAAGCAGCACCCAAGCAATCCTACTCAAGCAGGAAGGATGGAAGGTGAGAGGGCAAGATTGCTCCCCCACCCAAAACACAAATCAGTCTAAAGTGAGGGAGGAAAGATATGCCTATAAGACATGAGGGGGGGGGGGGCGTATGAAGAGATACAAGCCAGGGGCTGCATGAGGGGAGAAGATTGAGGAAGGGAGTGATCCAAAAGAGTCAATAGGGAGTGATCAGGGAGGACACTTCCACCCTTCATTGGCAACCACTGCTGATACACCAGTGAGGTATATTGGACAGAATGTTGGAATAGAATTCAAGTGATCTGGGTTCAAATCCCTGCTTGGCCATGGAAAATCACTGGTGGGGAGTTGGGACTGGTAAATTACTCTTTAAATAACTCACGTACCTTGAAAGCCCTGTTAAGCCCTTGAGAATTAAAGGAAAAGACAATAACCAAACTACTTATTTTAAATGTTGAATGATAGCTTTTAGATTATCTGGCAAAAAGGTCTTCTGATTTTTATGATCCTACTTCCAGCCTAAGCATGCATATGTAGATTGAAAGTCAAAGACTCCACTTTTGGAGGAGAGAAAATATGACCCATCACAAACTTCTGTGCAACTCTACACATGCTTAAAGGACACTGAGGGTTCCTACTGTATCAATTGCTGGAGGAATGGAAAACTAGTGCTTCCCCTAGTTTGCTGATTTTTAATTGATTTCTTTAATTTTGTTAAGCCACAGCTGTTTTGAATCCTACTTGGTTTCTTTGGACCCTGGGATCAAGATGTCCATTCATTTTTAAACAGATACAAATTAAATGTACTTGTTTAAAAGATGTGATGTGTTGTTAAAGATTATCTCCAATAATGCAATGAGAAAATGTGGTGGGATGAGGAATCAGATAAAACCTTTGCACCAATGACCTATTTTAATAGAAAGTAAAATAAGTAATATCCATTGATAGGATCTCTTAAAAGCTGTTGTCTGGATTAACAATGTAGTATTGTCTTTATTGCAACCAGGACCAATTACATTGTCACTGAGTTCTATGAAGCTGATAGGGAAAGATATAAACTGGCTTCATATTAAGAATTAATGTCCCTTTTCAGAAAGAAACACAGCTGTTCAACATTCATAGTGATTCCTTTACATTTATTCCACTGCTGTTTTAACAGTGAAAACGTGGTGACTTTGTGTAGCTCCCTTCAGCATGTTTCAGTCTGGAACCTCTGTATGTTTTCTTTTCTTTTAAAAATATATGAAGACGTTGAAGATATGATTCAATAAAACGTGCATCCAGACTTCGATGCCCTAGATGCTCAGACAATGCTGCAAAACCTGTAAAAGTAGGACATATTTTCTATTAAATTGGGCAGAGTGAATGCTCATAAGTTTTTTGTATTGATTTTGTACACAGCCAGTGGTGGCAGATACGGCCCATATTAGCTGTTACCACTGAAAGCACATGGATTCACTATCTGCATACATCTAGACTTTTTAAGAAATTAAAATGTCCACTTTACACACTGTGTCTTCTTGTGAGGGAGGCATGGTAGTTTGACCTCTGAAACAGGCATTTCTTATCTCTTTCTTATCCATGAGGATGACAAAGTGGGGTGGGGGAGAATCTTCTGACATATTTTCTGCTGGTGTCAACAAAGAGTTCACATTTGTGAATTCATATTTCACATTTGTGAATAACCATCCTAATTGGGCAGAACTGCAGTGGCTGTTGCCTTATTGCATGGGCTTGGAAGAAGCAGAAGTATGATTGCAGATCTAATGACTAGTCCTTTCTGTGTCTGTTGTATGTCTGTGCTTTCTTTCACAGCAGGAAAGAGTTCTAGTTTTGTACAGAGACATTTTTCATGAATTGAGGCTCCAGGAAGGGCCAGCCATGAAGAAGCCCCTCCCCCAAGTATATGAAACACACACACACACACACACGCAAAGCAATGGGTGTATCATGTAGAGCAGTGGTCATTAACCTTTGTTACTCAGATGTTTTTGAACTGCAACTCCCAGAAACCCCAGCCAGCACAGCTGGTGGTGAAGGCTTCTGGGAGTTGCAGTCCAAAAACACCTGAGTAACCCAAGGATAAGATAAGAACCAGTGATGTAGAGTACTTTCAATCACAGATAAAGGTATTTTTGTTCTCATGAGTTTTGAAACTCTTTGTATCTGTCCTTCAAATCAAATGTGTTTCTTGTGTACAATTGCTTCCAACACAGCATAAACAACAGATAAAATAGGACAAAAATTGTTACATAAAGAAGTGGTGGCAAGAATGCACAGAGGAGCTATATCAGAAAGATCTGGATGTCCCGGACAACCCAGATAGTGTTTTTGCTGACCTTGAGCCAGACATCCTGGAGAGTGAAGTCAAATGGCCCTTAGAAAGCATGGCTAACAACAAGGCCAGTGGAGTGATGGGATTCCAGTGGAACTATTAAACATCTTAAAAGATGACACTGTTAAGGTGCTACGCTCAATATACCAGCAAGTTTTGAAAACTCAGCAGTGGCCAAAGGATTGGAAAAGATCAGTCTACATCACAATCCCAAAGAAGGGCAGTGCCAAAGAATGCTCCAACTACCGTACAATTGCACTCATTTCACACACTAGCAAGGATATGCTCAAAATCCTCCAAGGCAGGCTTCAACAGTATGTGGATTGATAAATCCCAGAAGTACAAGCTGGGTTCTGAAGGGACAGAGGAACTAGAGACCAATTGCTAACATGCGCTGGATTATGGAGAAAGCCAGAGAGTTCCAGGAAAACATCTACTTCTGCTTCATTGACTACACAAAAGCCTTTGACTGTGTGGATAACAGCAGACTATGGCAAGTCCTTAAAGAAATGGGAGTACCTGCTCACCAAAGCCTTTGACTGTGTGGATAACAGCAGACTATGGCAAGTCCTTAAAGAAATGGGAGTACCTGATCACCTTATCTATCTCCTGAGAAATCTATAGAGAAATCTAGTGAGAGGTAGAAATCTAGTGAGACCATAAAGAAGGCTGACCACCGAAGAACTGAGGCTTTTGAACTGTGGTGCTGGAAGAGACTCTTGAGAGTCCCCTAGACTGCAAGAAGAACAAACCTATCCATTCTGAAGAAAATCAACCCTGAGTGCTAACTGGAAGGTCAGATCCTGAAGCTGAGGCTCCAGTATTTTGGCCATGTCATGAGAAGACTCCATGGAAATGTTGGATGGTCAAGCAATCTAGATGTAAATTTCAAAGGGGAAGGGCCTGCAACACAAACTAACTTGTTTGCTTGTTTGTTTACATGCTGACCAATTAGAAAGTTTGTTGTTCCCGGGTAGGGAGGCTCCACCCCTGTTTCCGGCCCTCCTGGCCATGAGGTGATTCAACCACCATTGTTGGTCCCCATTCTTGCACACGCTCTTCACCTGGAAAGATGTAAAGGTTCCATGCCGGCCCACTGAGCCTGGAGACCTCTCCAGCCACGTGGGGCCAGAACAGAAGAACATTGTATTCGCTATTTTTATTCTTGTATCTACCTGAAACCTTCTAAATGCTTATCTTCGTGAGTACAATATAGATTTCTTTCTTTTATATAAAAAGGCCTCCTGAGTGTTATTCTTGAGTGCTAGTGTTTGGTGAGGGGCGGGTACAAAGGGAAACTTCTAGCTAATTCTGCCTGAACCGGCTGGCACTTCTGCTGTGCATTTGTACTGGAATTCAGTACAGTACCAGAACTCTCAACAGGAAAAGACTCTGATGTTAAGAAAGTGTGAGGACAAGAGGAGAAGGGGATGACAGAGGATGAGATGGTTGGACAGTGTCATTGAAGTGACCAACAAGAATTCGACCCAACTCTGAGAGGCAGTGGAAGACAGGAGGGCCTGGCATACTCTGGTCCATGGGGTCACAAAGAGTCGGACATGACTTAACAGCTAAACAACAACAAAACGTTATTATTTTTATATATTGATCAAATAACTATTGTTATAGTTAAAGAACAATAGCTAATTGCTTATTAATAAAACTGAATGCATACATGCATACATACCTACATATGTGTTCATGTATGTATGTACATACACACACACAAACATAGTCATGATTGATGTAGACACAAATATGAATATTCGTCATACTTTGAAGATATTTCCCCATTGTGTGGTCTATGAGACAGCCAGAGTTTTTCTTTGAGAAGACATCAAATTTGATTACAGAGATGCTATAAGAAAATAAGAAACACATTATCATGAAAACCAAGATCTCATAAGTTCACCTAATGAGCATCAACAGTCTAAAATATCATTTGATTCCCTCAGCTTTACTGATTCCCTTAGGACAAATTCTCCTTTTGTTTCATAGCAGGCAGAAGCAAGCAAATTTTGATGACTGACTACTAATTCTTTTATTGATGTATCCATCCAAGCCATATTGGATTTGCACCTGCCATGAGAACATTTAGGGCCCATAAGAAAAGGTAGCAATATGTTTTTTTTCCGTCTGAAAGGCCTCATAGAGAATACCCAATTGTCTACTTCTTCAGAAATCAAATAGTGTTTTCAAAAAGACATTTTGAAAAACTGCACTGTATTTTCTGTGGGCTTTTTGACCCTTCCATTCTTCAATAGGCACATCCTTTTCTAGGAAGCTCAAATGAAGTGTGTCTGTATGTGGAGGGGGGTAATCATACTACTATGCTGGAAAAAACCACAACAACCAAACTTTGAAATACTCAGCTTCCAGAAATGTTTGTAAATATTTTTTTTTTTACCCAGTCTCATAAGTGGTGCTTATTTCTCCTATTCCCCCAACCCAACTAGATTACCTATGTACACTAATACACATTGAAATAGGGATATATGTAATTATATATGCACAGATATATTTGATGGAGCAGTCTTAAGGACTAACACAGCACTCCTAAACAAAGAGGAATTCCTTGAACTTATTAACCAGATCAACAGAACTGAGTTCGATACGCACAAATATATTTATGGCTGATCTTGAACAACACTTTCTTAACTCCTGCATCCAAAAACCACTACTCTATTTGAGGTACATTGATGACATTTTTCTAATCTGGACCCATGGAAAGGAATCCCTAGAAAAAAATCCACCAAGGTTTCAGTAACTTTAACCCAAATATGAAACTCACCCTGGAACAATCTACACAAGAGGCACATTTTTATGACACCACTGTACAACTACAACATCGCCATCCCATGCTGTACCAAAACTCCACTGATTGATACACCTACTTGCATGTTTCCAGTTTCCATCCTGAACACACAACAAAATCCATTGTTTACCGTCAAGCCCTCGGATATAATCGTAGCTGCTCAGACCCACAAGATAGAGACTCCAAACTCAAGTATTTACAAAATGCATTTCTCAGATTACAATACCCACCCAATATAATTAAGGAACAAGTTAATAAAGCAAGATAGATACCCAGAAACAACCTACTACAGGATAGACCCAGAAAGGAAAATAACTGAACACCAATAGTTGTCACTTTCAGTCAACAACTGAGACCACACACATGCATCATAAGTGATCACCACCCCATCCTTGACAAGAACATTTCATTCGCCCAAGTATTTGGTGGTGGACCTATACTGGCTTATAGACAACCTTCCAACCTCAAACAACTACTGAAACACAATAGACTATGCAACAGTGAGACAGAGATGAGAACAAAACCATGCTACAAACTCAGACGCCCTCACATTTATTTGGGCAATGCAATTACTGGACCTAATAATGCCACAGATAATATCAAAGGCACTTCTGCCTGTGACTCTACCAATGTTATTTATGCCCATTTTTGCCAACAAACAGGGACAATCCCTATGCAAAAAAATCAGTGGACATAAATCAGACATCAGGAATTGCAACACAGAGAAACCTGTTTCACATCATTTTAATTTACCAGGGCATTCCACGGATGATTTGAAAGTGGCCATCCTGGGGGCGGGGGAACCAACAGGGCAAGAATCCACAGAAAAATGGCAGAAATAAAATATATACTCATGCTAGGCACACATATCAATGGACTTAATATAAGCCAAGGCTTTGGGGCGCTCTACCAGATATAGACACTGCTAATATTGTGCTGTACTGCATCTTCAAGATGTTTTTCCCCCTTAACAGATCCACCACCCTAGAAATTTCTAAGGTCATACAGATCATTACTCTGCTCTTGTGGTCATCCATTGTCTGAGTTAATTCACAGAGCATTTCAAATGATTACAAAGAAAAGGGGGGAAAGTTCATCAATGACTGTAAATAGCCATCTAATTAACATTCATGTTACTCTACCATTGTTATATTACCATTGTTAATCACATCCTTTACAGTACAAGCTTCCATGAAAGACCTGCAAATCAAAGACACTATCATCACAATGTTAAACACCCACTGACTTTCTTACCAAACAACCACGATCTCTGTATTCTGACACTTTTGATGCCATGTAGAAATATTTTCCATGTTATATCTCATTCTCTTATATCAAATGAAGTGGACTTGTCCACAAAAGCTCACATTAAAAAATATAAAAGTTAGTATTTAAGGTGCCACCACGTTTTTGCCTTTTTTTACCTTTTATTTTTTTTATTTTGCTTCCACGGACTAATACGCCTATCACTTGAACAAGTAATAATTTCATTGTAATCCATTTTTGTCCCCCCAATAATGAAGTTTGTTTGTTTGTTTGCCATATTCCTCCCCATGTATGAACCAACAGATAAAACTATGAAACAAACCCTGTTTTAAAATGATTTGTCAATATCACTTTAAAAACAACTAAACCTATATTAAAACCACAATTAAAAACAATTATTAAACATTTATTGAACAAGTAACAATTATTAAACAATTAACAATTATTAAACAATTAACAATTGTTAAACATTATTAAACATTTCAAAGTCTGTAAATCAAAAATCAGCTTCCTGGGTTAATTTATTGCTTAAAATCCAGCCTGAGGAGGAAGGTCTTTGCCTGACCATGGAAGGACAAGAAGGAGGGGGGCAGTTTGCCTTCTCGAGGCAATGCACCCCAAAGCCCGGGAGCAGCCATTGAGAAGGTCCTCTCTCATGTCCTCACCAAATGAGCTTGGGAAGGTGGTGGAACCAAGAGAAAGGCCTTCCCAAAAGATCTTAAAAGCTGAGGAGGCTCATATGACCCTAGCTGTATAGGGCTTTATAGGTAAAAGCCAGAATTTTGAATTGGGCTGGGAAAGAGACTGACAGCCATATTATATTACAATTGTTACTTAACTAGAGATAACTTCACCTGTTTTGTTCTGTAACTGTTTAATTTCTTTCATAGTTGTATGAATCTTATGTTGTGGGTGTTTAGAAAATGACAAGGCAGATGACAACAGAATTGATTTTGAGCACAAGCTTTTGCCATGCATGTTTTTTTTTTTCGAGTAATAAGATCACAACTATTTTAGCTGTTTTTTAAAAAACGGGATAAATTGTTATTTTTAAGAAATTAGAACTAAAACAGAAATTAGTTTTTCCTCCAGTCTATTTGACACTAATTGATGAAGCTGCTACAGAGCCAGCACGGCTTGCCTTTGCCTTCCACCCTGGATGAGGTGGGACCCCACAGTCTCATGTGAGTAACTCAAGGAAGAATGATGAGTATGGCTGTTCGGTCCATAATCCAAGTCAGTAGCAAGGCCTACACAGCTCAGTGTTTTGGATTGTGTTTCAGATCAGGAGGGTAGCATTGGCTCCCTCCCTCAGTTTGGCAGACATTTACTTTGCTCTAACTTCCTGCTTTTCTAGCTTGCTTATATTATTTTAATTACATTTTACTTATTGTTGAGGGTTATATAATCTTAGGGGAAGGGGTGCAGCGACGCAACTAGCATGAACAGGGCGTGCCGGCATGAGCAGCCCTTCAAGAATAAAAATAAATTAATAAATAATTAGGACGTTAGGGAATATGACGGGGTATTTCAAAGACGAATGTAAAGATTACTTACTATTGTGCAATTAGGTTTTCTGGCAAGGTAGTTAGCAATCGAGTTACTTCTGATTGTCTGATAGCTGAATGGGCTGTTAGGCTTACACAGCATGTCGCTCCGCCCTCCCCCACCTTTTCCCCCTCTCTATTTTGTTTGAAGTGGAATGTAGTGAGTTTTAGCTGCCTGGTTTTGAACAAGCGCATGTGCTAAGAGGCTGGTCGACTCCATTTCTGGGTGATCATAATTCTTTCATTTTATTAACAGGGATTATTTCCATAAATTAATTCTTCAATTATAATATTATATTATATTTAGCTAATTTAGTAGAGTAGGGGTAATGGTAATTGAATATTAATTGAATATGTCACTAGTGGCTCTCATTTGATGGAATCACTTAATTGCTGATACAGAGGGGGTGATTGTAATTGAATATCAATTGAGTACTTCATTAGAACTTACATTTGATTGAATAAATTAATTAATTGCTGATTCAGTAAGGGTGATGGTGCTTGAATATTACTTGAGTAATTCATCAGGGGTTAAAGTTGATTGACTAACTTAATTAATTGCTAATACATAGTGGACTAATTGATTAGTTAATTATATAGTGGTGATCAAGAAATTGATTGCACATATAAGAGGTAGGGTAAATAGTTCATTATAACTTAGTGAATGTAATTTAATTAATTGGTAATACCTGAGGCATTGGTAACAGTATTTGAAAGTGTAGGAACCCTGTGGCTGTTCTTTTGTAATTCAGCTGGCATAGAGGGGCACAATAGCTGCAAGGAAGGGGCAAAGTAATAAAAAAGGGAAACAGTCTGCCAGGAAGTATCCAGTGCCTCAGGTGTCACCACCCCAGTCCTCTTCTAATGAGTTGTGCCCCATATGGCAACAGGTCCAGGATAAAATGGCAGCTTTTGAAGCTGTGAGAACAGCAAAAAGAACACCTCAGCCCAGCGAGGAGCAGCCACACCGGTCAGCGAGGGATTCTAAAAGTCATCATAGGGCTAAGCTTAAAGCTCTGGCAGAGAACCTAACACATATTTTTACTATTTTGAAGGGGAGCAACAAGTGGAGGGAGCAGCCAGGAAGTAAGCAAATGGGGCAATGGTAAATGCATCTCAAATGGGTCCAGCACATTGGCTCTATTTTTATTTATTTATTTATTTATTTATTTATTTATTTATTTATTTATTTATTTATTTATTTATTTATTTATTTATTTATTTATTTATTTATTTATTTATTTATTTATTTGTCTGTCTGTCTGTCTGTCTGTCTGTCTGTCTGTCTGCCTGTCTGTCTATTTATACCCCACCTATCTGGTCATTGTGACCACTCTAGGTGGCAGAGGTGTGGCACAGTCCAGCACATTGGCTCTAGGTGTGCAGGAGGCAGTGGAGGAGTTTGGACTGGATACCCTGCATGGCATGGAGGAGACTGTAACCACGCCTTTGCCTGATGAGTCACCTGTCACACCAGGCACCTCTTCACAGTTCCCTGCCTGGCCCAGGCCCAGCAGTAGATATACCACAAACTCTGACATCACTCCACCATTCCCAGCCTGGCCTTGGCCAGGCAGTGGACAAACCCGGCACCTCCTCACAGTCTCCTGCATGGCCTTGTCCAGGCAGCGGGCAATTTAATTCATCACATTATACGCCATATAATATTCAGAGCTTTGGGGCACTGCATTCTACGTGGCCTTGTCTGAGTGCCCAGTTCAGCAGCTGGGCCACCCCATGCCTACAACGGACATTTCTAGTCTTGTTAGCTCCAACTGGTGGTGTAGGTGTCTGGCCATAGGTTCCGGACACGGGTTGTAATACCATGCCATTGCAAGCATTGCCATTTGGAGATCGTGCAATGTCCCTGGGTGACCACCTCACCCCTGCAACGAAGGAAAAAATCTGAATGACTAATATGTAGATTTAATTGATTTTATGAATAGAAAGGTAAAAAAGAAGAACCTGGATAAGGAGGATGAGAAGGATAAGGAGAGACAACCTGACTTCACATTTGGAAAGGGTCATGACTCTGGTCAGGGCTTTCACGTTGCGCACTGGTGCAGGCCAGACATGTCCTGGGTGTAGACAATAGCTTAGAGGATGCATTATCACGTCAATAGATTGAGCAGTTCAGAGAGTTAGTTCCAGGAGCCAATGAGTTCCTGGAGAATCTTCCCCCAGAGGTCTGGCAAATTGGCGTGATGATGCAGAAAGGACAATAGGCCTGACCCTGAGGACATGAAAGGGGTAGTCTGCTGTGAGTATGGAATTTCAGGAATTTAGAATCCGTGTGGGCTTAGACCCAATGTGGCCTTCCCCAGTTGAACATCTTCAGCAGTTTATAGTGTACCTAAATAGGAAAGGTTTGGTACAAGGAATGATACAGGGTAGGTTACTGGCTGTAGCCTTGTATGCAAAAATTAATGGGTACTAGGACTATTCCTCAGACTACCACCTTAGAAAAATGATTGAAGGCTGGTCTAAGGAAAGGGGCAGAGTAAAGGACACCAGAGCTCCCATTTCACCTGAGCTATTAGAAAGCATTTGTGAGCAGTGGGAGGTTCTCTGGTGGGATGATTACAAAGCTGCTTTATTCAGGACAGCATCCTATTAACATTCTTTGGAGCCCTCAGAATTAGCGAAGTAGTCGCTTCAGGGAAGGGGGACAAAACCAGGGTAGCTTTATAATGGCAGGATGTTAGAGTAGTGGATGAGACATTGCAGATTCATGTCCGACGAGCCAAGGCTGATCAGTGGGGCAAAGGAGCAGATATCATCCTGTCACATTGTTACATAGGACCAATCTGCCCAGTGAAGGCTGTTGAAGCATACTTGATCCTTAGACGATCCAGCCCAGGATATTTCTTTACACATGAGGATGGTTTCCCTCTGATGCGGTACCAGTTTTCGAAGTTAACTGATCTAGCTCTGCATAAGGTGGGAGTCCAAGGACTGAGATTTGGGACACACTCCTTTAGAATTGGTGGGCATCTATGGCGGCAGCCCTTGGTTACCGCCCAGAGGATATCAAACAAATAGGATGGTGGGCTTCGTCCTTTTATCGTAGCTATGTGAGGGCATACCTATGATAAAATGAGGGTGAGCAGAAGCTCCAAGCCCCTTTCTTGAAGAAGCTGAGGCAAAAGGGCAGGCATGTTTCGGTAGACATTTTGGTGAGGTATTTTTTCTAGGCTGACCTTTGTTTTCCCTTACCATATGGTCTGAGGGGACAGGGTTTTAGCTTTAAATGATGGTGAACAGAAGCTCCAAGACCCTTTCTTGAAGAAGAAGCTGAGGGAAGAAGGCAGTTATGTTTGGGTAGGCAGTTTGGTGAGGTATTTTTTGTAGGCTGACCTTTGTTTTCCCTGCCCACATGGTCTGAGGGGGGCTGGATTTCAGCTTTAAGTGAAGGTGAGCAGAAGCTCCAAGCCCCTTTCTCTACTTCTGCACAATTAGAGAGCAGGCCAGGTAGGTGGGGCTTGCCAGCCATGGAAAGCAGCCCATCTAGGAGAAGGAAAACTCCAGTTTAAAACCTCCACTGCCTTGTGGCTATATCCATTGATGGAAAAGGCTTCAGGAGTTAACCTTGAGGCAAAATCCGGAGCTGGAGTCCCGGAGGCAGTTCATGTCGTTCTGGCAACTCCTGCAACATTGCTGGAATCAGTTGTATTGGCTCTTGCCTTTCCATTGGACTATTTCAGTGTTGTGGAGAGGGGGGATTTGCTGCTTGGGTAACAGCCTATCCTCCATATTATTTTACCCAGGCTTCGTGCTCTGGAGAGGACACTCCACCTTCGCTTACTGCATCGAAACAACATGGGAAGTAGCAGTTACCAGTTATGAGTCTTTGCTCTATTGCCATAGAACATGACGCCTGTAGTTAGAGTCCAAAGCCAAGGGTCCAGAGAACAAGGTTCAAGATGAGCAGGAGTGTGGATGCGAGCCAGAGTGTTGACGTTGCTTCCACAAACTTCCAAGCCTCTGGGTGCAGATTTTATAGCAGCAGCAGTCATCTAAACATTTCATCCTGCTAAAACTCAGGGCTGGTTGACCTGAAGTTCCTATGGGAAGCATTCATGCAATCCTCTGACCTTCATGTCATGAGTCTTTGCCAAAGTTTAGCCCTCACCCTGGCTACTCTGGGAGGAGAATCTGGTGGTGATTCGGTTGTCTGTGCTTCCAATTGCCCAGCATTTTCCTCAGCTGTAATTAACCCCTCAGATTCCAGATCTTCTTCGGCTGAACTGATTGGAATGCCAGGGGCTACTTCTGACAGTGGGAGAGGTCATTGCACCTCACTAGGGAGCTACCGCCCATCTTAAGCTGGGCAGCCCCCAGCCAGTAAGATGCTACCTCACCATGGTCTGTTAACTTCACAGGATGCATGGGGTTTAGGATGAAAGCCGACAAGTAGATCGATAACCCTGCACCATGCAATAATCATAAGAAAACTTCTGCCCTAAAACTGTGCACCTGGGATGTATGGACAATGACCCCTGGCTTTTCTGACTACGGCTTTTCTGATGACCTGCAGGAAATAGACGACATGTGCAAGACAGCTGTCATCAACATGGAACTGAGTAGACTGCAGATGGACATTGTTGCCCTGCAAGAGACAAGATTGCTAGACTCAGGATCTCTCAAGGAAAAAAACTTCTCATTCTTCTGGCAGGGAAAACCATTGAATGAGACCAAGGAATATGGTGTTGGCTTTGCAGTCAGAAATACTCTGCTGAGATCCATTATTCCACCTACTGTGGGGAGTGAAAGAATTCTGTCTCTGCAGCTCCACTCATCAGCAGGACCGGTCGCCCTCATTAGTGCATATACACCAACACTGTCATCCACAACAGAAGTGAAAGACAAATTCTACGATGATCTGGCAGCTACTATCCCCAAGAGAGAGCCACTATTCATTCTCGGAGACTTTAACGCTAGAGTTGGTGCTGATCACAATTCTTGGCCCACTTGTCTAGGCCGTTTTGGCACTGGAAACATGAACAAAAATGGCCAAGGCTTGCTAGGTTTTGATGTTATGGTCTTTGTGTCAGCAACACGTTTTTTAATACGAAGCTTCAACACAGAGTTTCCTGAAGACATCCAAGATCCAAGCACTGGCACCAGCTTGATTTGATCCTCACTAGGTATTCTAGCCTTCCTAGTATTACGATCACACACAGTTACCAGAGTGCTGATTGCGATACTGATGACTCCCCGGTATGTAGTAGAGTAAACTATGAACAAAGAGATTGTATCACATGAAAAAGGAAGGAAGACCACGTATTGACATCAGCAAGACTCGCGATCAAAGAAAAGTGGAGGAATTTGCCCAAGCGCTTGTGGAAACCCTTCCAGGCCCAGCTGATGCAAATGCACAGGAACGATGGGAACATTTGAAGAACACTGTGTCCACCGCCTTGTCCACATTTGGCAAGAAGACCAAAAAGATGGCTGACTGGTTCGAAGCTCATTCGGAGGAGTTGATGCCAGCCATC